>NC_081182.1:71763724-72375526 GCF_029867415.1 Vicia villosa
GAGATGCACATCAGGATACACTTAAAATTACACTAACAAATACGCTGTAACTCATCTGAATCGCAGGAGAAAAAAATGTGCGGTTTTATTTAGTTCGGTTGATTTTTAGAAATAAAATAAAATCAAACCAATGCGGGTTGGTTTGGGTTGGTTTGGTTTTTTACAAAAAAAAATTATTGAGTCATACATACACATAAATATAACGACCGAGTTTTGTATTTAGTTATTTATGAGTAGGAGTGGAAATAGGCTAGACCGATAGCAGAGGCCTACAGGCTAACCTATATAAGCTCGGCCATGCCACATATTATTATTTTTAAATAGAAAAGACCTAGGCTTTTTTATAAGTCTATATAGTTAAAGAGGCTCAGATCCTAAAAAAAGCCTTTTAAGCCTTCAGGCCAGCCTATTTAAATAAATATGAATATTTTTTTATTATCATTATGTTATGTTTTGTACTTTGAATAAAATACATAAATAAAACTTGATTATCTTGAAGACCTTGTGAAAATAAGATGAAAACACGTGATGAACATTGTTTTCTTAAGTTCTCTTAAACAAATAGTCTCATTGAACTTATGCTAATAAGTAAGTTAAAATAAGTCAATGCAAACAAATTTTTAGTCTCTTGGTTTTTTAGTTTGTTAGTCTATTTAAACATTTTTTAATATCTTATTTACATATGTCTAAAATAAATAGACTTTTATGTAGGCTAATAAGCTAACCAGGTTTTCGAAAAGGCCAGACTCAGGCCTAAAAATAAGCCAACGACAGGCTACAGGCCAGACTTAGACTTCAGTTTTTTTGACAGGTCAGGCTCAGGCTTGACAAAGCTTAGTTCGGCCCAACCTATTTCCAACTCTATTTATAAGCTATCAAAAAACAAGAAATTTCATCATATTTGGACAACAATTTTTCATTTATATACAAAAATAAGAATAGATAAAAGTGAAATAAAAAACATAAAATAATGACATAAAACAATATAAAAAACATTATAATGAAATAGAAAAGACGAAGATGAAATATTAGAGAAGATGAAAAAAAAAAGAGCCTAAGAGAGGAGAGATTAGAGAAGAAGGTGTGCGTTAAAAACGTAATTAGAAGAGAGAATACTAGAATACAATTAATAAGAGAGGAGAGATTAAGAAGAAAATGTGTATTAAAAACGTAATAAGTAGAGAGAATACTAGAATACAATTAATAAGATGAAAAGGAAAGAACATAAGATATGAGATACTAGAGAAGAAGATGCAAGATTTACTTGATAAAAAAGATGAGAAGAATGCGTGATACCGTTATAAGAGATTTGAGAAGACTTAAATTGAAACTTTAAGCGTGAGAAAGAATTTTTTTGTCATAATCGTAAGGTTAAGGCATAATAGGTTTGAGTTTGGGTTGGATATGGGTTAAGTGAAGTTTAAGTTGTAATATGACGCGGTTTGGTTTGGTTTGTAAAATACAAACAGTAAACTGAACCGAACCGAACCACACAATTTTGTTAAAAATTTGACCCAAATACATCTGAATCATTTACGATTTTTTGCGGTTTCCGTTTGGTTTAATTCGGTTTTGAACACTCCTATAAATATAGTCATATGGGGTGATTTCTTATTCCACTCTACGAGGTGAAAAAAAACTATAAAAATCCGAAAATACCCCTCGTTTTTAAAAATACATATTTGAAGGCACCTTATACATATACAATTCATTCGTTTTTGAACAACGTCCTAATTTTATGACAAAATTTATTTCAAAAATATATTTCCAAAATATCTTCAATAATGTATATCTGAAACCTACTCAAACTGTATCATCCATCACCGATCCAAACTGTATCATCTACCTTAAATTTATTTTATTTTATTTTCGTTCTTGTTATGGTAGAGAAGAGAAAAAACTTATGACTATGTTTAGATTAATTTATTAAAACTTTAGTTATTTACATGAGTTTTGAAAGAATTTATGAAAACAGGACAACGTTTATAGTTTATTTTCTTAAATTCTTAAATCATACAATATAATAAAGCAAAATGAGATTTTTGGCAATTTTGACAAGTGTCACAATTATAGAGAGCTTACTATTTTTAAATTTTCTATTAATAGAAAACTTTCTATATATATCTTTAATTTATTTTTTAATTATTTAATTTGTTACAACTCTATTTTTTATTTTGTTATTTATTAAAAAGAATAATTAATAGTAGTAATTAGTAACTTGGGAGTAGCAATAACAAAATTTGTTTAATTTTCTTTATTTAATTTTTTTGTTGATAAATTTTTTTTTTATTATTAGATAGGATAAAACTTATGTAAATTTGTATTGGTGTTAAATTTGTTTTCCTATTAAAATATCACTTGAATTATTTTTTAAAATTTGTTTATTTTATTAATTAAAAACTATAATTATAAGTACCCAATATTCATTGTTTCCCCATTTTTCAATATACGTGTTTCAAATTCATTTTTGATTTCCCATAAAACTATCATTAAAGCATAAACAATTAATAGGATTATTGGAATTAATCAATCAAATGCATGATTTTTTTTTTTTGACGGAAAAAGATTAACTCATATCATTAATAATAATATTCTGAATACATGTTGGTATAACAATGAAATTGTGGAAACTAGCTAGAGATGGAGCCACCTGTGCCAAAGCATGGGCAACCTCATTGGCTTGTCTCCTAACGAACTTAACATGAGAGTTCCTAAAAAAGAGAGACAACAAACGATTACATTCTCCAGTAACAGCACCAAAGTCTGAATCGTTTGGTTTTGGAGATATAACACTATCCACCACACTTTTGGCATCTAACTCAAAGTCCATATTATCGTAGCCAAGACCATTGACCCATTTGATAGATGCCAAAAGACCTAAAGCTTCTCCAATTACAACTTCAGTACAAGGCGAAAACCATTCTGTGCGAGCAACGACAAAATGACCTTCATCATTTCGAATGCACATACCAATGCCTACCTTATTATGAGAGAAAGACGCATCAATGTTGCATTTGAAACGACCAACCAAAGGTTTATTCCACTTGATAACAGTTGTCGTTGGATCTGGATTCGAATGATTGGTTCGAAGTTGTTGGGCATCTCGCCATCCCGCCAACAACTGAGAGGCTCGACTACAAATGAAGGCTGATGAATCTTCAACTTGATTCCATATATGATTATTTCGACCTTTCCAAATACTCCATAAAATAGTTGAGAAAACCGCCTGATGATCTTGATTTGATACCTGCAGGAAAGAAAAAATCACAGAAGCAAATAATACTCCATTATTAATCAGCTGCTGCAGAATAGGCCATATGCCCACTTTTTCCCAACACTCAATACTCTTCGGGCACTGGAAAAATAAATGATAACTATTTTCTTCACCATCCCTACAACCAACACAGCTAGAAGAACAATTAACTCCTTTATCTAAAAGTGTTCTTCTAGTAGGCACACAGTTCCTACAAAGCCGCCATAAAAAATTCTTAACCCTAGGAGAGGTCTTTATATTCCATATCAGGTTCCACCTTTCTTCAATCCTGAGATGAGAGGTGTCAATGGCCTCATTAATACAATATCGATAAGCACTCCGAATGGAGAACCTCCCATTTCTCTCAAGCTGCCAATATAATTTGTCCACCTGAACCAAATCAAATAAGGGAGTAGAGAAAACCTTTTGCGCAATATCTCCCCCAACGAGAGAAGAAATCAAAGTCGGATTCCAATGTTTACTATTAGGAATCATCAAATCCGAGACTCTGAGCTTTGCCACAAACGAGTTATCAGGCCAAGGATTAACCAAAGGAGAACTATCATATAACCATTTCTGATCCCAAACCGATATGTTCTCTCCTGACCCTATACTCCATCTATAACCTCCTCGAACCACAAATTTAGAACTCCATATACTTCTCCACACATAACTGGGATTATGTCCAATAGCAGATTCCAGAAAATCACAATTTGGAAAATATCTAACTTTGTAGAGACGAGAAACTAGATTATCAGGATTTATCATAAGTCTCCAAGCTTGTTTGTTGAGCATAGCATAATTGAAAGCACTAAGATTTTTGAAACTCATACCTCCTACACTTTTTGGCATAGACAAACGGTCCCAAGAAAGCCAATGGATGCCTTTCGCTCTATCTCTTTTATGACCCCACCAGAAAGAATTCATCATTTTCTCGATCTCATCAATTAAAGTAGAAGGAAGTAGAAATAAACTCATAATATAAGAAGGGATTGATTGGAGAACAGATTTAATCATAGTTTCCCTCCCTGCTTGAGATAGGCTTCTACTACTCCAAGAATTGATTTTCTTCCAAATTCTATCTTTAACAAACTTGAAAGCGGCTTTTCTGCTTCTACCAACCATAGAAGGAACACCAAGGTATTTACCAGTACCCAAGACTTGTTGAACTCCTAAAGCATTTGCCAAAACATTTCTAGTGTCAGAATCAACATTCCTGCTACAATAGAATTCAGATTTCTGAAAATTGATAGCTTGTCCCGAGGCTTCTTCATAAGTGACAAGAATATTTTTCATCACATCAACTTCATTAATATTAGCTCTGAAAAAAAGAAAACAGTCATCGGCAAACAATAAATGAGATATGATAGGAGCATTCCTACATATTTTAGTGTCGTGAATATCTCCTCTAGCTTCAACTTGTCTAATGAGCGCAGAAAGACCTTCCGTACAAAGGATAAATAAATATGGGGATAAAGGATCTCCCTGCCTCAATCCACGCCCGGGAACAATCGGACCAACCATTGTGTTTTCCAACTAATTCCTTGGCTTTTGGTTTTCCTTCACACAGAATCCAAGTCATTCATTAATTTTTGTTTGCATTCTCAAAAACAATCCCTTAATCCACCTATATATCACACTTCATTCATCTCTCAATTCACCAACAATATTCCCAACTAATCACTGCTCAAATTATTCACAAATCTCCCCCTCAAATCCGCATAAGCCATCACCAAATTCGCCATATAATCTGTAGAACCCGACTACTCCCTCACCTTCAACAAAACAATATAATCCTCACCTTTACCTCTAAAGCCTCGATCTCCCTCATACAAACACCGACACATCGACCAAATCGCAATGCATCAACAGACACACGCACAAGTAACAACACACTCAAAACCTACCACAACCCACAATAGTAACCGCATAACACATCAAATCCAGAAATGCGACCCACATAAGAAGAAGATAAAACGAAGAAGTTTCAAGAGAGATAGAAGCAGAGAAGACCAAAGTGTACCTGATTTGTGTTGTCTCCATTTAATTTATGGTTTAGATTTTTGCATTCTATCATTTATGTAATCTGTAATGCCTTGAAAATTAATGAAAATGGGGAATTTAGGAACCTATTGGGGTTAGGGCTTTTGTTTGCATCATGTTGTTTGAATCATTGTTTTGAGGCGTGTTTAATTTGAATATGGTTGTTTCAAAAGCAGTGATACATGGGAAGGGGGATTCAGAGATTACGAGAGATTGAGAGATTTGTTGTTGTTGTTGATTTCTTTTATGAACAGAGAGAATCAGTGAGATCAAGAAGATAAGTGAGAGAAAACGAGTTCAAGAGAGAGAGGCTTAAGGAATTCAATTTAGAGAGTAATCCTTTGAGAGATATATACTTTGTTATTATTTATTTTCTTTATAATATATAAGACCTTCAGATTATGGAGGAATAGAAACTGCACTTTAAAAATTTCTCAAGTATTGATAATTTATTCAATTATTAATACCCATTGATAATTTTTTTCCTAATTTATTTAGGGTTTAATGTGTATTATATGTTTTTGTGTATTCAATGGGTATTAATAATAGTTAGTGAATATTAATTAATGAAATTCAGATTGATTATTTTTTTATAATGGATTTAATTAATGATATTCAATTTAAATTTATGTTTTAAAATTTGCTTCGACCTATAATAAAAAAATTTGTAGGAAAAATTTATTAATGAAGTTCAATTTGAGTGCGTTTTTAAAAAAATATATAATCAATAAAATTCAGTTTTATTTGGTTTTTAAGAATTTTTTTTCACCTACAACAGAAAATTATTTTACCAGATTATTTTGTTTATATGATATATTTGATGGAAAATCATAAATGATAATTGACATAATTCCTTCTAATAAAATCTAACCATTTAAACTTGATTTTGATGCTAAGTACAATTACACATTTTTTCTAATATGTTTTAATAAAAAATAAGGTAATTTATTTTTATTTCAAATCTAATAACTAACAAGAAATATTTCTTGAATTTTTAAATTTATTTATATTAAAATTTTAACATTAATTACAATATTAAAATTATTATTTAATTTGTAAAATATACACGTTCAAACATGCACTTTATAATATATGATTAGAGAATCATTAAATATACATTATATTTGTTACTACTAATTATTTTTACTACTTTGATATATATTTTGTTTATAATGAAATTTTAAAATATTTGTTTGAATTATTATTCTATTTACATGTTTATTTTTATAAAAAGAAAAATATTATTTATATTCAATTTTTTTATACTATTACAGTATTTGAGTTAAAAATGTGATAACAATAATAATACACTATTAATATTAATATTGTAAAGAAAAGACAATCAAAGTTTTTAATACACATTTATTACTATTATTATTTTTATATTAATTATTACAGATTTATTACTATTATTTTTTTATATTATTATTATTACACATTTATTACTATTATTTTTTATATTATAATACACATTTATTACTATTATGATTTTAAATTTTTCTAATGAGTATTTATTAGGATTTTAAAGATAATACATTTTTAAATACTATATTATACCTTATAAATACAATAATGTGTTTCTAAATATAATATATGTCTAAATTGTATAAAATAATACTTGAATATTTAACATAAGAGAAAAACTAATATAATACGATGAAAGAAAGTTGGTTATATTAATATATAATATTTAAAAGAGAAAGATTGAATAGAATAGAGATAAAGTTTAATGAGATAAGAAAATTTAATGTGCTATTTTAGAGTAAGACAATATAAATAATAATATATATTTTTAAAATTAATAATTATGCGGATCTAATGGACCATCCACGACCCATTTGAGTTAGCCTAAATGGGTAGAGGACTTTTAGGGCTGGGCTAAAAAAACTCTGAAAAATATGGACTCTAATACCCCTGGGATATTTTTTGAAAAAAGAACCGGAACACCCAATTCTGGGATATCCGGTTCAGTAAAATTGAAAAAAAAATGAACCGGAACACCCACCCCTGGGATATCCGGTTCAGTAAAATTGAAAAAAAAAAGAACCGGAACACCCACCCCTGGGTTATCCGGTTCAGTAAAATTGGAAAAAAAAATTAAAAAAAAATTAAAAATTTAATAAGGACAAAATTGGGATTTTTTTAAAATTGTAGGGGTATTGGAATAAATGTAGGGGTACGGGGTATAATTTTCTAATTTTAAAGCTCAAGCCCTATAATTATTTAAACTTTTAATTTCTATAATTTCTTTGATTGGATTCTAATCTTTATCATTTTATTAACAAAAATCTATAAATATATAAGTTTTATAAATTAAAATTGATTTCATATAGATTGTTTCTAAAAAATAAAGGTTATTTTTAAAATGAGATCTTATTTATTTATTTCATATCGAACAACTTCAAAAAAGATTTTCGTTTTAATTTTTTAATTGATATTATATATTTAAAGACTAAATGATTTTTCTTATAACTTATAAAAAAATATAAAAAATTTATTCTTTTTAAATTGGCATCATAATTTAAAAATTAAAAATGATTTTATAGTTAAATAAATTAAAATTTTAAGTAATAAATATATTTTTATAAATAAAATATAAATTTTATTGATAAAAAAATTGTGTGCAACTAATAACAAATATAGATTATATTGTTAATATAACTTTATTTATAAACTATAAATAATTATAAAATATTTTTTAGTATAAGAAACTTTATCCCGTGCCTCGCACGGGTAGATATACTAGTATACTATATACTGCCAACAAATGCAATCAATAATATTATCATTTGAGAAATTGTTGGCTTAGAAAATAATAGACTCCATAAATGTATTTTTTGGAAACATTTTAAAATATTTTTTTTTGATTAAATTTAGTCATAAATTTGAGATGGGTTTTAAAAATAAATGAATGGTGTGTTTTGAGTGCGTTTAAAGATTAATTTTTAAAATTTGAAAATATTGTTGTATCTTCACTGGATTTCTTAATACTCCCTCTGTCCCAAAATAATTGTCATATCTATTATTAATATATAAAAGTAATAGTACTTGGAAATTCAAATAAAAGCCCTCTAATAAATGTACTGAAACTTTTTTATTCCACGGATATAAAAGTCTTTTGTCAAAATAACACAATAATATTGATTTGGCATTTATTGCTGCTGATGTGGCAGTCTCTAATTTTTTTTGTTGATTTTTAATTTTTCGTAATTGGTTATTTTTTTCTTCAAATTCAAATCTATTAAATGTAAGAATTATTCCATAATTTGAAACGATGAATTTTACAATTTTGAAAACACAAAGCCCTCCACTAATGAAAAGTACTCATGCCCTTCCATATTCCAAACAACACTTTTCAAATTCACACAACTTCCTATCTCCATTAAATTCCACCAGTTTTCCATAAGCCCTAATATTCACACCATTATTATGACTATATATTTACTTCACAGGCAAAAAATTGTTCCAACATCACCACCAAATGGAATCTGGCGAAAATTGAAAGGAGCAAGGTTACGCCATAACCTTATAAACTACCAGCATTACAGAACCTACAAACAAACTCAAGCCAACATGCAAGCAACCAGCAACGCACCTCAAACTGCAAAACTACAATACACAGAGCAACGACACAACCAAACAAGATCCAGTCACACACAAAATACACAGAGCAACGACACAACCAAACAAGATCCAGTCACACACAAAATTTGCAACAGAAGAAACATGCATAGAGTATGAAGGCAACGAAGAACAAGAATGAACGAAGCATAAAATCTTTACCTGGGCTTTGAGAACTCTTTGTTTCTGTTTATGCTTGCTGGCCTTTTTTGTATGATTGAATTTTGTTTTTCTTGCTAATATTATGTAATTGATTAATGTAACCTCATAAAATGTAATGAGATTGGGGTTGAGCATTCCGATTGGGGCTTGGGTATTGTCTATTTGCGTGTTTGGGTATTTGGTTGTTGTTTTCTTTTGTTGTTCATGCGATAGCCATGGAAGAACCGAATTGAGAGGGAATGTGAAAAGATGAATATTTCTTAGAGAGGTTGAGCATCGTATTTGGTTTGCAGAGAGAAAGTTTTTTATTTTTTTATTTTTTATTTCATCTATTTTCAGTTATTACTTGGACCAAAAATGGCGGCATATTTGGGAAAGTGGGCTAATATTTTAAATAGGTTTAAATTTTTTTAGAATTAACTCATTTGGATTCAACTGGGTTCTTAACTCATCTGAATTGACGGGTAGATGTGAAAGTATCTACGAGATATAGTTATTGACATATCATTTTAATGTCTATATTTTAACTATTTCTTTTGTTACTGTTTTATAAAATTGAAGTTATAAAAATAATTGACGGGTAGATGTGAACGTATCTATGAGATACCAGTTATTGATTGATCATTTTAATGTCTATCTTTTAACTATTTCTTTTGTTACTGTTTTATAAAATTGAAGTTATAAAAATAATTGTACGATTTATTATAAATATGAAGTTGGTACATCTTATTAATATATAATTGAAATTACGTGAATATTTATGAACGACATAATAAGTTATATTATGTTTGATATTCCTAACACATGAATTAAAATTTGATAAATGATTATAAGTTATAAATATATTAATGTTACTCATTCTTTGTATCTATATATGTTACACACTTTATTTATTTATTTTCCAAAGTTTTGATAAATATAAATCTTATTTTATGCATTTTACTATGCAGGTATATGATGCAGGCTTTGTTACTGATTGGTTCTGATAATTTAAGAATATAGCATTTGAAGATTGTACCATCTATATGTTTTATTGTTTTATTTAAAGAGCTAAAAGTTTAGATGTATTGTTAGCACTTTTGTTGTTAACTATTAAGTTTTTGGGATTAACATGACTAAGTTTGAGTTGCATTTTGGTTAAATATATATGTTTGATATATATATATATATATATATATATATATATATATATATATATATATATATATATATATATATATATATATATATAAGGAACTTTTTAAGTCATAATTAGGTACATGTAATGTGAAGTCCCGCCAGACCCGTGCGATAGCACGGGTTTCCTACTAGTTTAGGAAAAAAAATTGTCCCAAAATACTTGTCACTTTAGCAATTTTATATTTAATCTTCCAATTGTACATTCTAATAAATACTCTTAATTTATTGTTTTCTCACTTAATTAAATACACCAATAATTAATCAAGATAATTTAGTAAAGTCGTTATTGATAATAATCAATACCAGAACAGGAGCTCTGACGCCAATTGAAGGTGCGAGAAACACAAGAAATGGGGTTTGAATTGGGTTTCACCAAATATAATCTTTTCGCAACTCAACTACAAAGCTAACAAGTGAATAAAATAAATAAACACAATTATTTTTATCCTGGTTCACAGTTAACTAAGTTACTCAGTCCACCCTGCAAGGTGATTTGCCTTATCCACAAGGACTTAATCCACTATAATTCAACCAATTATAGACAACCACAATAAGTCTGATCAACCTTGTTGACTAGTCCAAACAAGTCTGCTGACCCTAAAAGCCAAGTTATCGACAACCGCAAAAATACCGATCAACCTTGTTGACAACCCCAACAAGTTCAACTGATCCTTAATGCCTAGTTGTAGACAACCACATAAAGTATGGTCAACCTTACTAACAACCCCAACAAGTTCAGCTTGTCCTTATTAAGAAACGACTATGACTGCAACCAAAGTCTTCTTGAGAATTTTGACTAACACCAGTCCCCCAAGAAATCTATCAACAAACATTGATTACAAGTGTGTATACAAATATGCTCTTAATAAGTATATTACACAAGTTTAAGTATAACAACACATAAATGTTGATTGTAAGAAACAAATAAAATCTCCTTGCTAAGAATACAAAATTATATCAAAGTTTGTGTAGCGTTTTGGTGTAGTTTTGTGGAGTTGATTTGTTGTATTCAAATTCTTCCAAGACTTCCTTTTATAGCTGAAGGATAGATCCATTGGAGGGTAGAATAAGAAATATAAAACCAGTTGTTTTGTCCCCAACGATCATGGTGGGAATGGTAGACAACAAGTACAAGTAGGACTTTCCATACGCCACCCTATCAGAGTAGTGGCCACAATGTACTATGTACTTTTACAATCACTATCTCACGCAAGCCAGTCTTGATCTTCTAAGTCTTCAGAGGCTTCTGATGTATGTTGAGTGAAGCATGTTGTAGAAGTATCAGAACCTGAGTCTTCTTAACATAAGTCTTTGGAGTCTTCATAACTTGTTTAGCATAACCTTGTCTGCAGAGTCTTCAACACTTGGCATTCAAAAGTGATGTCTTCAAATCTTCAGAACTTGTTCAGTAGAACCTTGTCTTTGGCATCTTCATAACTTGGGACAAAAGAAGCAAATCTTTAGAAGGCCCCCAAAGCTTCCTTGCAAAGTCACGATCAGAAGCTCTTCTACTAACGTTCCTTTGAATCGTTGCATGAGTAGCATTCCAGAATCTTGACTTATGCTGTAACACAACAAAGGTAGTCTTCCAGAGTGTTGAGTTCAGAACTTGATGACGTCACACGCCTTCTTACCAGAGTCAGAACCTGTAAAGCAAAAGTTACGCACTAGAAAGAAACCGTTAGAATAAATAATTGTTCTTTAAGATAACATGTAAAGTTATCATAAAAACTCAAGGCCAGATGCAGAACCAATCTTGTTCTTTCACACCTATCACTCACTAATTTCTATTTTATATTATTTCATTATTTAATTCAAATAATAATCTAGTTAAATTAAAATGGCATAATTATTTAATTATTCCAATAAACTCGATTATCTCAAATAAATACATAATTCTATTATTTCTGGTATTAAATAAATATAATTAAATAACAATTGTTTTAATAAAACAGACATATCACACAAATAAATAAAATAAATAATTTAAAATTAATTGAAATTAATTAACTAAAGTTGGGGTATTACACCATCTACCTAGTCTCACGTGTTGATTCACACAATAAAATAATTTACTTATTCCATCACGGTCCACCAATTGATAATAGGGTAACCACAATACCAAGCCGACCTTGATGTCATGATTATATGTAAACCTTGATTCAAGCATTTATGTATTGGGATTCACTATGACTATTGAAACAAGTGGATTTTCAACAAATGTATAACACATACATCACTAACACAATAAGGATAATTTAAAGTATTCAAATAAGCATATCATTAGGATCTGGTTTATCCTACTGCCACCCCATGATCTAAGCCATGCATGATCCCATACATCAGGAAATAAGTTCAGAGTGCATCCATCCCCTATAACTCGTAGGTTAAGGATGGCACAAGTAGCTCTCAAATGACAATTATGGTGTACGAATCATTGGCCATCCTACTCTATCTCATGATAACTCCAGTCCGTGTTTCATGAGCATACAATCAGAATTATACGTCCAGACTAGGATAATCATAAATCCCACACCTGGGTGAAGGGATAAATCATGTTTCCAGTGTTAATAGGGATGTTACAATATTTTATACTTCTAATACCCTCGCATGAGGGTCAAAATTTGAGGCCATGTACATAAGTGAACTTCCCAACGTCATACAAAGGTCATCCACCCAAATTCTATAGACATGATAGTAAGATAATTGGACATGTCTCCTTAATATCATCACCCCGTAAGTCCTTCTAGTCTCACTCCTTAGGAATATGTAAAATCCTAAGAATGCAACATGTCCAAGATTCGCCTTTACTTGGATAAAACAATCCAAGTTTTCCCTTTGACATTATATAAGATGCAATAGAATAGGTCATGTCCCAAGCACCGAGTCCATGGAGAATTCTACTTCTCTCCCAGAAGGTAGATAAATGATAGCCTCTGGAAACACGTATGGAACGTCTCTCACTACTGGGATGGAAGGCAACTCAATTAGGTTTTTTTATTCTACTTTATTTTATGTTATTTTATTTTGTTGTCCTGTTTTTAATTAAATTTTTATGATTTGATAATTCTATTAAAAATAATTAATGTCTAATAACCAACCAACTCAGATATTTTTAGTCCTCATGCATACCAACTTGTAAAATAATTTTTATATACTTTTGAATGTTCTAATGTGGTTTAATTGAGCCTTACTGAAAGTTAAGCGGTTTTACCATAACTGACTATGACGGTGCATGAAAGAAATTGCATTATGTAGGTTGTTCATCTCTAACCAACCCGGTGAGTGATAAAAAAAGCCAAACACTTTGTTTCATCATGAGATTGCATTATGGTATATACTCACTATTTTGAATTTGCATATTTTTTCATTAATTTCAGTTGCTTTGTGTAAACACACTTAGGTATATTTTTTCTTTTAATCCATAGCCTTCTAGCCAATTTGTTTAATATTATATATCCTTTGCTAAATCACTTCAAGCCTTCCAATTTTTTGTTTTAATTAACACACATAATAACTCTTGACCTAAACACTCTCCTACCCTCATAGTAGTTAGAAGGCTGATGTCCTAGAACTTTGTCTAATTTAAGTTTGGGGTTGCTTTTAGAATAACAACCTCTAAGTTTGGGGATATGTGTTTAGAAAATTCAAAAACTCATGAAAGCAAATGAATGCGAGTGAAATCTTTCGAGCAAAAAAGGGAATTTGAATCAACTTACTTGAAGAAAAAAAGGAAAAATATATTGATAGATTACTCAAAAATAAGAAAGTAAAAAAATCAACTTCAAAAGAAAAGAAAAGTTATATAGTCAAAAAGTTGAGAAATTTCAATAGAGTAAAAAAAAAACTCAGTAAATGATGTACCACAAAATAGTTCCTTAGTTTTGACATAGTGATTAGAATATTTCAACTAAGTCTGAGAATTAACCTACCATTCCAATATATCCTACCCAAGCCCTTGCCATATTACAACCTAAAAGACCTCAAAAATGTATTTATCATTGCATCTTGTTACCTGATTAGAGTTTATTCAAGCCTATGATATAAAGTTGCATACTATGAATTTTGAGTAAATAAACACTTAAAAATTTGAGAATGCGTAGAGAGATGATTAATGAAGCAATATCATCAAGTAAAATGTGGGAGATCAGTCGAACTCAGTAAAAATGCAAAGCTCAATGTCTGGTAAGAGAAGATCATAAAGGAATAAAGTGAGTTATGAAACTCATAATTAATTTTTCATAAAGTTTATATGCTAAAATATTCTCTTTTAAAATTTGCTTGATGACAAGCAATAAGTTAGGTTTTGGGGGTTGCTTAGTCACTATTTTACTATATTTTATCCTTAAGTTTACATTGAGTTTGCTAAGCTCTTAGTGTTTTTGAATAATAAACGTAGTAAGTTTTGCAGCTTTATCAACAAATGAGGATTACAAGAGTTCAAATGTATTTTCTTAATAATATGATGTTTTGGAAAAGGTTTAACTTTTTTTACACGACGGAGGAAGTCAAAGAAACGCTTAAAAAGGAACGTGTTTTTTGTATGACAGAGGAAGTCAAAGAAATTTCTTTATTCAACTTTCATGAAGAACAAAAAGACTAAATTTGTATTTAAATTAAGGGAACCTAAATTTCTTGAGTATTCTTTGTTTTAGACATAGAAAAAAAGACATCGGAGCAAAGTAAACACATAAGAAGTGGTGGGGAGCATATTTCAACGGATTTCTGTGTTGAAGCTTCCTAACCACAAATTTATGTGTAACATTAACAATTATTTCAATTTATTTTGTTAGGATTATGATTGTCTAAACTCCGTAGTGTTAGGGATGAGTCATTGTTCTTGATAAAATTTATAATTCTGAATTGATCTTTGTAATGAATGAGTATTTTATTTTGTTATGATTTACTTTTATCGGTTCTTAATGTTTTTTACGCTCTGATCAATTGTGAATTGTTTTACACTTACTTGTTAAAAAGGAATTTCAACCAATAATGCTTGATATAAATATACTTGATTACTTATCACCTAGGCCTAGGAATATCAAACGGAAACTGATCCGTTCTTGATAATTAAATGTTGAATTTATCTATAATTGACTAATAGCCATACGGATCAATTTAATATACAAAGGTCTCTTCGCTAAGGAATTAAGAATAGATAACTTAGAGAACCATTAATCATTATGAATGAAGTTTAGTTGTTACAAGATAAATTTAGGATAACAACATGATTCAAGATAAAACTCTCATCTCTAACATGTTTGTCTCATATTATTTTCTACTTTATCAAAATTGTCTTAATTTTACCTTTTGTAAACAAACCATTTGCCAACCCCAAATATTTTTTGTTCAACTAAGTTCAAAACAAACCCTATAATATAATTCACTCCTTGAGATTGATATTTTGAAATTTCTCGATATTACTTCATTTAGAGATAAGTACACCTGTTAATTTATGGATCAATGTGTCCTTGAGATATCGACTAAATATTTAACTTGACCTTGTAATCTAAAGGTGAGAGTGTTTTAAATCCTCTTGGGGGATATAATCATCATTAATATAACTTTAATGAATAATAGTTGCATTCATTCCTAATATTTTACTCTCTCACTTGCAACTTATTAGTCATGCAATATTATTTATTTTTTCCATAATATATTCTCTACTATTTATTACTATTCTTTCTTCAAATTCTTTTAATTTCTTTTTTACATGTAATTAATGAAAGACAATATTGTAAAGTCATACATAATTTCTATTTTTCATACAAAATTAATTGTATTTCTTAATTTTTACGAAAAATAAAAAAAAACTTATAATTTGAGACCGACGGAGTATAACATATTGTTTTACAGTTTTTATTCATATAAAAATAAATATATTTTAATTTATCCAAAATTAATTTTAAAGTTTAAATTTTTTTAATATTAAAGTAATATTTCTTTTGACTTAGAGAGAAATATATTTATTAACATACTTTCTTTAATAAAGAAAATTTATTAAACAAAAAGTAAAAACAAAAAGGATGCAGAGACGTAAATCTTAATTCATCAAAAAATAAGCCAAGGCGATAATTGGACATGTCCAATCTATCTCTCAAAAAACTTTTAAAAGAGGAAATATGTAGTGAATTCCACCAAGTGTCAAAATCAACAAAAAATAGTATTGGTTAATATGTCGCACATGCATTTTCCTCTTTGAAAAAGTGAGATATCTCAAACCAAGGTGTATAAAATATTCTTCCATTTAATTAAAATACTTTATATTTACATTAAAAGAATTAAATTAAATATTTATTATGGTCAAGATTTGGTCTCAAATTAAGTATATATAAAGAGACCTCCATACAATATAATATGTTATATGTGCAAGATGGAGTTTCAAAGGATTATTAATGTGACAATGATATTCTTGTTGGCTTTCTTCATCATTGCACCAGGTTTGAAATTTGTGGACTAATAGAGTCAATATTTATTTGCTTCCTCATGTAATGTTTACTTTAAACATATTTATGCTTTAAATCTTTTACCTTATATATACAAGATTGATCTTATATCCACATATATTGCTTGTTTATTCAGATATGTGTCTGAAATCGAAAGGTAGGGAACTTGATTGGCAGCCAAAATGTCAATTTGATGGCGATTGTCGACAATGGTGTGATAAGTTTAAAGAATATGGACGATGTGTTAATAATTTGTGTTGGTGTGCTTTCGTACCACCTTCCGTAGGTAATAATTCTAATTTAGGATCCTAAATTTGCAATTCAATAATGTAATATGACCATATAATCATCATATATGGGTGAGAATAATATAAAATGAATAAAAAAGTTAATGAAAAACTATTTCTCATGTTTAAAAAACTCTTCCGTATTTTTAATAGAGGTGTTTACGGATTGGGTTGTATAGATAGGGTTTAGCATAACCTATTATCCAATTCGTTTAAATTTTAATGGGTTGTATTTATTGTCCAACTCATCGTTTTAATATCAAAACTAAACTGAATCAACCCATTCATTTACAAGTTAGGTTGAGTTTGATTCGCAGGTTGTGCTTAAAATAAATAAATATATTTTTTAATTCTAAAAAAATGTAACATTTGCACATTTTTCCAAAATTTAAATGAGATAAAATACATCATATAATGTCAAATTAAACCAATCCATAGCATAACACTTAATAATATTAACAAATTCCACAAATCACATTATTTTCATTAAATCTATATGTTGAAAAGGATATGAAAATCAAATAAGCAATGACACTAGGGTTTAAACCAGTATTAGTCTAGTAACATCATTGGCATTGAATGAAAAGTTAAGGGGAAATAATGGTTTGAAGTCATATATGAAATTTATTTTCTCATTTAAGATAACAAAAAAAAATTAAAAAATCACTAATTTCACATCAACGGGTTGGGTCAATGGATCCACGTGTCAAAAAACTGAAACCCAATACCCGTCCAAAATTTATACGAGTTGTCATTGGTTGGGTCGGGTATACCTGTAAATGAACATGTTCAAATAATTAATGGGTTAGTTTAGTTTGGATCGACGAGTTCGCGGATCGACCTACACCCATCAATATTCCTATTTTCTAAGAAAAACTAACGCATTTTTAAAATGGTAAGTAATAAATTATGAGTTTTTTTTGCAAAAATAAAATTCAAAATATTTAAAAATTAAATTTACATATAAATTAGGCAAAATACCTTTTTTGGTCCCTTAACTATACCCCAAGGTACATCCTTATTTTTAAAAAGTGTCAGAATGGGCCTTTAATTATTCAAAAAGGTCTCCGTTAGTCCTTTCCGTCCAATTTTTACTAACGACATCAACTTTTGCTTGTGTGGCATATGACGTGGCACTTGGTCATACGTGTGGCAGGTGACTTGGCACATATTGATCTTCAAGGTCTTTAAAATTCTGAAAAAACAATTCAAATTTTATGATTAAGTCTGGAATCAAACCCAGGCCACCTTACTTGCAAGTTATCTCAACTTACCACCAAACCACTTTACAATTGATGTTAACTATTTCATTCACATTTATTATCAAGTTTATTATTTCTAAAAAAACATTCAAAAAAATTCATCAATTTTGTGTGATGTCTCACAAGAAACCCGTCCTCCACTAAAAAATATGCATAATGTGCAGCCAACACAAGTTGTTCTTGAAGCTTTGAAAATGCAAAAGGAGTGAGGACCGTGCGATTCCATGGGAGCTCCTGTTTTAAGGCAAACATTTTGTAGATTCTGCTGCATGGTTTGTTGTTCTCCAGTTTGATCTTTAAAATCCACAGCAACAACTACCTGGTTGTGCAAAGCAAACTCAAGTTTACAGAAAGATAAATATTTAATACCTCCAAAAAGTAGGATACAATTCAAAATGAAATGTGAATAGTCACTAAGTCCAATTTAACAACATTAAAACATTAGAAACAGAAAGATATAATACCTGTTCAACAAAGTGAGCAAGCCATGTCTGTGCGCTTAAGCATTCATTTTCTAGAAAACATAATGCAGAAAACCCAAGTTCTTTTTAAAAAAACAATGACATCATTATCCACCCAAACACACCAGATTTATTTTGCTCTTTTGATATGTAAACCGTAGAATATTGAATTTGGAACCCAAAAGAAACCATGGTGAATGACGGCGACGCAGTGGTGACAGAAAAAGGGCGGAGCCGGCGGATCCATGGTGACTTACAAGGTTGATTTTGGCACGAAAATAGGATTAAATGGTTGATTTTGGTAAAGCAATTTTTGAATATGAAATCGCCGAATCTGAAATTTTCGAAACTAGTTTGTGCAGAGGTTGTTTGGATTTTGATAAGTTAAAGATGAGATGAAAGGATGAATGTATGATTTTTTTAGGATAACAATATGAATCCTTGTATAGTGAGTCTGTTTTTGTTTATGGTGGTCGTAAAAGAAACCCATAGATTGAAGAAACCCAGGTTGAAGAAGTTGGAAGAAATCCATGAAAGAGAGAGAATAAATATATATCTAATTTGTAAATTTAGTAACAAAAGAAAAATGTCCCAGTGGTAGAGTAACTTGTCTAGTAACCAACATGTATCTGGTTCGAATCCTGGTGATGATCATATGCCACATCAGCGCTAAGTGGTCATCTATTTTGACTTTGAATAACGGAACAAACGGAAAGGACTAACGTGATACTGTTTGAATAATTAAAGGACCACGTTATAGTTAGGGGACCAAAAAGAGTATTTTGCCTATAAATTAAAAGGATACAATAATATTTTGAGTGAAGATTATTTTTGATCCTTCACAAAAATTGCAGAGCTCAGATTAATCTCGAAAAAAAATCTTATTTAATCCCTTACAACATTTAATTAGGGTCATGTTAGTCCCACTGTCAATAATTTTTTCCAATATGATTTTATTTCTACGTTTGAGTCGTGACTGAACTGTCATGTGTATTATTAACAAATACAAGAGACATTTAGGCCCTTACATTAATTTTATTAATTTTTTAAGGACAATTTGTTTCCTATAATTTTTTTTAATATAAACTTAAAGATTGGTTAAACATTCATGAAAAAATATCTAAACTTATGTTCTTGAATTTTAAGAGATCAAATTGGCACCTATTTTAGCCACTTGCAATAACTACAAAACTTAAATTAATTAAAAATCATATTTAATTTGTTTTAAAATTTAATTAGGCTACTAGATCAAAAAAATCTATTAGACTATGTTAGTACTTTGTTTATAGATATATTATAGTATCATTATATTAAAACTAAGGATCAAAAGTTCTATTGTAATCATATATTATCTTGCACATAACATTATGAAATCACCAAACCCAAAAGATAATTATATAACAATTACATAAAAATTTAAAATATTATAATATCATTAAATTTCAGAAACCTGTACCATCAATTGAAACACCAAATTTTAAAACATTTGATATCTTCAAAATACAACCAACAAAACAAAATAACATAAAATTCCAACAAACGTTGTACCAACAATTACAACTTCAAAACCGTACGTCTTAGGACCATCAAATCCAATATACAAACTAATTAAAATAGAAAGAAACATCAAATAGACCGTCATTGTGTAAATCCAAGAGTAAAAAACACTACTAAGTCTATTTTGTAGAGATTGAGATGAGCATGTATGGTGAAATGGAGGTGTTGGTGGTCCGACACACAAAAACATAATAAATAACTCCCAGCTACATGACCATGGAAGAAATACACACATTTCTTAAACTGAAGTATTACTACCCTCGACGGAACAACAAGCAAAATCGTTCAAGAACTAAAGAACACATGTTTTCGCTGACTTTATAAAATATTCCCACATTGAAATCAAGGTGGGTTTTAGATAGATTTCCCCTATAAAAAACCTAAGGTTTAATGTAGATACTATGAACATGATGATAGTTAGTGTTTCATGATATTGTGATTGATACTATGTGTAACACCCCGTACATATACGTCTAGAATAACATGTAGTGATGTCATAAATGATACATAGAAATATACAAAGACAGGAAATTGACATAAATAAAAATCGTATACATTGCAGTACTACAAATATGCGTGTTTACAATACATATGTCTCCAAGCAATGCACAACGGAAAGATGCGATTTAATAAGGTCTTCCTGTCATTTGCTCATTAATAGCCTTCATTCCATACCTCATAGAAATTCTTATACTTCCAACCTGTGCCTGAAAAAGATAATTAGAATAGGGTGAGATTACTGAATCTCAGTGAGTCCCCCTATCCTATAGGTCTGCTCGACTCTACATAGTACATGCATCAAAACAAAACCGAATCCTCAAATGATTCGGGGGTAACCTCGTGAGCGATTCACAAACGGAACACATAACATCACAATTGAGAGTCCATTGACTACCCAATGCAAAAGCAACAATCACACAACAGATCAAAACAACCAAGTATGCAGACCCGTATTAGTGTACGAGGAATCCAAAAGTAGTATATGTCTATCTATCTAAGCCGCACAACACACCCTCGGTGAGTCCCAAGTGCCTAGCGTCAAGAGACTTGCACAAGCACACCACACAATGATTCAGATGGGCGCGTCAGAACTTAATCCGGTATCAGTGCGATTTAAGCCTACATGGCTACACACCCTATCCGTGATGAGTTAACGAAGTGACCTTGCCTAATTGTGGCATCCCAATCCCGTCAATCATCTACGCACAAGTGTGAACCGCAAGTGCAACTACGCCATCATGACCGCACAAGCCCACTGAGAGAAATCCTAGTGATATTGCCTACGTGGCATCATTAGAGGAGAGTCTGAAGTGATATTGTCTACATGACATCACTTCCCCGCCATACCAAGCCCGCCGATGTGAATCGCAAGTGGGGAAACACCCTATAAGACCCCCACGAGCACATCGCAATAGTAGCTCAAGTGTGCACAATCTACCGATAACGCCAATGTGAATCGTAAGTGGGAAACACCCTATAAGATCCTCACAAGCACATCGCAACGGTAGTTCATCAAACACTAAGTCCATTAATATTGGTGCCTTACCACCTAGTAGCTTAGGCCTACTTTGGTTCAAGCATACCTCATTACCACATCCGAATGTTCAACCGGAACAAACGGGAAACAACAAAGAAATATAGTCAAGCTACATCCAAACATTCAATTGGAACGACGAGCAAAAGGCAACACAAGCAAGTCTAAAGCCACAAGCTTGAAAGATCAGCGAAACATCTTAATGATGGGAAAGACATCTAATGTGCTTGTTCCCACTACTTTTCTAACTACTCAATGACCTTCTTATTTCCTCTCATGGTCATATTTAATAACAAGATGTCGACCATAACTTTGAAAGACTTCCTGACTGATGAAACATTTGATAAGCCTTAGGAGCAACTGTTTTGGGCCTACCAAAAACCTAATACATAGTGATCTATATGTTCAGTCCAACTATGTAAAGTCCAATAAAAATTATCCAACATATATAATCAACAAAACATAAACAATGTAAAAATTCCAAGTCTTAATTATATTGAGCTATAAAATTATGATTGTCTAGTTATATTAACTCGTAAAATATATAAGGAGCATTGCTAAATGTTACAAAGGAAATTTTAGGAAGAATGATAAGAATGTATACATGTACTTTTTGAGGACAAAAAACCAACTATCTTCCGCGCACAATATGTGTATTCAAACATTTTACTTTTTGTACTCTTCATGTGTTACGGGATTACAACTATGTGAAATCGACGTGGGAGAATAAAATCCCTGATAAAGTTCTTCATGATTTCTATGATTATGATTTGCAGGATTGGATAGAGCTTAATACTGATATCACAGGTTCTTTAACTTTGCATGAGGATGATGATTGGTGCAAGAGTTGGGCTATTGCTTGCCATTCAATTTGGGAGTGGCGGAATAGAGAATTTCATGACGATAGTTTTGTGACGCCGTCTGCTATGCATGAGGCTATTGCAAAAGGAGTACAAGATAATAATGTTGCTGCTTGTAATGTCAAAGTTATGGAGCAGAGTAAGGTAGAGAAGCTGATAAAATGGGAGTTATAGTAAGGATTTTGTCAAAGTTAATATGGATGGAGCTCATACTGCAAATGGAGTATAAGTTGTGGGGGGATCATTAGAGATGATGCTGGCAATTGGTGTGGCAACTTTGCTAAGGGTGTGTGGCGGAGTAGTCCTTTAATGGCGGAGTTATGGGGTATCCATGATGTGTTGAAGATGGTGGTAGATCATGGTTATCAGAGAGTGATAGTTGAGTCAGATTCAAAGGAAGCAGTGCTGCAGTGGACATCAACAATAAGGTCAGTACGAAGAAGATGCTCAATTGCAATTTGATTCGTCAAATTCATAATTGGATGAGTAGATTGGAGAGTGTAGACGTTCGTCATATCTATCGAGAAATCAATAGTTATGCTAATCTTCTAGCTTTGCATGAAAATGATTTAAGGGATGGTTGCAATAATTTTCTGGATATGCCTAATTGGCTTGCTGAAAATTTCGATAGGAATAAAAAGTGTTTTATACTCTAAAAAAGTGATTGTGTAGTTTTTTTTTTTTTTTTTAACTTACTTATTATAAAAAAATTGAATTTTCTATATATAAAAAATTTGTACCGATGATATAAATAAATTAAATATAAATAAAAAATTATATTTATGAAAATGAGAGGCTGTTGATTTTTTTTATAAACGGGTCGGGAGCAAACCCGAAATAAAATCGGATCAGTTCACGTCACCCATTTCTGCAAAATAAAATAAAATCCACTTTCTTCTTCGTTCACCCCACCCCACTCCTCATACACACTCACACAAAATTGAGGATTCTTGTCCGATCTGAAACTCTTCTCTCTCGCAACACCAACACACGCTCACAAATTCTCAATCCGTAACAGAAAATAAACGCACGCATTTAAAAAATGGGGTTAGGTTTGTTAGCTTCCAAGGCCATGAGACCGACAGCCTCCAGGCTCCTCAATTTTCAAAACCCTAACAATCTTTTCCTCCGAACAATCGTCTCCAAACCGGAGCTTCGGAAACCCGAACCCGCTGCCGCGCAACCTCAGCCAGAGCCGCCGCTTGTCGATCTATCTCCCCGGACTCCGGTTGGTGGTGCTAGGGTCCATTTCTCTAATCCTGAAGATGCAATCGAGGTGTTTGTGGATGGGTTTCCTGTTAAGATTCCGAAAGGATTTTCTGTTCTTCAGGCGTGTGAGGTTGCCGGTGTTGATATTCCTCGGTTTTGTTATCATAGCAGGCTTTCGATTGCGGGAAATTGCCGGATGTGTCTTGTTGAGGTTGAGAAATCTCCTAAGCCTGTTGCTTCTTGCGCTATGCCTGCTCTTCCTGGTTAGCTTCATAGCTTTTACTTCCGTTTTCCCTTTTGATTGCCTGATTTTCTGTTAATTCTGTTGCTAGATTTTCATTTGAGAGATTTATGTTATTTGTTTGAGTTTCATCTTGTTTGTGATTTGAGTGATTCTTTTGATTAGTTCAATGCCAGCAGGGTTGTTGCTTTCTGTTATTTTTGAATTTTTACTTTTGAAATGTTATGAACTTTGATCAATTTGTGTTAATTGCAAATTTTAGTTTGTAGAAAATGGCGATACCGGATAGTGGTTAACTCATATACACATGGATTATTGATCCAGTTATGTATCTAAACATTTCCTTTTATATTGGGGAAAACCCACACACACCAATGGTTAACTCACACTTCCATGGATCGATCAATTGACACGAGCAACATTAGGATGATTATAACCCAACTGAATATGTTTATTACCCTACAATACTCTCACTCAAGAGTTATAAAGAATTAAAAACACGTCTCACCTATCAAATGAATCATTCAGACACCTCCTCTCTCTAGGACATGGTTGGGAATGGCTTGACTCACCATATGATTACCCAAGAATGAGGATGCTTCACCTCTTCACAAGTCTCTTTATGTGTAGGAAATGACATAACTCTCATTTATGTAAATAACTTAGTGCATATTACTTGTTGCACGTTTCCTAGTTCCTTCACTTCATAATAGTGGAGCTCTCCAGTACTCTAGATACATTCACCCACATCTTAAATCTCCACTATTTGCATTGTTATTTGGATATTATAATTGATTTCCCAGCACCTTTTAACTGCCTAGTTGAAATTTCTGTTTTCAGTAGTAATAACTTATGTTATGCCTATTTTTTTGTTCAAAAAAATTCTAGTACTTTCTCTTTTACGTTTTTCTTTGTATGCTTTGGTCTTCAGGTTTTGCATTACAACTTATATTTTTTTAACCATTTATTGTTTTGATTCTCATTCTTGTTAAAAGTGTAATATTATCCTATGTTCATATTTAGGGATGAAAATCAAAACTGACACACCTGTGGCCAAGAAAGCTCGAGAAGGGGTGATGGAATTTTTATTGATGAATCATCCATTAGATTGCCCAATTTGTGATCAGGGTGGAGAGTGTGATCTTCAGGATCAGTCAATGGCATTTGGCTCTGATCGTGGTCGGTTCACTGATATGAAGAGATCTGTGGTGGACAAAAATCTTGGGCCATTGGTGAAGACTGTGATGACTCGGTGCATTCAATGTACAAGGTTCGTTTTTGCCTGCACACTTGATTATCTAACACATTTTGAAAACTATATCATGCATTGGAAGTCTGAAATTCATTGCGACTTTTCCCTCCTAAAAGCAATTATCAAGTGCTCTGATAATTTATATTAAAAGTATGTTTATGTTTTTGATGTTCTTGTAAAAATTAAGAACTTCCTTAGTTACCTAATTTTGTCTAAAATGAAGCAATGCCATTGTTACAATATGAAAGTTTGGGAGGGAACTTACGGGATAACTATATAATTTATTTGTATTTGATTAAAATGATATTCCGGGGTGGTAATTTATTTTTACTCTATTTTGTTACTTGATTGATTATCTTACACATTTTGATAACTATATCATACATTGGAAGTCAGAAATTTGTTGGCATCTTTCCCTTCTAAATCAAGTGCTCTGATAATTTCTATTAGTGATATGTTTATGTATTTGATATTCTTGTAAGAATCAAGGACCTCCTCGAGTTGCCTAATTTTGTCTAAAATAAAGCTGTGTCATTGTTACAGTATGATAGTTTCTGAGGGAACTTATAGGTTAACTATATAATATTTTTGCATTTGATTAAAATGATACTCCAGGGTTGTAATTTTGTTTGACTGTATTTTTGTTACTTGATCTCATGTCATTTCTTTTAATTTCTGTTTACTGTCCGTAACATTAGGGGTGGGCGATTGTGTAAAACCCAATCTTCAACATTTGGGAGCCATGCTCTTTTTGTTGTCAATTAAATGCTATATGTATTGTGAAACAATGTTATCTGAATGCCTTAAAGGATCTGGTGGAATGTCACTTTCTTCCCACAGGTGTGTTAGATTTGCATCAGAGGTTGCAGGAGTTCAGGATCTTGGCATGTTAGGTCGTGGCAGCGGAGAAGAGATTGGAACATATGTTGAAAAACTCATGACAAGTGAACTCTCTGGAAATGTGATAGATATCTGTCCTGTAGGAGCACTCACTTCAAAACCTTTTGCATTTAAAGCCCGGAATTGGGAGTTGAAGGGTACAGAGACCATTGATGTTACTGATGCTGTTGGGTCTAATATTCGAATTGATAGCAGAGGTCCTGAAGTCTTGCGTATTGTTCCTCGTTTAAATGAGGTTAGATTCTAATGGAAATGCTTTATTAAACTATTTGCAGTTTCCAAAGCTTTAAATTTCCGTGTTGTTCTTAACATGATTTAACTTTTGCAAGAAAAACCAAAAACCATGGTACCAAGTTTTCTGGTTCTTACTAAGGAGTTTTGTCTTGTGATTTCATAGTATGAATTTATTTGGGGAAAAATTATTTGTTTAGTTAATCTACAACAACAACCAAGCCTTATCCCACCAAGTCGGGTCGGCTACATGGATCAACTTTTGCCATAATGCTCTCCATGTTCCATAACCATACTTCTATCCAAATCCAAATCGTTAATTTCGAGATCTTTCTTAATAACTTCTCTTATAACAACACTTATAACTACAACTTATACGAGTTTATGCTTACCAAAAGATGATACCAATGAATTCTGGCCTTGATCTATTTATTTAGTTGTAGGTTTAATTTATTTTGCATTACAATAATACTTTTGTTTTTTTAGGAAGCATTACAGCAATATTGTTATGACATAAGCAAGTTGATTTTCAAACTTTATTTACTGACATCCTCTAAAACAATGCATATGTTTGTAAAACTGTTGTTGATTTTGTGTGCCTGATATCAATTTGATTACTTTCTATCATTAGCAATGATTCTATTGGTGTGTGTTTAGAAATTTAAGTAGAAACGACCATCAATTAAGGGTTAAAAGGAGTTGGAGGTCCAGGGTTCAAGTCCTGGCAAGGTTTAAAATATATACTAACAATTAACCACTAGCAATTTGCCATTAAAAATGACCATCAATTAAGGACCAGAGCATCACAGTCCAGGGTTCAAGTCCTGGCAAGGTTTAAAATATATACTAACAATTAACCACTAGCAATTTGCCATTAAAAATGACCATCAATTAAGGACCAGAGCATCACAGTAATTTTTATTATGGGACTAAAGGATCTGTCTGTGTAATTATTATGGGACTAAAGGATCTGTCTGTGTAATTATTCATTTTATTTCTAACTGAATAGTTGTACGTCCAAAAGAATTCATTAGTATTTTACTGTACTTGTGATTCAAAGTCTTTGGTTATGGGCAGTTGCTTTATGGAGACCTTTTAGTTAACCAGTAGTTCAATGTTATGGGAAGGGGTATTTGAGGGAAATAAGGTGGTTGGTTATAAGTGTTATTGGGCCAATGGTCATGAATCATGGAGTAACTGTAGACTATATTATAAAATGCAGACATGGATGTGTTTTTGCAGAGTTTTGTATCCTTTCACGATAGTTTTTCAAGATAGGGTCGTGTTGAATCTTGACACAGCAAAGACCATGTGCACAAATTCCCACATCCCCTGAATGGTCTTGCAAATTTTACGCTTCAAATGTTTTTGGGTTTAACTCCATATAATGATTTCATTTGAAAAGCTCACTTCATAGAGTCCTCCTCATGTTTTGTGGTGAATCAACTTTTTATGAGTAACTAGTTAGGAGTCCCAATGAAGATTAATCTTTTAAGATCAAGGATGTGACTTATTTGTTCTCCGGGTTACATTTTTTATGCTTAGGCAGATTGTTTCATAATTTAAGTTTTCTGAAAAAACTTGGTGCTATTACTATGGAAGCTTTTTCATGTGTTTTACTCTTGGTGAAAGGAAAAGCTGGTTTCTGTTTGTAGTTTGCTCTTGACCCTTGTTCAACTTTCCTATTGCAGGACATAAATGAAGAATGGATTTCAGACAAAACCCGCTTTTGTTATGATGGTTTGAAGAGGCAGAGGTTAAATGACCCTATGATTCGTGGTCCTGATGGTCGCTTTAAGCCTGTGAACTGGGGCGATGCCCTAGCTGTGGTAGCAGAGGCTGTTCATCAAGTTAAACCAGATGAAATTGTTGGAATATCTGGCAAGCTTTCTGATGCCGAATCCATGATTGTTCTAAAAGATTTCTTAAACAGGATGGGGTCAAATAATGTCTGGGGTGAAGGCATTAGCGAAAACACTAATGCTGATTTGAGGTCAGGATATATTATGAATACTAGCATTGCTGGTCTTGAGAAAGCAGATGCTTTCCTATTGGTTGGCACCCAGGTATATCTCTCATTCATTTTAGTGAGCTGCCTCTCTAGTTTTATGTTTTGGTTAATCAATGATTCCTGTTAAACCATTCCTTTCTAGTAATACATTTGGATTGCACTGGATTTGATAACTGTTGTTTTCGAGATTCTAATTAAGAGAGTAGTATTCAACAACAAATCAATGGAAAATTATTGTTTTTCTTGATGAGCTCTTGCTGGCATATTCTATGCATGCATATTTGGTGTCTGTTTGATTATCTTGTGTTTACTCCCACATTTGCAGCCCCGGGTGGAAGCTGCTATGGTTAATGCCAGAATACGCAAGACTGTCACATCAAACCATGCCAAAGTAGGTTACGTTGGGCCTGCTACTGATTTCAACTATGATCACCAGCATCTTGGTACTGGTCCTCAAACTCTTGTTGAAATTGCCGAGGGTCGACACCCATTTTCCAAGACTATTTCAAATGCCAAGCACCCTGTTATCATTGTTGGTGCTGGGATTTTTGAGAGGAAGGATCAGGATGCAATTTTTGCAGCTATTGAGACCATTGCAAAACAAGGGAATGTTGTCAGATCTGATTGGAATGGCCTTAATGTATTACTCCTCCATGCTGCCCAGGCTGCTGCACTTGACCTTGGACTTGTGCCCCAATCTGAAAAAAGCCTTGAATCTGCAAAGTTTGTATATTTGATGGGAGCTGATGATACAAACATAGACAAAATCCCAAAGGACGCATTTGTTGTTTATCAAGGTCACCATGGTGATAAGAGTGTTTATCGTGCTGACGTCATTTTGCCAGCAGCAGCATTCAGTGAGAAGGAAGGTACCTATGAAAATACTGAAGGATGCACACAACAAACGTGGCCTGCAGTTCCAACAGTTGGTGACTCCAGAGATGATTGGAAGATAATTCGAGCTCTGTCAGAGGTAGCAGGGGTGCGTTTACCCTATGATACAATTGGCGGCGTCCGCTCCAGATTGAGGAATGTAGCACCAAACCTTGCGCAAATGGATGAGAGAGAACCAGCCGCATTGCCATCTTCATTAAGACCAACCTTCACTCAGAAGGTGGATCCAACTCCATTTGGGGTTGCAGTTGAGAACTTCTATATGACAGATGCCATTACCAGGGCATCAAAGATAATGGCTCAATGCAGTGCTATGCTGTTGAAGAAATGAAGCACGTATTAATTTATTTATTTTTGGTTCAAATAAAAATGCAGATTCATGTTTTTCTTTGTGGGCAATCAAGACCTTGCTTGCGCAAAACTTTGGGATGTTGGAAATACCCTATATTTTGAAATTAGGCGTTATTTGTTCCATTTGTATTATGCTGCTGTAAAAGCCACTACTTTTTTGAACTGTTGCCATGTACAATTTGGGCTACCTGACTGATGATTATTAGCTTACTCGTCTCATAAAATGAAACCTTGTTGGAATCACAAACAATTCCAAACCATATCATTCAAATATGATAATTTGTCTGTTTACATTTTTCTTATTATTAGCAATACATCATAGACATCAAAGCCAGAGTATTTGCATCAGCAACACAAAATGAGTTAAGGGACATAAAAACATCATACAAGACTAACTAAGGATGCAAACTAATTTGTATCCCCCGATGTTATGGTAGTTACTTCTGCTCCTTTGAACAAGAAGCGATGCCTGACTCATTATACGAGCGTTCCCAATTCCTCCCATCAAAATTCTTGTTTTCATGGATTGTCATTGTTCCATGGTCAACACACCTGATTGTAACAGCAACCCCTTCTGGATTTGAGCGGGGATAATAGAATGAAGTTATACCACATATTTTGCAGAATGTGTGCTTTGCAGTGTGAGTGCCAAACGTGTAAGTTGTAAGAAACTCAGCAGAATCTGCCAAAAGCTCAAATTTGTCAGCAGGTACAGTGAAGTTAGAATTGGCTCTCATGTAGCAGATTGAGCAGTCGCAGTCCCATACCTCCACACTGGAAGGAGCAATCACTTTCCACCTTACACTCTTACAATGGCAACCTCCTGTATGCATCACTGTTTCACTTTCCATTTCAGGATTCTAAACAACAATGATCATCAATGAAATCTTGGCTCCTGGCTCCTGTCAACTACAGTTTCTGAGATTGTTATGCATATGACTCTATTAAGGAAAGTTGAACTTGGTATCATAAATAAATTAAAAATAAGAGCAGAAAGCTATGGAGGAAGCAGAATGAAATCTTGTTAAGTAAAATAAAATGGTGAGAGAAATAGAAAAGAAGTAACTCACCTGTTCGGATCAGAGGAACTTAGATGAGAAATACTGATTCAACTTTGCATTTTTATTTATAGTATATATAAAAACATTAATCTAGTAAGTTTATTGACTCAAGTTTCAATATTTTGGCATTTTACTGTCAGATTATGTACGGTTAAACTTATCACTGACAGATTGTTATAAAATATTTTGTTTAAGCGGTATTTATTTTTGTTGATTTTAGATAAAAATGATTTGTGAGTAAAGGTCACATAAAAATGATAAATCACAACAACATCCAAGCATGTGGCGAGATTCACAATGGTCTGTCCTTCCTTCAACCGCTTCAATTCATGGTATCCCTCAAACAACATAAATCTGGTTTTCATTAAGTAATATTTTACATGTGGAATGTGGAAGAAGGAGTAATAGAGTGTATATATATATAGAATAAAATATAACAAATATGCATGGTAAAAGGTAAATTATATATGTATGGGGTTTGAGATAAATAATAATAGTAAAAAAATAGGTATCGAGTGTATTATGACATTAATTAATGCAAAAAAAAAAAAAACAATAACCAACAATAAAAAATAAACAAACCTGAAAGTTGTTGTTAGATTTGATTGTTTTGGTGGAATAAGATTCGATTGTTTTGGTGACGTATAAAGTCAAAGTAACTAGTTAGTAATTGGAGTTTTAATTAGCAGGATGGTATTTACAAATACTTTGTCCGCTTAAATAATTGGCAGTGTCAATCACTCATCTTGATTATATGTTTTTTAAGGACGAACTTAACATGTTCTCGAGGCCTTATAATCTATTTTCTTAGGGTGATTCATCCATCTTATTTTTTTTATCTTAATCTAACAATTTTTAATGTTGCGGATCAAATCAAACATTCTTCTTTATTATGGGCGCATATTTTTATTGACTTATTGTAAATATATTTGTTAAAAAATATGGTTGGACCTAACTCAACTCTATAAAATTGGTTGATAAAATGAGAACTGTGTCCACTTATAAGTACATGTTCCGGTCATATACCGTCTGATGTAGGATTCTTAACACACCTCTCACGCATACAGCTGAAATATGGAAATAAATGGTGGCATAGTAGGTGGTCCAACCACATTTCTCAACATGGTACGAGGATTGCCCCCCATACCATGTTGAGAAATATGGTTGGACCTAATTCAACCCTACAAAATCGGCTAATAGAGTGACAATTGCTTCCACTTATAAGCACATGTTCAGGCTATATATTATCTGATGTGAATGAAACTCTTAACAAATACAAAAGTGTGGAAATAAGCGATCTAAGCACTCTTGATGTGGATTTACTTAAGGCATACCTCTAGTGAAAACGAACACATTTATGAACCAGTGGCATCACCTAGAGCCAAGATGCTCTTTGTGTTTTTTTTTCAATTGCAGGTGGAGGATTTAAATTACGTTTTGTTGCTTTGTTCTAAGCTGAAGGTTCTTTGGAGAAAAATTCACATATGGTTGAACTTGGATATTTTCGTTGAGGATGATTGTTGGAGCCACTTGCTTAAGTAGAGTGGGTGTTATTTGGTTGACAATTTGCTGATGACTATGAAAGTCTAGAAATGATATCGTATTTAATAATGCAGGATTCGACATTGATGAACTCTTCTTTTTGATTTTGTGGTTTTCTTGGTGAAGGCTTGCTATTGAATCAAAGGATAGAAATATGTGTAATTTCTATTGGTGGTTCAAAAATCCGATGGATTGTATTTAATTTCTATGCTTTTTCTTTCCAGCTTTTTTTCTTTTTCTTTCCAGCTTTCTTTGTTTGTTTGGTTTCTTTCTTGTAAGTGTTGGAGTACCCTAAGACCCCGTTCTCTTAATAAATGTGTTGCTTATTAAAAAAAAAAAAACCAGTGGCATCAAATCTCTCATCATATCCTCAGCCACCAATATCATCAGAAAAATGGTTTAAGATCCATAGAAATGTTTCTTGAAAGAGTGACATCTAACCAACCATCTACTTCATTAGGTGTTTTGATATATCATTCAGATAACTGAAGAAAAACAGTGGCCATACATTGTCATCAATAATGCACAAATTTTAAACTACTACAGTTACACTACATCAACACACACAACACTTTTATTAATAAAACTTCATACAAAACTTGCTAATGATATCAACTAATCTGCATCCCCTGGTGTTATGGTAGTTACTTCTGCACCTTTGAACATGCAGAAATACCTGTCTCATTATATGACTGTTCCCAATTCTTCCCATCAAAATTCTTGATTTCAACATCTGTCAATGTTCCGGGGTCAACACACCTGAATGTAACAGCAACCCCATCTGGGTTTGAGCGTGGATAATAGAATGAAGTTATACCACATATTTTGCAAAATGTGTGCTTTGCAGTGTGAGTGCCAAACGTGTAAGTTGTAAGAAACTCAGCAGAATCTCCCAAGAGCTCAAATTTGTCAGCAGGTACAATAAAGTGAGTATTGCCTCTCATGTAGCAGTTTGAGCAGTTGCAGTCCCATACCACCACACTGGAAGGAGCAATCACTTTCCATCTGACACTCTTACAATGGCACCCTCCATTATGTACCACTTTTTCAGCTTCCATTTCAGGATTCTAAACAACAACGATCATCAATGAAATTAAAGTGTGCAAGAAATAATTTAGAACAAAAAGCTATGGAAGAACAAGAATTGGAATTTGAGAGGAAGTTAGTTACCTGGTTGGATGAGATGGGGCGGTAGAATTTGACAGCTCTATATCAGAAGTATTAGATGAGGAATACCAATTCAACTTTGCATTTTCATTGATAGTAGTATAATAATAATTTAATATCTATTATATTAATTCTTACCTAACTCTATGATTTTATATGGTAGATTATGAGAATGTATGACATGCGAGTACTAATGTGACGTGGCGTGCCTATAGTTGGGCTTTGTTTTGTTTATTACTACGAATTGGGCTATAATGTCAACTTTTTATTTCTTTTCATTGTTAATTTACAGAAAAAATACAAATTACTATAAGAAATAAAACTATATATTTTAATTTTTTAATGGAAGTTAGTAGATTGGATATAAGAGTATAAAAATCAACCATTCTATTTTTGACTACTCATTTTAGTAGTTTTTGCTTTTTCAAATTCATTATCTACTATATTTTTCTTTCAAAAATTTGTCAATCCTTTCATCCTACCGTTATATTCCAAACAATGACATGAGATAAGTATGGGGAAACTTTATATTGTTTTGTGTTAAAGACAAAGCCACCATTATATATTCTTCAGATGAAAAGAGATAACATGCTACTCTTTTTTATAGAGATTCTTCATTGATGGCTAGTCTTCATGGTGTGCCCATGTTTTCAAAGTTCTTATCAACAAAAATTGCAACTTAGTTAATATAGTGAAATCCAACCTCGTTGGAATCTTAGCCTATTTAGTATTTTTTTGGTTTTTAAAAATTTTAAAAAAAAACTTTAATCATACACAAAAAGTTTATAAAATAGTTATTAAAATTCAAAGATTTAACCTAGAAAAACCCGGGAAAAATATCAATTTACAACATCTTATAGGGAATTTGAATGATTGTACCACAACTGACGACATATTCAAAAAATTTCGTTTTAGACTTAATCTACCACCAAATTGTAATTTTAATTTGATCTAAAATTTATGAAGCTCTTAATTCCTCCTGACTTAATGTACAAGGAAGTATCTTTGGAGAAGACCAGGTAACTTCTTATCTCTTTCAATAAGATCCAAACACTTATCAATCAAATGACATGGAGGAATTTATGTATTTCCTTTCTATAACAAATAAGTGTAAGAACAAGATTTTTTTTATACAAAATGAGCCTAAGCCCACAAAGAAAGAAAACTATAAAACAGGATCACAAGAACTAGCTTCCGCGATAAATTATTACTTAAAAGGGTAATCAAAACATCCGAACAATCTTGAAAGAAATGAGGTCCATGATCATGAATAGAACTCATCTTGGCCATAATGTCTCCACATCTATTAGTCTCCCAGATGATATGAGTGAATCTCACTACAACATCTTCTGCGATAAGAACCTTTATGCTTCTCAGCAGTCCATTGACTGCTCCACTCTGACTACTCAAACCATTGATCCTCGCAACGATGTTTTTGTTGTCAAACTAAAGCTCAATTCTACTGTAACCCTTACCAATCACAAGCTTGATACCTTCCAACACTGCCCAAATTTCTGCAACATCAATTCTACAGGGGCCAATGTATTTAGAGAAACCCCGACCCAACAGCCCTTGTAGTCAGGGATAACACCTACACACGTAGCAGACATATTTTGCTTAACTGCCCCATCCACTTTAACACAAATCCAACCAGGGGATGAGAGTTTCCACCCGATATTAATGTTAACATGCTGCTGAACGGCAGAGACCCGATGCATCGCTGCACTAGCTCCATATTCCTTAGCTTTCTCAATCACCCGCCTATGGAGATTGTTTGATATCACAAAGGAACCGTCATGGATCCTCTTGTTCCTCTAGAACTAAAGAGTATGATAGGTTGTGGCCCAAATGTCACTCCAATTGAGATCTTCAAATTTATTACAATGCTTCGACAAATTAGCTTGTATCCACCCCTGTATGTTTACGAAATCTTGCCATTGGTCCCAACTAACAACATTTCTCTAAACTGAAGTGGCAACTTCATTATCCCTCAACACATGAATTATGTCTTCTACCTTTTTTTTGACAAAGATCACACCATGGAGTGCAAACTGTCAATATGTGTAAATAACTATTAGTAAGTAATCGTTCATGTTTCGTCAACCACACAAACAATTTGACTCATTGGGGTATGTGAAGATTCCAGACTTTGAGCCAATTCTCATCAAATGGTAATTGATTCAGCCCAACAAATAGTTTGTATGCACTTGAAATTGAAAATTATGTGTTGTGTGAATCCCTCCAAATGCAGTTGTCTTCTCCAAACTCCTCTTGGGGTGGATGAATCGTCATAATCTCTCCAACTGTCTGCTGATCGAAGAGGCTATTAAGCAGCGGAAGATTCCATTCCTTATGGTCACAAACCAAATCCACGACGTTCTCCAAAGGAGAACTCCCATGATTCCTACTGCTAGCAGATTGGATAAAACTTGATATAAGCCAACAATCATTCCAAATGTTGACTCGCATATCGTTACCAATATCCTAAACTCTGAAAGCTTGCAGCACTGGCCACAATTTGACAATATTCTTCCACGGGCTCGAATCATAATGCTTGGCAACAACAGAATCAAGAAAATCATTCCCTCTATCATATTTGTTCCTCACAACCTGGCACCACAAATTATTTCAAACAGGGAAGTATTTCTTCCCTGCTACCTTATTATACTTCACAATTATTTTGTAAGTCTTGAGCTCAGGGGGAGCCTCTGAACAAGCTTAAATGAATTTTGGGAGTATAGTTTTCAGGAGGAGCTGTTTAGCTAACTCTGAATATGCTTTTATGTGATTAAACCTAGTATAAACTGTTCATCAAAATACATGGTTTTGTCATCGTCAAAAAGGGAGAGATTGTAAGAACAAGATTTGGTTCTGCATCCAGCCTTATATTTTGCCAATAACATTACATGATATCTTAGAGAACAATTTAGTACTCTAACAGTTTCTATCTAGTGTGTATCTTTTGATAACAGGTTATAACACAGAAGAAAAGGCGTGCGATGTCATCGGGTTCTGAACTCAATACATTCTTACCCTGGAAGAAACGAATGGTGTTTAAAAAGACTCAATCAAGTTCTAGAATAATTTAATAACAACGATTCTGATGAACGTTAGTGATAGAGCTTCTGATCGTGACTCTCGTGGAAGAGATTCTAGAGACTCCTGTAGCTCTAAGTTTCTGTTGTCCAAGTTTTGAAGATTTTGAAGACAAGATTCTAGAAAAACAAGTTTTGAAGATTCTGAAGACAAAGATTCTAAAAACCAAGTGTTGAAGACCCTGATAACAAGGTTTTGGATGAACAAGCTCTGAAGACTAAGGCTCTGGAGATTCAAGTTTAGGTCCTTCTAAGCATGCTTCATCATCTACTATCAAAAGCTTCTGAAGATTAGAAGATAAGATCAAAATTAGTTTATGTGAGGAAATAGTACGAATTACATATGCTCTCACTATCCTGTTATGGTGGTGCAAGGCCAGCAAGGGCTATACTATGGTATTATGTTGTCGACCACTCCCTCACTGATAGTTTTGGACAAAACAATTGGAATTCAGTATTCCAATTCTACCCTCCAACAAACTTCTTTTTGGCTATAAAAGGAAGACTTGGAATATTGAAGAAAATGATGAACAACGGTTCTCTACAAAACTTATGCTGAAACGTTGTTCAAATCTCTTTGATTATTTCTTTGTATAGTTATGTAAGCAAGTGAACTTTTGTTCTTTAACTTGGAGCAAGTGAGCTTTCATTCATATACTTGCTTAACATTTTTGTGTTATTTGATTGTATTCAAACTTTTGTAATCTATTTTCAAGAAGCATCTGCGTAAGCACGAACCTTCGTATTCAACTTGTGAGTTGATAATTCTTTGAGAGACTAGGTTATAGTCAGATTTCTCAAGAAGACATTGACAGGTAGCCTTTGTGGTTTGCAACATTGATAGTTGGTCTTTGTTGTGGTTTCTGTAATCAGTTCGATTATAGTGGATTAAGTCCTTGTTAGGAAGGCAAAATCACCTTGACGGATGGACTGGATTAACTTCGTTAATAGTGAACCAAGATAAAAATGATTATGTCATTTATTTTCGTTCTTGTGTTCTTTGTTTTTGAATTGGGAAGTATTTTATAATTTATCTTAAAATCCAATTCAAACCCCTATTTCTTTTGTTTCACGCACCTTCAATAAGACCACAAAATAAGGAAACATAACCCCTTGAGTCAATAGAAAATTAATAATAAATGTGTCCAACTACTTTAGCGTCTCTCCGAAGAAAGTGCATTCGAAAAAAAATGACTTAATTTTTTGTCTTGTAGTGAAAAATTGGTAGAATAACTCAAAGAAATTAAGAAGAATTATTCAGAGTTCAAACACACCAAAAAATTTGATGTGTGGAGACAAAGAATAATGAAAAACAAAATAAATACCTTAAAGCAACGCAATAACATGTCAAACGTGAAAGTAAAAAACCACCACAAGTCAGAAGACGATAAAAGACAAGAACATAAGAATTTGCTTACCTAGTTAGATCAAATGATCTACTCTAGGGGAGAGAGCAACTCTCTTATTCACTATATTTTCAAAAGTTGTTACAAGAGATGAAAAATAAGTTACAAGAAAAAGTCTTTAGAGCTGCCACAAACATAACCCTATTACTACCCAAGTGTTTCTCAATCTCTCCAACTCTCATTATATGAATCAAACAAGTCCAAGGTGTTTAAAAGTATTTCTCATTCCCCTTAGATACCTCCAAAGATTTTCTAAATTCTAAGAACTCCAAAAAATTTCAACCATTATATCTTTCTAGGAAAATGCTTGTTGGTGCGAACAACAACCAGCACGAAAAATGACGAATGAATTATAGCTGTCCGATTAAATATATGAATAGCACAGTTTTTTCTCTCTCCTTCCCATGTATTTTGTTGGCAGCGTTGATTTATATTTAGTTGGATTTCGTTGGCATATTGTTCGTGCTGTATAGCAGTGCTCATCTTTCTAAGTTTATTGAGAATTCCTAACCCTTATCTCTATCTTGAGCTGATAAAGTTTTGAAGAATGTATAGATAAAAATGATCGAGACACATATTTATTATTGTTAAAATCCAATGAATTCTTAATAGGCCCAAACTATAGCTCATTAAATATTAGAATAAAAATATTATAAATATCTTATAATATCTTTTATATTAATTTATAGTACCTTAGAGTATCTCTAATTAATATAAAGTATTTAAACATTAATAAAATGATCCACAAATCAAAGCGACCAAATTTGATATCCACGAACCACACAGGTCAAACTTCTTTTCGGATTTCTGATTTTTGGCAATTTCAAAACACATTTTGTTTCTCTTCATCACTAAAAGGTTTTAAGGCATACTTTTATATTCTCCACCTTGACTTGAAATTGTGGTGATGTCAACTTATCCAACTACCGCCTTATTGTTCTCTACCATATTAAAACACTATTCAATAACCTTGATCAAGTTAAAGCCATCCTTGAACCTTTATCTCGTTACTTGTATCCACTTGCTTCCAATCAACTTTTTCTTATCAGGTAATCTAACAAGCCCACACTCATGATTCTTCAACCATCTTTTACTTTATTTCATTTTGAATGTATCCCTAAATGCCCCAGTGTTTGAGTTTTACAACCCTTAAATTATGGTTCTTCAACTATCTAGAAGATGAGCATGTATTACATGCAAGTACTAACGTGGCTGTAATTGTGGCTCAATGATAATATGAAAATGCATACTAGTTAGAATTGAATCATTAACTATGAAGTAATATAAAAATTAATAATCAAAATAAAATGAAAATTCTCTCACCATGAGTTGTTGTGGTGTAGTGTTTATCACGCCAGTCTTACACATTAAAGGTTTCTAGTTCAATCTTGGGAAGTAACTATTTTTTTTTAATTTTTCATTTATTTCTTAAAAAAATAAGGTTTAAATTCAATTGTAGCCCATCGTGTATGTATTAATTTAGAGGAATGCTCTTTCCATCCTTAGTGATGCCTTCCACACTCTTGAAAATTCGAAAATGCCATTCATGCATCTAAAGATGCACCTCCGGACGCATCCAAAATCATGTCATTCCTCTCTTTTCTGAGTTTCACCCAGTTTAAAAAAACATGGTTTGGGGATACATCTCCGTATACTGTTTGGGTGTTTATGGAGATGCATCTCCGAAGTACCCCCTGCACTCATTTATGGAGTTTTGTTATTCACGCAAATGATTTAAATAACAAGTACCTAATATTTTTGGAGATGCATCTCCAAAAATGGCCAGCGCGAAATTTGATAAAACAACACCTTGCACGATATTCTCTCTCATGCTAAAAACACACTCCATTGCAAAACCCTTAAAACATTTTATCTCATTCTCAATCAACTTTTCAATACCAAAACATCATTATTGTATTTCATCACTTCAAAGAGATCAAAACAAGTTGGAATCGCAACTAAAGATCATTCATTTCATCCCTCATTCCTTGCATTAATCTTGTCTTCGAGCTGAAAATTGAACGTTGAATATGGATATGCATCTCCGGACAAAGTTTGGTGTTGTCTGGATGTGCATATTCAGAGTGTCCTGTTAGTTTGACAATGGTTCAGATAGAAGACAATCATTTGTAACAATGATTTGTGAAAGAAGTAGCATGTACCAACCAAGGATTTGGAAGTTGAAACGAGATTACACAAAATCAAGGAAATGTGAGTGTCTGTTTAAATTGCGTGAACACCATTTGGCGGATGAGACACGAAGATTTAATATGATTTTCGATATACATAATCATGTCTTGACTGACAAGCTAGCTGTTCATCCAATTGTTTGTCACCTTGTTCCGGAGGAGAGGGAACTTGTTTCGCACATGCCATTAAACATGGTGTCTCCGAAAAACATACTCGCATCTTTGAAATGGAAAAGATGTCTAAATGTTTCAATTATCAATCAAATATACAACGTGCATTCTCGACAATAAGGCGGTACGAAGACCAATAACTGAGATGCAACAAAAGTTAAAGCTTTTGGAAGATGACGACTATGTTTCGAGGTACAGATTTTGTGAGGATAAATTTATCGTTCGAGATATATTTTGGAGTCATTCCAATTCCGTGATGTTGTTCAACACCTTTCCCTCTGTGCTCATAATTGACTCAACATACAAAACAAACAAGTATAGACTTCCACTTTTGAAAATTATTGGTGTTACTTCTACTGAAATGACTTATTCAATTGGTTTTGAATTTTTGGAATTAAAAAAAGACGACAGCGTTACACGAGCTTTGGAAATATGCAAGACTATGTTGAAGGACCAAGAAAAAATGCTACAGGTCGTAATCACCAACGTGACACCGCACTGATGAATTTGGTTGCAACAGTGTTTCCTACATCCTCCGTATTACTTTTTAAGTATCACATAACAAAAAATGTGAGAAGTCGAGTTAAATCCGCGGTTGGCACTAAACAAATCAAGACTGAATATAGAAAAATGGTTAAACCTGGTGTGGTGGTGGAATGGATAATGGATGCATGGAATGGCGTAATAAATTCTTCAAAGAAATAATTATATGCCAAATCTGTTCTACATATCAGGAGTGTGTGTGCCATATATCCAGGTTTTTTAAAATATATTGAGGGCACGATTCTGGATCAGGTTAAAAAGAAAATTGTTTGTGCATGGACCGACCAGGTTTGATAATTAGGCAATGCAATAGCTAACAGAGTTGAATCTACACATGCTATACTGATGAATTGGTTGGGTAACATTAAAGGTGATTTTTATTGAGATTGGGACGCCGTTAACCAAATGCTTCGAAACCAACATAATGAGATACATACATCTTTTGGTCAACGCATTGTTGTGTTAAAACACTGATTCAAAGACAACATCTTTTATTCGCATTTGGTTGGCAAAGTATTTTGGGCGGCATTGAATTTTATTTTTCTCAAAGCCAAGCGAGAAAATAAAACAAGTTTAGATAGCTCAAAGTATGGATGTCCACTTAAGAAGACTTATGGTCTTCCATGTGCGTGTTTAATTTCAAATAAGATGGAGCTTGAAAAACCAATATGTACGGATGAAGTTTGCACTCATTGACAAATGGTCCATTTTGATAATGATGGTGTGATGAAGGATGATAAATCAAAAATATCTATCATGATTGAGTGAGAAGTCATCGAGGAGAGATTCATGAAAGCTGATGATATAATGAAATTGCACGTCAAAGAGCAACCGGGGAAGATTGTCTATCTAGAAGCAACTAATTTGAAACCACCTTCATAACTAGTTAAAATAAAGGGTGCCCCTAAAAAGGTCAAACTGACACAAAGTGATAACTCCACAAGACAATCCCTTTCATTCTTTAAACATGTTGACTTGTACTTTCCGGATTCTCCGACTAGAAAATCTCAAAAGAGTGTTTTCAAGGATGCTCGCATTATCAAACCATCTCCCTCACCACCATCACCAAAAATCATCCACAATGAAGAAATGCCACTTTTTATGCACAAATACATTGAGCAAATTAAAAATGTCAGAGGTGACGACAACTGTGGTTTTTGAGCTATTTCGGGTTTACTTAGAAAGGGAGAAGACGATTACCAATTTTCCCGTTGTCATCTTATACAAAATATGAGGACACATAGAGAATCATAGCCAAGTCTATACTTGAACAAAGCAAATTATAATGCAATTCTCAATGTTCTAGTTCCTTGTCTTAGTGGTACGACTCCGTTCGATAAATAGATGCGCTTGCCTGAAATGAGACACCTTATAGCAAATGCTTATGATAGGGTGTGTATTGCTTTGACACGATATAATTTCTCGAAAATATTCGTTTCACTTAGGAGTAAGCCACCTCAAAACCCACCTGAACACATCACATATATTGGTTGGTTATCAAAAACACAACTTTTTTTCATATTTATTTGAAACCGGGATGTCTTATACCATAGACATCACTGGAGAGGATGACACATTTCACACAAGATGTTGAATCTTAGCCATATCACTTTTTAGAAAGGATTGAAGATTTTTCCTAGTTAAGTGACATTGAAAGAGAAGCAAATAAGGAAAGATCGAAAATTGAACCACCAATGAATTTAGGAAGTGACATATATTTTGGTGCATTTTAGTTGTAATCTAACAAAGTAACATATTTTTTTGTATGTGACGCACTGCATACCGTTATAAAATATGGTGGCATTTTTTGGACAATTTTTGTGTTTTGTAATTCTGCTTTGCATAATACTACGGTTGTGTTCTGCATAATTTTTGGGTGGTTTTGAATTCTGCCCTGATTATACGATAGGGTTTGTAAGGTCTTTATTGATCTACAATTTCTATAAATAGGATCTTTTATTCCATTTTCTTTATAAAAACCAGAACGAATCTTTATCCCCATCTTGCATTTGTGTTTTTCAATGGAAGAAATCTCCCACTTCCGTTTAAGGTGTCCGAGGACACACTTCTCATCGATCTAAAATCTAAACTAAATACTCTCCCGCGATATCCATAAAATCAGAGAATTGTCAAGTTCGAATACCGTTTACCCTCAATTGACACCGAAAGAAAGATACAATTCACCATTCTTAAATTGAAGACGCTGACGATTTAAAAAAAAATTAATATAAAATAAAACTAATATTTTGATCAATTTTGAATTTTTATGGTGGTTAGTGGATTAGATATAAGAGTATAAAAATAAACTCTTCTATTTTTGACTACTCATTTTAGTTTTTGCTTTTTCAAATCCACCACCCCCTACTTTAATTTTCTTTCAAAAATATCTCAATCCCTTCATGCTACCGTTATATTCCAAACAATGACATGAGGTAAGTGTGGAGACACTTTGTAATGTTGTGTTAAAGATAAAGCCACCATCATACATTCTTTAGATGGAAAGTGATAACATGCTACTTTTTATATAGAGATTCTCCATTGATGGTTAGTCTTCATAATGTGCCGTTGTTTTCAAAGTTCTTGTCAACAAAAATTGCAACTTAATTAGTTAATATAGTGAAATCCAACCTCGTTGGAATCTTAGCCTCTTTAGTTTTAAAAATAATAAAAATAAAAATCTTATTAATAAAAAGTTATCATCTTAGCATAACAAATGCAAATAATCATACACACAATGTTTACAAAATCACACCATCCGAAATAAAAACAAGATCTCTTCACCATCCCATCTTGTTTTAACTTGTCTCTCTCACAACCATAAGTATAAACCCAAACCCTATACCACAACTTTTCCTAATCAAACCTCTGCCTCCAACAACCATTTTTGCAACAAAGTTAAAATTGAACATCTTAGCCCCTTTGGTAATGGATTGCACACAAATTTTATATTTAAAGATGTTAATATAGTGAAAGAGGAGTTGGATAATCGGGTAAAATATAGTTCTTTAGCCACCTTCCTATGGGGTCACCCCCAGCGGAAATCCAAAAATACTCCTGCTTCAGAAGTTCATTTCCGAAAGCGTCTATTTTTTTGAAAAAATTGACTTATTTCGGAAGTTCATTTCCGAAAACATTATTTCGGAAGTTCACTTCCGAAATACTGCGATTTCTGCAGATTTATCAAAACACTCCCCCTCCCCCAATCATTTACCCTAAATCAAAACAAAAAGTGGCAAAGGCGAAAATTTGTGCAAACAGAATTCCAAAGCTGCATCAAGGCTCCAATCACACTGCTAAACAACATTCAAAAGCCCTCAATCCTAACACTTTGTAAGTTTTGAAATTTTTAGATCTATTATTCAAATTCATGTTATTTAGGGTTTTAATTGCATAAATGATATATGGTTAGGTTGTTAGTAGTATTTAGATTGTTTAGAAGCATTTTGATTTGGTTTGAAGTTTGGTTTAGGGGTCTGCCATGGAAGTTGCAGAAAACTCCATCGCAGGGTGTTTCGGAAGTTCATTTCCGAAAACACCTCCATCCCAGTTTTTGGAAATGAACTTCCGAAATGTATCAGAAGTTCAAATTTTTTTGTTTTTTATTTTGTCTCGCATATTAATCGATTTCAATTGTTTACAGGAACATGTCAGACAATCAACCAGCACGCAGGACTGCGTCTTCTAGAGAGGGTAGGGAGTGTCCGTTTTAATTTGCAAGTACTTTATTTTTAACGCCTTTGTTTATTGTGCCTGTTTCTTTGAAGTTTGTGTCCCTTTCTTCTTTTATAAAAGGAGGTCTCATGGACCTTTCTTTCTTCATTTTTACGCAGGAATGGGTGGCGCTAAGGGAAGAAAGGGTTCTTCAAAGAAGGAGGTGAAGGAGGTGAAGGAGAAGAAGAAGGTTTTGACTGGTTCTGCTTCTCGTCCCCTGGGGGTCCATGGCTCGGACGTGCATACTCAGTCTTCAGGCGTGATCAACGTTGATGGTTCTGATACTGAGTGGGATGAGGATTGGTATAATTATCTTCATTCGGAGGAGTTCGCTCGTCGGGAAGAATAACGTGTTTTTATTTTGTTTGATGTGTATTTTGTAACGCTCGTCGGGCAGAATAACGTGTTTTTGTTTTGTTTGACGTGTTTTGTTTTGTTTTGTTCTGATTTCGGATTGTATCGCACAGTGTTTTTGTATTGGATTTATCATCTTAGTTTTTGGATTGTTCTGATTTCAATATGTAGATTCTTGGATTTCATCGCCGCGAACACTATCCATCTTCTGGATTATAAACATAGAACTTTGACTTTCCCAGCGCACCCCTTTGTTTGATTTTTTTGTAATGACGTCCCCTGATCAGGTAAGAAATGTGGACACATGCGCCTACGTAAGCCTTCTAAGACGGTTACCTTCTAAGAAATGTGGTAACACTTTCCTACTTAAAAGCCTACGTAACAAAAATTGGGAAGCTCCACAGCCACGCCCTATTTAAAAGAATAAAAAACCTTTTGAAATTTCGAAGTTCCCTTTTCCTTCTCCCCACCACTCTCAGACGGTTAACTTCTAAAACACTTTCCTATTTAAAAGCTTCTCACCCATTTTTCTTTCAAAATATCCCAAATCATTTTCGATCCTAAGTCTTCTTCTTTGCTTTAACGTTTTCTATCTCTTGTTACTGCTTTCATCACAATGTCTCGCCGCGGTGGAGGAAATCATCCCGAAAATCGCCGGAGTCAACCATCTCCTGCACATTCTCAACAATCATCCATCAATGCTGCAGGATCAGGCCGTGGTGGTGGTGGCCGTGGCTCTCGCGGTGGACGTACCTCCAATCCTTCTTCCTCCGGACATCCACCTCCTCCGTCATATGCTCCGGCCCCGGTTACCTCTCCTCCGTCTGTTGTTGCAGCTCCGGTTGTTCGTCCATCTGTTTCAGCGCCGTTTGTTCCATCTGTCGCAGCGCCGATTGCTTCCTTGAGTTCGGCTCTGATCTCCATCGAGAGCCTGACTGCCGAAGTTAAACAGAAGGCTACTCTAGAGTCGGCTCCGTCGTCTCAGAAGGAAAATTGGGAAGGAAAATTCAAGTTCGTGCTAATCATTTTCAGTTGCGAGTGGCTGATAAGGATCTACACCACTATGATGTAAGTATAGTTTGCTCATAAGTTTTTTGTTGTTGTTTATTATGTTGGTAAGTTACAATGTGGTATGGATTTCTAGAGGATCAGGACTTTCTAACCTGTTGCAGCGTCTCCTCCATCGTCTTCATCCGATTAAATAAAGCGAATCGTTCTTGTTTGTTATTTTTCTTCTGTCCAGACCTTTTTTCGGAAGTGCATTTCCGAATTCCTCCAAGGGGGTGAGTTCGGAGATGAACTTCCGAAACACCACATTTTCTAAAAATGTAACTTTATTTCGGAGATGCATCTCCGAAATCAATATTTTATATTAAAAAAAACACGTTTTCGGAAGTTCATTTCCGAAAACACCTTTTTTTAAAAAAAAAAGTACCTTTTCGAAAATGAACTTCCGAAACAAGGGGTAGTGTTGTAAATTCACCAGAGGTGAGCAAGAAGATTAGGAGGTGGGTGAAAAAATTCTCAAATATAGTTATTCATGTATAACATATTGATTTAAAATTTTAAGATTCTTTTTCTTTACCTCACAAGCTTAAACTCCAGTTGTATACTAGAATAATTTCTTTCTTAAGCTAGTTTCTAAAATCAACACTCATATGTTGGACACAATTTCAATACAATATATCAAATAACATATAAAACTCTCCCAATTTTAGCATGTGAGGAAATACAATGAGATTTTTTTATTTTTTAATTTATATTTTTATCTACAAGGTTTAATAATAGGTTTATATACGACGATTTATCATATTTTATAAGTAATTTATCATTAAAAATTGAAAATACCATTAATTTTAAAACAGGAGACTAAAATTGTTTAAATTTAAAATAAGGTGACCAATTTCGTGAATTAGAAAAAATAGGGGGACCAAAATTATAATTAATCCTACTATTTTTTGGGCTAAACAATGTGTATGCATCATATTTTTTTATTTATAGTATGATGAAAATCGATGGAGATTAAGTAGGATACTATAATATTCATTTTGATATGCAATTATAAAAAATCTCCTTACTGAGAAATATATTTGTTTGGACACCAATATTATAACCCGTATTTATGTCTTATTGATAAAGGTGACAAATAGGTATGTCAGTCTCGTTTAGACCTATTCGAAAAAGTTTATAAAAAACAGAGTGAAACGGACAAAATTGAGAGTGTCGGGCTAAAATCATACTCCATCCCGCACTGAAATTTAGGCCGGGGTGGCCCGCGGGCATTAAACATTTTAAATCTAAAAATACAAAATTGATATTAATGTACATGCTCTCAAAAACCGAAAAAAAAAATGGGGTGAGGCGGAGGGAACACATTAAAGTGTGCAAGCCTAAGTCTTTGACCGTCACACACTAAAGTATAGGCAAAATGGACATGTCCAACGAGTCAGAGCCTTTTTTCATCCCTACCTATCGATATATAAGTACTCATATCTGAATGAATTACCCGCATTTCAAATAAAAATAAATATATCAAATATAAAATATCATATCATTTTAAGTTTTTTAAACTACTAAAAAAATTTCACAATATTTATCGTTAAATTATAAAATAAATGAACACTAATATTAAATATATAATAATTAATGTATTTTTAAAATTAAATTGTTAGAGGGTGGTAGATATTAAGGTGTTCATACCTACATTCATTAAAGTCGATAATTACTCGAATTTATGTCTATATTTATTTTTACGAATTTTTATCCTATCCATTATAAATATTTTTGTGATTATGCACTATGGATAGACTAAATTAGACTAAATTATCACCCCTCCTACTTAGGATACATTTTCTTTAGCTTACAAGCTTAAATTCTTTAGAAATAAAAAACTTAAATAATTGCATAAGTCCAATATTCAATTTTTTTGCTCAAGTTAATTTTCAAAATCAAGTATCATATTTTGATACAAAGTTTCGACACTAGTATTTTTTGAAAATTCGATATTCGGCCCTAAACTGACTAATTTGAAGAAGATCCATCACACAATTTATTTGTGAGTTTCCATTCAGAATCAAAAAATTTGTAACACATGAATTATTAACATCTAAATGTGTATTTGAACATAAGATCTTGAGAGAAATAATCTCTTGTTCTAAGTCTTTCGCATTATGTTTTATCTAGAATTATATTTTATTTATATAGTAAATCTCAAGTAATAAAAATATTTCAATATCAAATTAAAAACCTTATAAAATATGCTTAAAATTTTTTTAATGTCAAATTCTAATACCTAATTTGTTTTTTTTTTTTGATAAAAATTCATGCCACTTTATATTACTTTTTGTCAAACAAAGGTCTAATCAATCTTTTTCCTCCTATTTAGGCTTCTCTATATGTGAAACACTTGATTCTATTCTACACTTTCTACATTGTTTTAAAGTGACCCAAATTAAATCCTAACAAGAAAACGAAATGAAGGTTGTGGGGGAACAAGTCCATGTACCCTTTCGGTAAAGTGCCACTGTGATTTGAGGAAGATATGGAACAATGCACATGGATACCCTAACAGCACCTAGTGCCACCTGATGCCACTATGGACCCCATTGTCATGAATTAGGGTCCTATCATGGTTATTGCTTCTACAGTAGTTCATTGAGAACCTGAAAATATTTATGGTACAACACTACAATCATTCAACTTTGAGCTGGATTCACATGCACAACTTTTCATTTGCTACCATTTTGTTCAACTTTGATTGCTTCCTTAATGTCTTTGGTTAGAGTTGATTAACGAACTAATAATAACAATTAGAATCGCGCACACGCAACTGTGTATATTAGAGTTCAGAGTCTGATAATCACGTTTAACCTAACAATAACTCCTTTTGCCCGATGAGTTAGAATTTGCAGACAGTTGAAATAAAATTTCTTGTAACTATAATGTATAACTTTTAATCTAGCATGACCAAGTCTTGTTTACCTAGGTTGAGTCCCACGTATAATAAATACACAAATGAGGTGATAGATCAAATCATCTTAAAGTGTAGTATAAAATATCTTTAAGAAGTTAAGGACATTGATTGATCCAAGGTCCACAATACCTAAAACCACAACTTATGTCACACGTTTTAATTCCAATTTATATAAGCATGATCATTAGCTCATATATACATACACAATTTATATAAGAATTATCAAATGAAATGATTTGAAGATAATGGTCTAAGAATCTTGAAATAAAATGATCCAAAGATATTTAAGGATTAGTTAACTGCCGTGTATTTATTAGTTGGCTAGCTTAAGAAATACTTCAAAATTTAACCGATTTGACTAGATCAAGATGACTTAATGTGTGTGCATGAATCATGACTATATATCTTGCTCTCACTTCCCCCATTTGTTAGCATGTGGGAAGAGGTCCAATATTAACTATAATGTCGCCAGTTGTGTGGGCCATTGCTTTATTTCCATTTGCTATACCTGATTTTTATATTCATTTATAGAAGGACATGTGGTTTAACAAGAAATGACATGATGAAATTTGAATGGTTTTTATTCATTAACTCTATGTAGTGATTTAACTCTATTTACACCCACTTTTGGAAAACAAGTTTAATTTATTTTAGGCTTAAATGCACCTTTGGTCCCTGTAAGTTAGCGAGATTTTGATTTTCGTCCCTGTAAGTTTTTTTTGTTGGTATGAGTCCCTATATCTTACTTTTTGCTTGCGGTTTAGTCCCTAAAGCCAAAATCCGTGGTCCCTGTAAGTTAGCGAGATTTTGATTTTCGTCCCTGTAAGTTTTTTTTGTTGGTATGAGTCCCTATATCTTACTTTTTGCTTGCGGTTTAGTCCCTAAAGCCAAAATCCGCAGGAAAATCTGCAGGTTTTCCTGCGGATTTTGATTTTAGAGACTAAAACAAACGCGAAAGTGAAATATAGGGACTCAGACCCAGAAAAAAACTTACATGGACGAAAATCAAAAACTCGCTAACTTACAGGGACCAAGGGTGCATTTAAGCCTTTATTTTATCTTGCTCAACTTATGAAATACAGAGATGAGGGAGATAACAAGACAATGGAAAATTACAGAGCATTAATATCTTTAAGATTATGCATTTCGTAATGTCTGACATTTACATGATACTTATATGATATGTATTATAAAACTCAAATAAATATTTTAAAGTTTTTGTTCTTAATACTCTTTGAATTAGTGTATGACACTCAGACAATACATGTCAAATAACGCATACATGTGTTTAAAAGAAAGTTCTTTTTTTCTTAGACGAACCTTACACATTTTTTAGATTTCTTCCACGAGAACCTAAACTTATCTTGTTCAGGCGATGAGGAATATGTCAATTTGGAGCCCTGTTCTAAAGAGGAGCAGGTTAACATGGTTAACCATGTTGATCAAATGAGTTTTTTTTTTACATGCATCTCCTTGTTATATATGGCTTAGAGTGTTGATTTCTTTTATAATTTTTGAGATTGAGGTCCTTTAGACAATCAATATTGCCCATTCTCAGATATCTCACAGCTGATGTGTTTTCATAAGGGCATTCGAGATCATTTGTAGCAATCTAGAAGTCACGCCTACGATATGCATTTTATTTTCTTTTTATGGTACCAAGGCGGGGACCAAGAACGGTTGGGTGACCCTGGGCGCCTTTGTTGGGAGGTTTTTTTTACCCCTAACTCAAACAACTACAAAAAACTAGAAAGGCGGGTTCGTGACAGTGAGGGGGTAAGATAGTACATTGATGGAAATATATGGAAAGACGACGACTACTGATTCCCTCTATACTAGCGGACAACCATGTGGTGATAAACGACTTCAATCGTGATTACATGACCATTACAATGCTGGAAGTCATTGAGATTTTAGAGGAATTTGTCATTATGAGCTACATAAAATGGTTGAGCTTGATCAATATGACAACTGGGAGAGGGAAAATATTCAATATTTGTGCAAGTTTGGTCTTTATTTAGGTGTTTGTAGTTCAATCACTGTCTTTATCTAATGCTTATTTATCTTGTTTCAAGAGAATGACCCCCATGAACATTGCTAAAAGGAAAGCTCTCCTTTCACAAGAAAAAAATATGAGTGGGGTGAGAAGTGGCCTGAAGACCCTAAAAGCCACTTTGGTGGCATGCTTCTAAAAGGAAAGAATATGCTTGTTGAAAGGGCAACCATCCTTACTCTTAGGCCTATCAGGATTCTCAACCATGGGGAGGTTGAATGGGCTTCATCTTTGGTTCAAGGTCAGAAAGGAAAAGATGTCCAACCTTTAATAACCATCAATTTGGAGGATGGTGATGACACATAACAGGATGGATCGTCCATAAGGGTAACAAGTTCTGAGGATCCTTCAAATAGCACAATGGTTCCTCTGTTTAGAATACGTACTTTGATGACAAAATTTATATGGATGACCCCTTCAATTTCTATGGAGACTTCCAAAATGATCATAAAATGGCGAGTTAGTTGGGGTCCAGGAAGATGTCTAACTTGGTAGAGACGCATATGCTAAGGGGTCTTATGACGGAAAGTTTAATTTTTGACGCTTACAATCAGTCAAATAGGTTTGTCATGGACCTGAAGACCAAACTAAACACACTAAGGAAAACACTCACTTAGACCTAACAATCACTGAAGTCCATATCTAAGGAGCGTGACGAGGTACAACATTTTTTAAATGAAATGAATAAATATTACAAAAATAAATATGAAGACACCAAGAAACTTGGCGAAGAGTTTTTCCAAATAAATAGTGAGCTCAAAACCACGAATGAGTGTTTTAAGGAGGAATCCCTCCTTAAGAAGAAATTGGAGGATAATCTATCAGATTCCAAGGACGAGGTGGTCGATGTTGCTGATAGGTTATGGTAGAGGGCCTAGGAACATATGACGTTCCTCTATCTTGGCCTACATTTGAGCGAGTTTGACTTTTTTCAAATTCATAAAAGATGGCCAACTTATACACGATGAGGACGAGCTTGATCATGAAACGGTCCTCCTACTAAGAAGGGGAATGTCCCTTCTCCAGAGGCTACTCCTCCTATCAACGAGGAGGTGCAATTTCAAAAAGAGGGTGAACCCCTTGTGTCCACCCTCCTAACCCCTAAGCTTTTTCCTGTTGTAATCTTGTATGTTATTCTTTATTTGTGTTTTTCACCCTTTGTAGGCCCACTAGTAACAACATCCTTCAGGGTTTTTTTTACTTAAAATGTTCACTCCTTTTGGAAGTTTATTTATGACATTTTTAGGATTATGTATCTTATATAATTCTTAGTACTAGGGTGTGTTCCTCATTGGGACTTAGGCCAAGTCTTCTGCTAAGGTGGAGATGCTTCCTTGTTTGGTATTAAGTGAACAACATGTTGAGGCAGAAATGACTCTTTATCAAGGTCAATTATAATAGCCTACTGATGCGACAATGACCCCTTCTCATGATCTAACAATATTTCTTGATAAAGTTGCAAAAATTCCTTCTTAAGATCCAACAAGATTTTTTTGATGATGAGGCAAGGATTCCTTAGCTTTCACTATCTGGTTCACTCCTCATCCTCTCACTCTAATTGGACTAAACCTTAGTTGGTTCTCACTCTCGTGTTAAACCGTTTTAATTAAGCTTGAAAGCTAAAACCAGAAAATAATTTAAGAGAAATTTCATCGTTTCGATTATCGAGTCCTGTCTAAATGACGATCCTCACATACCAGACTTACAAAAATTTAATGGGACACGACTCTATGCACAAACAATATAAATAAGATGAGTAGAGGTTGGGACATCATATTGATAATACAAGCATATAGTAAATAAATAAAAATGATAATATAAAGAACCTGTAAAAATACTTTAATTTAAACTGAAGACTTCGAGTACAGACAGCTGGAAAGTAACTCAGTACAATTATGTCGACAAGATTATGATCCAAGAGAAAACAGTACAAAATCGTAATACTAATGGTGTGATAATCCCTCAATGCAAAGGATTATCACTTTGCAAAATGAATTTCCCATAACTAATTCGCCAGAGCTTCCGGGTACAAACTTCGATAGCACGTGGTGAAATGCTGTTGTGTGGCTCTTCTCGTGATGAGGAAGCGAAGTTCTTGATTGGACAATTTTGATTTTCAGCCATAGCTGGTATTAGTATTGGATCAATTTTGGGAAGATTGTATTTGATTTGGAATTCGTGGATTCAACGTCTTATACTAATAAAATGCTCTGGTTCGTCGATTGGTTGTTCTAATTCCTCACCTTGTGAGCTAGTTCTTGGTATACAATCGATGAATTAATTATAAATAAAATTTGGTTGCCTTAGTCGATACTGCGCAACAAGGGAATCACAATATGACTAAATTAGTCCCACGCCAAAAACTTACCACTGTAGGAGTTCATATCCTTCATATCCCTTATAAGGGTTCAACGATATAACATGATATAGTGACAAGGATCCCTTATTAAAGTCCAACAAGTTAGTATAATATGGTGACAATGATCTCTTAGAAAGGTTCATCAACATAGTCTGGTAAGGCAACAAGGATCTCATATAAGGGTCTAGCAAGATAGTCGGATAAAGTGGCAAGGATCCCATATAAGGGTCGAACATGATAGCCTAATAACGTGGCAAAGATCCCTTGTAAGAGTTCCACAAGATACATTGGTAAGGCGGCAAATATCTCTCGTAAGGGTGTAGCAAAATAGTATGGTAAGGTGGAAAGGATCCTTTGTAAGGGTCCAACAATATCTGCAACATATAAAGAATTTATGACATTATTAAGTTAAGAAAATAGGGTGACCCATTGAAAATTATGCCCTTGCAAGGGAAAAGTGTCACCTTATCTTTGTCATTCATTAAAAAAGTTTTGATAGTTCATACATTGGCGAGATAAATGTCATCACCTTATTCAATCGACAAGAAATATAACACAATTAACTATAATAATATCTCGGGTTTACCGAGTTCCAGGTTCTGGAAATGAGTTGTATATCTTGAAATGAGTTGTATAATAATATAACACAATTAGCTATTTGCTTGGTTGAAAATTCATGAATATGGGGGATCTCTCTAGAATTTTAGATCATGGGAGAAGTGTATATAAGTCCTTACTTATTCTATTTGCACAAAGGAATTCAATTAAGTTAGCTTAATGATTGTTATATATTTTGTTAGTTTATAGAAAAAATATGGGTCGCCTTCAAGCGTGTCTTACCTTCTTCATTGAAATGCTCACGCAGTCATGGGGGTGTGTCAATCTCAATTGATAACATGATGTCTACACCATAAACCATTTTGAATGGCATTTCCTTAGTGGCGGAATGGGTTGTATAATACACCCACATATCCTTTGCAAATACTATATTTAAGTACAAATATATGCCTTGGGCGAGAAATGTCAAATTAATTAGAATAAAAAAGAAGGGTATACCTCATGCACCTGTTCGGCCCATAGACCTTTGGTGTCATCTAACTTATTTTTTATCCCATAGAGGATAACTTAGTAGGCTGACTCGGCCTATCCATTGGCACTCGATGGATAATTGAAAAGAAATTTGTTTGAATTCCCAACTGATGGCAAAAATCCACCACAGTTGAGCTAGATAACTTATTCTTGTTATCTAAGATAATACATCTTGGAAAACCAATCCGTTAAATAATTCGATTCCAATAGAAGCATCAGACTCTTTCTAGTATGACTTTAGATTCAACATATTATTCTATCCACTTTGTGAAGAAGTCCACTCCCACAATTAAGAACTTTAGTTGACCTGACGCTAAAGGGAAATAACTGGGGATATAGGATTAAGTGGAGAATTTTGGCTAGAGCGTGATGAAGGTTTGAGTGTCTCTAACATATGTCTTATTTAATAATGAATTATGTGTTATCCTTCATCCCAATCGGTTAATAGTAATCAACCATCTGTAGCTTATAAGCGAGGGCTCACCCACTAATATGGCTTCGACACACCCCTTAATGGACCTTTGTAAGAATTGTGGCAGTCTCATTCTCGCCTAGGAATTTCAGCACGGGGGAAGTTATGTTATTCCCATGTTGTAGAGTTTCCCCAACTACCATGGTGTACTTTGCAGCAAACCTTATGGTCCCCTTTGCTTTGCTTTGCTTTGCCTTTCTCTGAAGGAAGTTCTTTTGGTGTCTATGGTATTACCTCTTATTTATCTATATTAGGTGATGCGTTTTGCAGAAAAATTAAGTTATAAAATTATCGCATATACAGAGACTAGCGGTTTTAAAGACCGTTCACTAGATTTTTAATATTTTTAGTAGATAAAGGGTTGTGTATTGATTATGATTCATTGAAGTACATAACATAAATCAAAATGGAGATTTCAATGTTAATATTGAGAAAACTTGCTAGGGGTAGATTCCATCATTACACATTTATCGTGTACGCTCATAAGTCAGTAATATGCTCCTTTGCTCAGCCATTAATATTACCACATGTTGCTCTCATTTGTATTGCCTTTCAGTCTCAATGTCGTGAGATCAGTGTACTACCCAATAGATGATATATCGAACTATTAACCAATACAAAGCATTAAGTTCCAACGATTATAAAGCAACAAGACTCCATGCCAATCTATACTACAATACGTGCATATAGTGAACACAAACCTATCGCTTGGTTCTAGTATCAAATATATAACTAACTTAGATCTAGTCATTACAAGCACCTTTTGATGTCATGCCACAACATGAAAATATTTTTTAGGTAGCAAAGCTAAAACATACATTAAGATTAAAGAGTCATCAATATTAAAGTATGAGTATAACTACATAGAACACCATGATCTATTTAGTATATGAATATAATGACTACATCTAACCCCAACAAAGATATTTTAGCTACGCTTACTCATGGTTAGCGTAAACACAGGTAACTCCGAGAAGTTAATCTTTGAAGTGTGATCTGCCCTATCACCTGAGCAACGCTTCCGCCTTCAGGCTTCCTCTCTTATTCTCATGTTATAAACCTACTTCAAATCTGTATTACCTCAGGGTTTTACTTTAGCATGGTTTCAACATGCTAAATCGTAGTTTTCTAGTTCTTTTCACCTTTTTTTTATTAAAGCACACAAGTAAAGCCCAAACAAGTATTTTCTTACTTTTCATAAATAAATTGGGAGTTTTTACATCATTTGTTTGTTAAATAAGTCAATAAATTTTAACGTATTAAACTTAAATCAGGAACTTATAAACTCTCCCCAACTTATCTTTTTGTTTATCCTCAAACAAAATTAATCAGATGGTTCATAAATGTTTAAAATGAACGTTTCTTTTGACAGGGGTGACTAACTTGGGCCAAGAGTTTTTGATTTTTTGGTGGCATTGTGTTGTTTTTAAATGCAAGTTCATATACCAATATCATGATTATCCATTAACCATAGCATACAGATGAATAATATACTTGACCAATGTACGATTTTTAAAACATGTCTAAATCAACAGTTTATCATTCATCTTAATCGTGATATCAATGAGTATCTTTCAATGGTTAGTATTTCTCTCAATAATTCAGACAATGCATGTACTATAATAGTATTGTGTATCTTATCTAAGTATTATCACAAGTTATATCATCAGTCATGGATCACTAAGGTCTTTATTTTAATTGTAACGTGGCTGGAATTTACAAAAAATATTGGCTTTTCTTTGGATTCAAAAGCCTAAAGATAAGAGAGCAAAAGGTACTCCTTTTCACTAATTTCTCTTTCTTTAGTACCTTTTTTTTTATGCTTAACTTTTTGATATTTGACTTTGATTTTGTCGAGCATTTTTATTTTTTGTTCTTGTGCCAATACTATTTGAGTTTTTCTTTTGAAAACTTTTTCCTTTTCTTTTTCTCCCCAAATTTCGTTTTTTCAATACCCTTGCTTTTATGTGCTCTCATATCCTTAAGATAAGATAGTGAACATTGTTTTTATTTTCAAATTTGGCTAATGGTTAAAACTTTGAAAGAGTTTTTTCATTGTACGACTCAAAGGGGTTTGTCAAAGGATTCACACCCTTACAAGGTAGGCTTTTTAGGTCAAGTAGTTTTTTACTCGATACAAATAATATCTTGATCATATCCATGACTTTCAAATATATCAAGTAATTAGCAAGACTAATTCAAAGTCTAGATGATTATCATGCATGTCTACTCTCATTATTTTAAAAAAACATGAGGTTGCACACATCTCATATTACGATTACTGACGTATTTAAATGTGTTTTCTCTAGACAATAGAAAAGTCAAACTTCGCATAAAGCAAAGAATTTATAATCATACTATATTTCACAAATACTTAGGCGCCAATCATGAATGAAGCATTTAAAGATAACAAAACTTTTTTCATTCTACCTGCTCTTTAACCTTTTGTTGTAAACCTATCATTGGTGACTCCACACATTTTTTTACTGTTGAGATCATTATTTGAACCATCTGTAGACAAACTTCCTTTTTGGTAGCAATTTTTCAAAAAAAAAAATCAGAAATTAACGCTTAATCATGAAAATAATTAAAACAAACGGAAATAGGTTTAGCCTGGATCATCTTTGCATTCCACACCTTGCAGAAAAAATTTGTTTGTCCTTAGACAACAAAATAATGAGTGTTGCGAAGATGTCCTTGTCTTGCCTTGTGATCCTCGCTTAGCCCGCCTATGCAACCAAGCGCGCTAGATGCAATAGGTCGCGCTTAGAGCGCCCTCTATGACAACAGTAGTATCTGCTTTTTCTGTGTCATTTTCTTCGTTTTGTGCATATTCAATTTGGAAGTAGATCACCCATATATATCACAATATTCAAAATATGTTAGGAACTTGGGTCTGTTCATATACTTGGTACAAAATGGCCATTTAATACAAAAGTTGTGTTTACTTTTTTTTTAAAACATTGATAATATAATATAATTCATTCAAAAAAATACAAATATACATAAAAAACAATTGTAATTTGTAAAAGTTTAAATTATTTTATCAACATTTAATTTTATCTTAAAAACTTTCTTTGCCCCCACCTACAAAATATTCTAGAACCGCCACTGATGACATCCCTGTTATATGAAACTCTGTCTTTCCCGAATCCAAGAGACTCTTTTCAGTGGTGGGTTTGGCGTTGGCATACATAAGATTAGATGCCTATTTCTTATCAACATTTGTAAGTAAATAACATGATTATATTAAATTAGTTAATTGAATAAATAAAATTCTAAGCAGCCTGAGAAGTTAGGATATACATGTATATAATAGTTACTATATCTCGATAAGCTTAATGTAGCATGTAAAACCAAGCTATTATGTTGTCTCTTACAAGCACTATGTTCCAAAAAATATTTAGTAGTTACAAAACGGCAGATATATAGATGCAAGTTTGTCGGGTAGATTTTCAAATACATGCATTCGTGTTAGGAGACATGAAGTGTGAGCTGTTAGTATATTTTAAATGCAAGTAAAACAAAACCTTACACATATAACAAAATAAGCAAATGGTTTTTGCTAAACTATGGATTTTAATTGAGACAAAAATTTGTTCCTACCTCATCAATTTCAGATAATACAATAAATAGACGATGTCTGTCGCAACATGCATGCCACAAATATTTTATATATAATCCACTTGTTACCTTTATGATTGTATATATGTACATATACTTTATAAAGTGTAATTTTTGTTTACATATGGTATAATTTTAATTAGGCTAAATAAAATGCAAACAACAATGAATAGTTGATGCATGCTACAAATATCCCTTATCATTTCTTATTCGGCGGACAATAATTGGTACAGTATTTATTTGGTTGGAGGGATTTTTGTTGTGTTAAAAAGCTAGAAGCATTAGTACAACTCCTATGTTAAACCTTAATCCCAATTAAGATGTTTTGATAGTAAAAAAAAATACTAATTGCTCAAGCTTCTATAATCATGATGGATTGTGGGTTACTTAATCATTCAATTAATTCTTATTGACTACTTAATGTCTTTTAAGCCCAACTTTTGATCGAAACCATTTGGTAAACTAGAAAAAGTTTATAAATAAGATTTAGAGAGCCTTATGAAAATACTAAATCTTTAATTTATTTTTTTTACATTTTAGAATTTTAAACTATGAATGGCTTAACTTTAATATTATTTTCAAATCCCTACTTAAAGGATAGGTGAAATTAGAGAGTGTTAGAGTGAGGAAAGAGTTTTGTTTTTTTAATTGATCTACTCGAGAGTTATTACAGATATGTGTTACATTATTTATATAAGATCATGTTGAGAATAATAAGTGTGAGTTGAAAATATTGTGAATAATAAATGTAGGAAAGTCTCAGATTGATTAAAAAAGTGGAGACTAGAAAAATTATTAGTGAGAAAATTCACCCACCTATCACTTTAAAGTTTTAGGTGAGTATGTGGTTTGTCTCTCATAAAGAAAAGTCCCAACGAAATTAAAACACTCCATCATGTTGATCCCCAATTGATGACCCTACAGATCATACTACTGACTAACTAACTTATAATTAGTAACCACATACATAGTTAGTAGTAATCATATATATTACTAATAGTAACTACATGTAAAACCATTAGTAACCACATATGAAGTTAGTTATAATTGTCTAACCACCTTATAACTTCTAAAACCGAATTGAACACAATACTCCTCCTAATTCATATTGTCTAATCTTCTCATTCCCATCAATTCATTTAGACCATCAAATCTTGCATGTTCTCTTCAATGTCTTGGTTAGAATATCTTCAAGTTGTAACTCTGTTTTGCAATATTAAATCTCCAATCTTTCTTTGCTTACTTGATCTTTAAGAAAATGGTAATTTATTTCAATGTGTTTACTTATCTCATAGCTCATTGGATGATTGTCCAAATTTATTGTTGATTTGTTATCTACCAACAACTTGATTGTTATAATATTATTGATGTTTAATTCTTCTAATAGGATCTCCATCCATAATTCTTGGCAAGTTACATATAAGGTGCAACATACTCTGCTTCACAAGATGATAAAGCTATTATCCCTTGTTTCTTTAAGCTCCTTGAGATTGGGGATTCTCCAATCATGAATAAGTAACCAGGTATACTTTTCCTGTCATCTTGATCTCCTCTCCCAATCTGAGTTAGAATAGTCATACGTGTTAGCTTTGCTTCTAGAATTCTTCTGATTTAACAAGAGTACTTCATAGTCTATAGTGCCTTTAATGTATGTGAGGATGTTATTGGTTTCTCCAAGAATTTACTCACTAAGACAATACTTTGGAAAATATAATCTTAGTGATGCATATATATCTTAGTGATCCTATGATATACATGTACAAAGTTGAATTTACAAGTTCATCATTTATATCTTTCTTCACCATTGTATTTGTTTCCATGGGAGTAATTGCATGGTTGCAATTGCTCATCTTGAATTTCTTCAATATTTCACCAGCACATTTATTATGGTGCAAAAAAAATTATGTTTTGTGTTTACAAACTCCATACCTAGAAAATAGGCCGATTTTCGTACATATGACTTTTCAAATTCATTCTTCATTCTGGATTTAAACTTTGCTAATTCAATCTCATTTAAACATGTGACTAATAGAGCACCCACATAGAGAAAGCTAAAGGAACGGGGAATGTGTTTGTTGGGCTGGTTGACGATGCCATTGATGGTGGAGGTGCTAAGAAATTCAGAAAAGGTAAAGGTGGACTGTAGAATAAGTTCGCTTTGAAGTTGTTTCAAAGGGCCAAAAGAAGAAGAATGGTGTAAAAGAGATTAATGAGATTTTATAGAGATTTGTTTCCAAGTAAATTACCATCGTTACCCTATTCTCAAAAGAAAACACGTGGTGTGCCCCGACCAAGTGTGACTTTTCTTTTCTGAGACGTAATGGGGAAGTGGGAAGTTAAAGATTTTGTGGGCCACATTTTCCTGGGAAAATGGAGTAATGATGACTCATGTACACAAATGGTGTTAAAGTGACGTTTTGGAAAAAGTGGTCATGATTACAGTGACATCAGCGCACTACCCTGAACAGTGTCAAAAGTTTTTCGATAAAAAGAATCCATTTTTCTCTTTCACCAAAGGCTTGGTCGAAAATGACATTTTTTGGGGGCAATTTGTAAGTTAATACTTTCAACACATTGGGTTTCGATGTGGAATAATGTGTTCTGAGAAAGAACATGGCCAAGACCTGAAGTCACTTACCTATAATCCGCTTATGTTTGTACAGTTGGACAATCTCAGTCGAAGTCAAGACTGTTGTCTCATGATTGGGGACTCAGCATTTTCTTGGCGAATGATTTTGAAGGTTGGATAACTTAAAACTTCGACTGCGACAGTTAAGCCGCTTACAAGAGGATAAGATCAAGTAACTAAAATTCAAAATTTTCTGAATATCGAAGACATGTGGAAATCAACCATCATCCCAAAAACCAAGTAAAAGGATACGTGTCGGACATGCATATCGTAATTGTAAAAAAAATAGTTATGCTTTTACTAGTATATATAGATAGTTCTTGTGTAGGGATCAGGGGTCACAAATTACATACAAAACTCTTTAGAACAAAAACTACCAGTGTCAAATAGAGAAACAAGTTTGTGAGAAAACATATGATCTTATGCACCATTTTTTACTCATTTAATCAAAGCAATTGACATTATTTTCTTTGCATTTACATTACTTCCCTATTTTTTTACCTTTACTCCATAACAATTTATGTTTCCGACTCAGTCGGTAATTTCACTTATTAGTTTTGTCTTATACTTAACTCACGAACATTCGAAAACAGGTTGAATAATTTCCACACAATTTGTCCTAGGATTTACTAGCCGATCTGCAAGGTACATTTCTAAAGACTAGCGATTGTTTACCAAAAATACCGGTCAACACATGTTGAGCATAAATGAAAATACAAACAAGATCAATTTCAATTTTCCAGCAAATATGTAATACGGTGGGAGAAGTGACTTTTTAAAAGTTGCGGATAGCAAGAGTCGCCACCGACTTTTATTTTATCCAATTGGAAAGGCTAAAAGAACAGGAAATACCTTTGAAAGATTTTGAGTTCGGGGGGTAGGTTATACAAAGGGAAGGTATTAGCACCCTTTGTATCCATGGTTGTCCATGGGCTCTTAATTGCTTAGCTCACTTTGTTTGAAATGTTTGAAATGTTTGAAAAGGAGTGTAGTGTGTGTTTAGAAAATATTTTGAATAAGGACTTTAACTTGTAAATAAGTGTAGCCTTTTGGAAATTGTTTTGAAAAGAGGTGTGAAAAGTAATTTGAATTGATTATGAGCAAGCAGTTAAGCGCTACCTACCCTAAGTTCGTCTTTCTTGTTCTTTAAGTCTTTCGTTTGAAGGGGCTATCCTACCAATTGTTTGGCAGGTAGTCCTTTCACTGGATGTACGGGTCATCGAGGGTCATCGTTTGCCATAAGGCTATTCATACCATAAGAACGGTGGGAACTCTTAGGAAAGGATGGGAATAGTCATTTTTAGGCAACCAGTAAAGATACCTTAGCATTCGAAGGGACGGTCATCATTTATCGAGGCAACATCGAGGGACAAGATCATTTTTAATCGTAGGCAACTCGAAGGGACTATGATCTTTTATCGGAGGGACTATGATCTTTTATCGGAGGGACTATGATCATTTGAATCGAAGGCAGCAGGCTAAGGTATCCCTACGCTCGAAGGGACTTGACTATTGAATCGAAAGACAGCATAAGAAGAGTTACCCTAAAGGTGAGTGGGTACAACAATCACGTGAATTAGATTCCGATATTTTATCTTTTATTAGGCGAACTAGATTCAATTAATCGCTATCACTTCCTACTTTACTAACCACGCAGTTAATAGCAGTTATAATGTGCGGAAATTAAAGGTAGAAATTAAAGAGTCCTAAGTTATTACAAAAAAAAAACCCTTTGCGACCTATACACCTTCTAGAATTTTAAATGACAGGAAATTAAATAATTGAATAAAAGGCAAAAAAAATTAAATAAAGGCAAATTAAATAAAAGCAGAAAATAAGAGGGAAAAATTAAATAGAGGGCATTCGATAATCAAAGGAATATGAGATGAGAAGAGAAATTACGCCTTGAAAGAAAATAAGGGTTAGATGCTTTTATAGGGAACAAACCTAAAAATAAAATTAATGGTTAAAATTAACAAACCTAAAATTAAATTAATTAGCCTAAAAATAAATATTAGCCTAAAAAACCTAACCCTAATTCGTGAGAATAAACAACATCTACCTAAGGGAGAAAACCTAGTGGGTAAAAAAACCTAATGGGTAAAATAAACCTACAGGGTTGAAATACCTATACCTACAGTTAACGGGCAACACCTACCTAAAGGTTTTCTATGGTTATCTATGGTTTGTGAAGTTTAAAGGTTAAACCTAAAATTAATTATTGTAATTAAATTAAAACCTAAATATTTATCCTAATCCTAATTAATTAAAAAGCTAACCCTAATTAATTTACTTAAGCTAAAACTAAATTAATTATTTAATTTTAAACCTAAATTAAATTAAATTAACTATCTAATTATCCTAAAATTAAATATTAATCATCTAATTATCTAACCTAATTAAATAATAAAAATTAATCTTAATAGTCCTAATTTTAATGGTTAAGTGGTGAATTTGGTTTGAATAAAATAAAATAATAAAAAAAAGAAAAAAACAAATTAAATAAATAATAAAAAACGGAAAAGAAAAGAAAAAGGAGAAATTAAAAACATGGCTGGGGCGTTGGATGTAATGTTCCAAATCCCTGATGGAGCATGGTAGGACACAACTCTTTAGGCATTAGATCGGTTTGGATAGAGATCATACGGCCCAGGCTGGAGGTGCATCGTGGCAGCATGTGAGAGAGCTGCATCGAATCTGCAAGCAAACTGTAACATACAATTAAAAAAAATCATTCGACTCGCGTGGGGTTCGAACCCTTGTCCCAAGAGTCACTAGCGCTTCGCCTGGCCAATTGTTCTATTTTCGTTTGCAGATAAATAATCCAAACACAATTATTATTAAGAAATCAATCCGTATTAAAAAAATTTGAAAATAAACTCGCGCCCAATACTGTTCATCTCCCTCATTGGGCCTGAGTTTCTTGCCTACGCTTCAGCTTCAGTTTTTCTACGAACTCAATGGTAGCCAAGTCGCTGCAATCCACCATCTCACACAATACAACACATAAATATCAAATAAAAGCGTGGTTCGATTATAAATTACCCTCTAAGTGCAATGGTATAATTAATTTGGGCCAATTTTGTATTTGAGAATTTTATCTTGATGATATGGCTCCTGGCAAAAAACAACTTGTTGCGAGCTTCTAGAAGGACATGTAATGTTTTGACTCATATCTCTCAAATGGTGCATTTCTTGGTCTTGAGCCCAACATCAAAGTTGTAGATAATTGAATTTCCTTGAGAATGATTTGATTGGGGAATTTTTGATAAAGTATGAGAGAGATATGATCAATCAAAGTTAGGTTGACTTTCTCCTAGAAACCCTAACTTAGCAACTTCAAGTTTTGATGATTTCTGAGCTTTGCTTGGTGAATCATGATCAACCCTTGATCAAATGATGAATGTGACTTCAAAATATTGATGTTGACCAAAAATCGGGAGTTTTGACTGTATGTTGACCATGGTTGACCTTTAGGTCAAACTTGTCGACTGTTGACTTTTTGAGCATTTGACTGAGCAATCTTGTGAATTAGAGCTTGAAAACTGACATGGTGATCCTTTAAAGCATATGAGAGGCCATGGAATCCATCTGAGGTCTTAGAACTTGATTTGACCTTGAGAGAAGCAAAACCCTAATTGTGGGTTGATTGCTTAGGAGAGGATTAAGTGTGCCCACTCCTCAGTGCTTGAGCATTTGAAAGTCAGGTGGATCAAAATATATGAAAATATTATGGGCAAATTTTGGGGTATGACAAAATGCCTCTGACTTCAAGTTCTTCTCCAGTTTCCTGATCTTCTTCTTTGGATTTTCATACAACTCCTTCCAAAATTCAATAGTTTCCAAGTCCTTCGTCTTCCTCCCATCTTCATTACAGCTTCTTCAACATCTTTTCCTTCTTCCAAGTCTTCATCCCATATGAATAAATTACAAGTTTCATGACTCTGCAACCATAGTCAAACATGCATGTATCGCTAAGAATAAAGCATGACTCTGCAATCATGAAGAAATCAAAAAACATTGGAGATTGAAAAGATATTAACCTGCCAATGTGGACATCTCCAGAAAAGCCTTCATTTGTTAGCTTCATTCTTGCAATGGAAGGACACCATACGATTATGACGCACACAAAATCTCCTTCGACGATTACTCACAGAAGTGGAGTGAAATGAAACATATTTGATAGGCCTTGAAATGGAAGACGACATTGAAACGCCTGCGTTTTAATTCGAATGCTTGATTTATTGATTTATAGGGAAGAAGAAGAACGATAATAGGGAGGAAGAAGAATGAAATTGGGGAAGAAAAAGAAGAAGAAATTTAGGTTAACGTGTTTTACAGAATAAGACAAAACAAACTCTTTTAAAAAATAATTCTCAATCTAATTCATTTGTCAGCTTAACCACGTATTACAAAATTATCCTGTATGTCAGTTTACATCAAATTTCGTTAGGGACATTTAACAAAAGAGACTAAATTTAAAAATAGAAAAACTTTAAAAGATCATTGTTTAAAATTAAAATTCAATTATAAAATATTGGCTTAAATAGTCCCTTGGTCCCTGTAAGTTAGCGTGTTTTTGAATTTAGTCCATGTATCTTTTTTTTTGTCTGAATCCTTATATCTCATTTTCACGTTGGCGTTAGTCCTTGGGGTTAGAATTCTGTTAAAAAAAGCTGACTGGGCTAACGTTGCTGATGTGGAAATGATTTATATTTATTTTTTAGCTTAATACGTTGCACACATGTATATCTATTAGTTTCCCACCAAATATGTCAAATATTCAAAATGTACATTTGCTTTTAGTCCCTGTAAATTAGGGTTATGTATGTTGGATGAAATTAGAATCTCTATGTCTGGGTTGGAGGAGACGGGCGAATGAAGATGGAGAAATGCTTGACTTCATGATCAAGTAACACAATCGCTTCAGTTCTTTGCTCTTCGTTATTTGTTCTTCGTTCTATAGGTGAGTTACTGTTGTTCATTATCTGTTGTGAAACCTGTAAGTCATGGAGTTCACTGTGATTGTTCATTACGGGGGTAGATTTTTCAGGTTAAAGACTAACATAGGCTTTACAGACAACAAACAACTTGAATCTCACTACCATTTCTGGTAAACAAGGAACACACACCATGAAAGAGTCAACAAAAGCTTGAGCAATTTGGCCTTCTTCCTTTCGCTTTCCAACTTCAATTTCATCTTCTCTTTTTTCCTAGCTTCAATTTCTTTAATGATGCAACCTAGTTCCTGAACTACCTCTGAGAAATTGCATCCAATTAATTTTCTGGGTTCAGTTGATGTGTTGCGTTCAAGTTCATCATCCCATATGAATAGCTTGCAACCTAATCCCAAATTTGAACATTTCCATATTCTTCTTTTAGGGTTTTTGATTGAATTTGAGATGAACATCCTCATTGATTAATTGCAACCACAAACTGGAATTTGAGACTCAGTGTAATTACCTATGCTCGATGTTGCCATTCAAAATTTGAGAAGATGAGGAAATCTGTAAGAAGATAGGAAGAAGATAGGATGAAGATGAGAAAATGAGCCCTTTTTGATTTCGTCCTTCTTATAATGGCCACATCACTAGGCTTCCATGTATTAAGCTAAAAAATAAATATAAATCATTTTCACATCAACAATGTTAGCCCAGTCAGCTTTTTTTTAACAGAATTCTAACCCCAGGGACTAACGCAACGCGAAAATGAGATATAAGGATTCAGACCAAAAAAAGATACAGAGACTAAATTCAAAAACACGCTAACTTAAAGAGACCAAAAAACTATTTAAACCTAAAATATTTATAGGAACCCTTAACATATTCACTCTTAAATTAAAATAAAGTAATCTGAAACACACTATTAAATAACTTTATTTTGAAGGAGGCATACCTTTTTACTTAATTGCTTCTAAATATCTCAAGACTTTAAACATAAAGTTAGGAAACGAGTAATAATTGAAATTTGAAACAAAAATATACAGTTGTTTTCTTGACCGTGCGCTTATTTGACCGTAGACCAAATTGAAAAAAAATCTGTGAATGTAGGGTTAGCACTCAAAGTTGTGTCATTATTATATCAACCAGTTTTGATTTTTGAACACCTCCCCTATATATCACCAATCATAAATAGCTTCTTCTTCTTCTTTTTTAAAGCTTGGCACCAGCTGTGTAGTACACTATATTCTTGATTACAATAAAATCTTACTAGTACTAACCATTGTCATTGGGTTTCGCGACAAATATCAACATGCATATATATTCAGGACTACAATTATTGATGGCATTTAGTATCAATAAATATAGGTTTGGTTTACCTAGTTTTGACTTTCAACAGTAGGTTATTAAATCATTTTAAAATAAATAATATAAATTATTATAAAATTATGAAATATTTTTTAAAATGTACTATTATGAACAGTTTTACAAAGTTATTCTTAATTAATAATACGAGAAAGATATAATTGAAACAACAAAGGATAATAAATACTATGCAGGAGTATAATAGAAAAAATAACATTAATAATTTAAATCATTATTAATAAGTTCAGTGGTGATTGGCGCTAGACTTGATAGAGAGAATTATGATTCGATTTCTCGCAACTGTTGGTTCTGTAACTACTTGATGTCAGAACTGACTCTCGAACCGAATTAAACCGATGGTGATAAACAAAAAAATATTAATAATTTATTAGTATTGTAAAATTAATTATAATATTATTTAAAAATTCAAAATAACTTATAATAGAAAAAGAGGGAGTGAAAAATAAAAAACCAACTCATTGAAATATTAAAGTATCAATTAATATAAATAATAACAAAAAAAAAACAGAATTTTTTTTTCATTTTCTTTTTAATTGAACATAAATCTATAAAAATTCTTGATCATCCTCTCAATTAAATATATCTTTTTTTTAAAACTCAAAAATTTAATTTTGAACATTCATCTATTTTTCTCTTTATCTTTAATTCATTGAAATACACAAAAATCTAAATAACGTAAAAATAAAAAAGAACTTTTAGTTTTTCAGCTCATATAAATAAAAAAGCTTTGTTTGGTAACTGTTTTTAACTTTTAGTTTTTAGCTTTTTTACTAGCTTTTGTTTTTTTTTTTTGAAAAACTATTTAAAGTAGTTTTTGAGCTTGTAGCTTTTAACTTGTGATTTTTCCTTTCATTTATACCCTTATTATTTAAAAAAAAAAATCTATCTTACCCTTCGATATATATTATGATTCAATATTTAATGTTTTTAATAACATCTAAAGTATTCAATAAATTTTGAAATGGTGTTGATAATTCTCAAATTAGTGAAACGTAATCGAAGAATCAATGAGATTAATTGAGACAAAAAAAATTAAATTTTTGTTATATTTTTATGGTATAATATTAAATAATAAACTTATTTTTATCATTAATTTAATTGAATTCAAATTTCATGTATTTTGTTAAATTTATTTATATAATTTATATACTAATTTAAAATATTTTGATGTTTCTTAAATTTTTCACATATATTAAAATTGTTATGTAAGTGTGTATTAATATATTTATTTTTATTAAATATAAATTAATTTAATAATATAATAATATAATATGATAAGATAAATAAATCACAAATTTTTTAATGAGAATGTCCTTTTGTATCATTTTGTATTTATCAGCTAGTGTAACAGCTAATTTACTAAATACTCAAATTAACTTATCAGCTATCAGTTAGTTTTACCAAACAGAACTTTTCTTTCATTCAATTTCTAAACTCAAATTAGAAGTATTTTACTTTTGAAAAAGACCCAAATAATTTCTTTTGCTATTTGAATTCCAAAACTCTAGATTTACCATTTTCTTTTCATATTTTATTTCTTTGATTTTTATTCCTTTTTGTTAGTAATAAAGGATATGTTAGTTTTAGGTTTTCTTGAAACACTGTTGGTTCAATGGTTCAACACTGTTGGTTATGATATAGTTTTGGGATCATATTTTAAATGTTTTTGGATTCACCTCCATCTTAAACTTGTTGAAGTTTCGTATGTATATGAGTTTTTTTTTATTGTTTCAATTTGATTTGGGATGAAATTGAGAAGAACAAAATTGATAAACTGTTTAGGAAAATTTTCTTCTTGTTGTAACTTTTTAGATTTGAAATTTTGGAAAGAAAAAAAAAAGGGTGAAGATGAATAATTATTTTGAATAACACTTGAAAGAAAACTAAATGCTAAACTGTGTAAGGATGTTTTCGGAATTATAGTTAACAGAATTGATTACAGTATAATTGACTTTGATAAAATTGATTTTAATATATTTGAGTTTAGTATAATTGATTAATATTTGAATATATTTATGTAAATGTGAGTTAAACAATAAACTGTAGTGTAAAAATTATCTAGACTCAATTTTAAAGATAGAAACTACAAATTCTAATTTCAAGTAGAATCAATTCTGGAGACATAATCAATTTAACTTTTGATAATACAAATATCTGAAAATCATCCCGAATAAGTTATATCATAAATGTACACACATTATTATTATTATTATTATTATTATTATTATTATTATTATTATTATTATTATTATTATTATTATTATTATTATTATGTTCATTTTAATAAGATTAATTTATGACAATTGAATTAAATTTGTAAACAGATTCATTTCGCCATTCAAAAAGAATAGCCCCTCATTTTATTGCTAGCTTGCTTTGCATTTATGTGTACTATATAGCATTACATGTCAATGTCTCTAGTTGACAAAAGTCTACTATTGCTTTACATGCTCCGCGCGTGATTAGTCTATCTTTTCTTTAATTAATCAAAATTTATTAGACAAGGACACATTGAACTTTTGAGTGAATTTGATTTTACAATGTTTATTTCATTAATTAATCACGTTATCATTACTTTTAGAAAACAAATGACAATACATAATTTTCTAATTCAAACATTCATTATAGTAGGTTCCAAAAGAGTAAACGGTGTCAACACTAACCCAAATATGAATTGTTGATATCTTCCTATTTAAAATATAGAGAGAGACACATTCTAGATATTAAGTCATCTTCATTAAATCAACTTGAGATTTAAAAATACTATCTTTTTTATAAATTTGTGCTCTCAAAAACATATATTAAAAAATATATAAAATATTGTTTTAAAAATACCATTTTTTTTTGGTTATGAAAATACCATTTTTAAAATTCAAAAAACAAAGACAAATAATGATCCTTAATGCCAGAAAATTAATCTATTTCATACTTAGTGCATGAAAATTAATAACTTCCATATAATAAAAAAAACATTTTAATTTAAAATATATATTTACTATACAATTATTATAATAAGTAATGATATTTTGACACCAAAATTTTAGTATAAAATTTGGAGAAAAGAGGCTGAGGCTGTAAAATAGTTTTATACTATTAATTAATAATTATATATTCCGCCATATCACTTTTTTTTTAAATTTTATTAATGACATGATAAATTGTTAATTTTTTATTAGATTACAGTGTAAATTATTTTACTCTATCAGTGAATATTCATTAAACTCTAAAATATGGTATCATTTTACATGTATTTTTAAAATATATATAAATTATAAAGATAAAACATAAGTATTAAAATATATAATTTCATATACAGTATTTAAATGTTTAAATAACACAGAAAAAACGACAAACCGCATCAGAATTTATAAATTAAACTTACATGTATGTAGCAACAAATATCTGATTATCCAAAATAATATTAAATGTCACGCCGTTTCTAACTGATTAAAAGCAGGTGCAGATACATTGCATTTTTCATGTAGTGTTAAGAAATTTGACAAAATAGTTAATGAGAGGCCGAGAGCATAACTCCCTCGGAACGAAAAAGCATGCAAGATCATAATATTCAAAATAATTATTTTATTTAATTATATCTTTATTTTATTAAAGAAATTTTATTTTACTTTTAATGTTGTATTTTTTTTTTTAATAAAGTTGAACAATTTGAGCAGCATTTCGTGGCCTCTAAGGATGGATGATACATGGAAGGAAATCACACATAAAGGCAGCAGATAAATTTATAAACATGTCATTTTGATGGATCTTTTCAAATAGTTATAAGATATAGATAGATTACTTATCTCTTGTAACATAAAACATTTGATTAAATTGATTGATATGAACATCGCACGATAACATCTCTATTTAGTACGTACAAATAAAATTTTCAACAAATAAATCTCCTATCTATTATGTTAGTTATGAATGAAGTGAAGCACTAGAGAGAACTTGAATTTGTAATCATAGTGTAGTTAGGGTTTTGAAAATACGTGTATTATCATTTAAGTATAAAGATTTTATTTATAAAATTAATTATACACATTGTAATTTATAGTGTAACATATTTATCTAGTTAGAGTTATTGCATCGTAATGACGCACCATTGAATCACTAATACATTTATTTATTTATTTAATCTCTCACTTATTTGTCCTTATGTAAATAACTATGTAGGTTCTGATAATGTTGACAATAATATTAAATTATTTATTTAATATTATGAATAGGGGAAACAGTGTCTACACGTCAATAATAACTAAGTTACAAAAAAAATTGTGATAATGATCACATGCATATTTTCCCTTATATATTGCACATAAAACATAGTTGATGTCATTCTTGTATAGTCCAATATTACATTCACTGATAATCGGGTATACTCAGTAACAACAAATAAGTTAAGTTTCCCTTATTGACTTATTTAAGCATGATCACACATTTTACAATCATACTCCATCAATGGACTCGTAGATATTACTGATGTATATGTAGCAGGGACAAATCTCATATAGGCTACTCATGTCACTTCACATGACTTGTTGGATACCTAATCAAATGACTTTATAATCATCTTGCTACAAACAATGTTTGATAATACTAAAGTGGTCAACTTTTCATGTAGGAATCATAATGGTTTCATGTCAAAGGGTGACATATGCAACTATTACTATGAAAATTGTTGAAGTATGCGTTAAAACCTTTGTTGATGAAGAGAAAAAAAACACGTTTCCAGATTGTCAAAAATCTGGAAGCCGAAAAACAACAAAAATGTCTGTTTTGGACGATTCATGAACTTCGGGTTCTGACCGGTGCTATTTGTGGATTCGTTATTTAATGTTAGAATATTATATATATATATATATATATATATATATATATATATATATATATATATATATATATATATATATATATATATATATAAATAGTCAAAATTAATATAAAATATATTTATGTACTTGATATCGAGACACAATATATAATATTAATTCTAGAAAGGATTAAATCAAAAAATTAGTCTCACTTGCATTTGGCATTATTGTTTAGGCCACATAAATGAGAAATATTAACAAACTCCGTAATATATGGATTCTTGGAATCTTTTTATTACGAATCATTTGAGTCATGTGAATCTTGCTTATGGAAATATGACAAAAACCCCATTAACAAGAAAATTTGAAAAGATTGGTGATCTTTTGACCCTTATACACATTGATGTATGTGGACCACTTAACACGCCAGCTGGAGAAGGTTTTCAGCGCTTCATCATATCTACAGATGATTACAATCGATATGGATATGTGTATCTAATAAAACACACATTATAATCTAAGGAATTGTGGTTTCACGGTCGATATGACGTCGAACTTATGACTTAATATGTTTTTATTATATTTAAGACATGTCAGATATCTTTCAAGCAGAGAGTTTCACTTCCTTAACAATGTTGTGATATGCATTTCTTCCTTTTCTTTAAGGGTTTCTCCTAGGTTAATGCTTTTATGGGATTCGTCTCTTATCCATATTTCATTTATATTTTTTATAAGGGGCTACTTTTAGTTACCCAAAATGTTCCCATATATCAAATTCGTCCATACCCCCTGCGAAATTAACATTTTAGGAGTTGGACATAAGAGAATGAAATGAGCTCATACTACTTGTAGGTTTTAGATTCATGTTATTGTGATAACTCCTTTTGGAGACTTGTTGATCTCATCTTATTATGTCGAATTCACCGTTATCTAAACGGAATGTTAATGTCAGATATAAATTGGACATGGCCGCTTCTAACACATTTAAGATATGTGTGTTGATTATGATGTTGTATGAAGAAAATGGGTGTTTACCATAAGACACCATACCTTCACTGTCTTGCAATACCCACCTTGTTTAAATGTGGTATTTAGGATAGTGTTCCCTCTTACAATGGTATGCTCTCTTGAGAACACCGCCAATAATTTTCAATATGGATGAAGTTATTCTAGAGGTAGTATAGTTCCTTCAAATGCGTCCAAATATAATACATGGTGAGTCGTCGGGGTCAATGACGACCCTTTTTAATTCCCATTTGAAGATCCACACTTTTATCACTATCAAGCCATCTATGTGGGAGAATGAGTCATTCTTATTCCCTTGTCGAGAATGTGAGGTTTAGGTCTAAGGTTTAGAGAAATGTTAATTCACTAAGCAAAGTTTGCATGTGATTTACCTTCTTCTTAATAAACTAGATGCACATGCCTCTTAAGAAATCTCCTGTTATGTAATTGATAGTTTGTCTAGGTTAATGAGCATCCTTTTTGTTACATTAGTCTACACCTTTTCATAGGGGCCACCTCAACCTTATAAATTTGTCTTAATCTTTGGATGAGCCTGCTTCTAGCCAATATCCTTCATGATATTTCATCAAATATCCTCGTTATAATAGCCTTCATATCTCCCTTTTTAACTATAAATAATTATCAACCTATTAATAAATCGTGTGTTATGGTATTAATGATGTGTATAGGTTAATGATAGTCCTTCTTTTCACATCAGTCTATGTCTTCTCTTTTGGGCGACCTCAACCTTGTTTGTGTGTCTCGATCTTTTGATGAGCCTGCTTCTCTCTAGGATCATTTGAGATATTTCTTCAAATATCCTCGTTATACCAACCTTTCTATTTCCCTTTTTTACTAGAAATATTATCCATGTGGTGTAGTTTTACTTGTTGATAGGCACATAATAAGTTTTTGTCAGGGTCTATCTGGCCCATTGGTTTCGTTTGCTTGTCTATCAACTTTATAGGTAAGATCTTTTTTAGTATCCCCATCTTCCAAATGTTCAACCTAATTATTGGGAAATCACAAGATGTTGTGTTTTCAGGCCTATATATTAACTTATTCTTCAATTATCCTTCTCATTGCCTTTGGGAGCTATTCCATCCATCTCCTTGGTGTCTCTAATTATTTTTACGACATTTTTGTCTTCACCGTTATTGTAGCTTTCCATTCATATAATCAATTCTTACATAGTGTCGGTTGACTTCAACACCATGGTCTCATTGAAATTCCCAACCTTTTGTCTATTTTGAAATGTTTTCACGAGAATCACTTAATTAGGATAAAAAACTCCAATAATACCCTCGTTAAATGGGATTAGGTAGTTCTTTAGGGTCTTAGAATTTCCATTGTGGACATTGGATAAGTTGGTTGCTGATCTTTTGATGCTTACATCCCAAAAAATGATGCACTACTTTCCATTGACTGAGTATCAAGGTAAGCTCATGTACCACCAAAGTTCTTTCTCCTTTAGATTTCCTGTAAGGAGTTTCACTTAAGTGGTTATGACACTTGTTTAATCTCTATTTGTGTGTTAATTGACATTTTATTCATGTGGTATCTTTTCCATTGAAAGGTTCAAGGTGGGGCAATTTGAATTTCTCAGAGGCGAAAGATACTCTAAGTCATCATTAACACACAAATGTTTTCCTATACTTGCATTTGTAGGGTTTTTCCTGGTGTTGCAACTCGTACACGATGGCTTGAATTATAGCTAAAGCCTTATTTTTGTAAAGTGTTTTTATTTGCGTCATCTCTATAGTTTCATTAATTATTTATGTAGTCGAGGGACAATTATTATTCGTCACAAGGTGGGTACAAAATGTTCTTGCTGAATTCCAGTTAAGGGATCCTGTTAACTATGGGCTATGAATAAGAGTATATAATATATGGTTACGAGAGAGTAAGGGAGTGTAAGAGTTCTTCTAACTATGCATTGTTGTTAGAACTTTTATTTTTGAATAAGAATGAGATCATTTGGATTCATGCATAGCTCTCTTTTTATAGAAATTGTGAGGTCCCTCTTATGGCATATGATTGTAGAATATAGTTGATAATGCCTCTATCATAATGAGTGAGGACATGAATGTGGATTGCGAGTGGTTTTACCCTATATGACGAGCAGGGATGTGGAAGCAGCCAAGTTTCCTTTTTTTTTTGTTAGGATGATCATATTGGATATTAGTGTTTTATCTGATTTAAATCAAGTTAGCATGAAGTTGGTTATAGACCCACTAGCGGATGTCAATTAATTTCTTCTTTTTGTATAAGGGATCCTTGCATCTACGATCTAACATGTGCTGATCTAACATGTGCTGATGTGAGGAGCCTTCGATATTGAGATCGAGCCATATGTTTTATGTGAGCTCGAATTTAAATCTTCAATGTTCATATTAATCTAATTGTAAAATAATTTATGTTGAAATATATTTAAATAAAACATGTAAAATAATTTTATATTAGTGATAAAAGTAAATGTTAAATATTTTATAAGTGAGATAATACATATGTTAAATATCTTAAAATTAAAATTAAAATTTTATGTGAATATCTATTGTCTTTCTAAATTATGTTTTGCTATTAATTAAATATGCACGCTCCTCTTAATAAGCCATCATTTTAGACATCTAAAATCAAATCAAATTTAAAATCAAATCTAAATGCTTCAAAGTGTAACTAAAGATAGACTTCACAATTTTCCCATATTAATATCATATATCATCAATTACATAATACTCTAATAAAACTATTTTAAATCCATCTATATTATTTGATCAAAAAAAAATCCATCTATATTATAAAGAAGGCAAATGTGAAGAAGTAAATCTACCTATATTATAAAGAATGGAGATGTAGAGAAGAAGACACAATCATACGACACATGGCCATTCACATAAATGAAACACAAAATCATTAACTAAGTCACACCTTCCAGATTTAATTGGATACAATCACAAGATGTGTATAGAGATCTAAGTTTATGTCTTTGCCAAAGAATAATATGATCCACCCCCACCCCAACCGAACAAAACGCGTCTTCTTTTGGCCTTTTTCTGTTCCTCTCTTTTCTTTCCGCCCCATTTCCACTTGTTTCTTTCTTCCTACTACTCACTCACTCCCCCCTTTTTCACCTATATAAATACAACCAAACCCAACACAACACAAACCAAAACCTCATCCCTTCAAAAACACACTCTTTACTCTTTCCAATGGCTTTGTTAATGTCGCAACAACGTTGTAACATGTTTCTCTTTCTCTTCTTCTTTCTCTTCTCCTCCTCCATTAACCCATCTCTTCAAACAAACTCACTCTCAGTTTCTTTTCCTCTAACATCACTCTCTCTCCCTACAAACACTGCCTCAAAAATGCTCTACACATCTCAACTATTCTCATCTTCAAAACGCAACAACAACACTAACAACACGCAAATCAAAGCACCTTCTTATAACTACAAATTCTCCTTCAAATACTCCATGGCTCTCATCGTTAACCTCCCCATTGGTACACCACCGCAGGTTCAACCAATGGTGCTCGACACAGGTAGCCAACTCTCATGGATTCAGTGTCACAAAAAAGCACCTCCAACGGCGTCGTTTGATCCTTCTCTCTCCTCCACTTTCTCTAACCTCCCTTGTACTCACCCTCTCTGTAAACCACGAATTCCCGATTTTACCCTCCCAACTTCATGTGACCAGAATCGCCTCTGCCATTACTCATACTTTTACGCAGACGGCACTTACGCTGAGGGTAATCTCGCCAGAGAAAAATTCACATTCTCTCGTTCCGTTTCTACCCCTCCTCTCATCCTCGGCTGCGCTACAGAATCTACCGATCCAAGGGGTATTTTAGGAATGAACCTCGGACGGTTATCCTTCGCTCACCAATCGAGAATCAGTAAATTCTCCTACTGTGTACCCACTCGTCAAACCCGACCCGGATTAACCCCATCCGGATCCTTCTACATCGGTAACAACCCGAATTCGAAACTATTCAAGTACATCAAAATGTCGATTTTCTCCGAACGTCAACGCATGCCAAACCTCGATCCCTTGGCCTACACCATCCCGTTGCAAGGAATAAGCATCGGCGGGAAGAAACTGAGCATATCCCCGGCGGTTTTCCGCGCGGACGCTGGCGGCTCGGGTCAAACCATGATTGACTCCGGATCCGAGTTCACTTATTTAGTTGGGGAGGCTTATGATAAAGTGCGGGCAGGTGTAGTTAGAGCAGTGGGGTCCAGAATGAAGAAAGACTACGTGTACGGCGGAGTTGCTGACATGTGTTTCGATAGTAAAAATGCGGTTGAAATCGGACGGTTGATAGGGGAGATGGTGTTTGAATTTGAAAGAGGCGTGGAGGTTGTGATTCCGAAGGAAAGAGTACTTGCTGACGTGGGTGGTGGGGTCCACTGTGTTGGGATTGGAAGCTCCGATAAATTAGGTGCGGCGAGTAACATTATTGGGAATTTTCATCAGCAGAATCTATGGGTGGAATTTGATTTGGTGAATCGTAGGGTGGGTTTTGGTAGAGCTGAGTGTAGCAGATTGGGGAAGTAGGGATTGTCTACGTGATTGTGTATGGTGGTTGAATAGGGTTCAAGAAAAAAAATCTAATGTTGTGTGGTCAGTGATCATCGGTTTGATGATGAGATCTAACGGCTGGTGATGGCAACATGAGTCAAAGTATTTATTTATAAGTAATTAACCATGTACACTAATGTGAATGAGTATTATTATGTATATATACGAGGATTAGAGAAAATATCATATTAAATATTATATATATGAGCTGATGTTTTTTAATTAAATATATATAATGTGAATCACTTTTAATATAATTTATAAATTTTTTTATTTGATGACTCTGTCCAACTGTAGTAGTGAGTTAATTTATAGAACGAGTTGGTAGATAGAGAGGTTAGGACTTAGGAGTGAGTTTTGAGATGGAATTACTAGTAAAAAGTGACAACTCAAAAGGGAAAGGAAATGATGAAGGAAAAGAAGTTACGTCACAATCACATTGGTAGAATAGAAGTAGTAGTAGTAATTGGATCCAGCTGGGGCATGGAAATGTGGAGCAAATGTCACTATCAATTCCAGGGTTTTGAGGGATTAGCTCATGTATCGAGAAAGTTGAATCCCAACTCTAACGCTATGCTATGCATATCCCATATGACACATGTTGTTTGGATTGGCATGCAGTAGAAGACTAGAAGGTTCTTCTATAGAAGGAAAGGGTGTGCTTGATAGGAGTACTAATTTACAGCTAGACTACAGCTAAAAAATGAGTAAAGCAAATTAGCTTTTATCATTTCAATAAGAGATTGGTGTTACTACTATTTGAAATCACTTGTGTCTTTCTTGAAAAAAGGAACATTGGATTAATTGGGGAGAATTCAAACGGTAACCTGATTTTGAAAAATTGAACTCAAAGTCAAAAGTAAAAAAGTTAATGATTTTGGGATTAATGGTGTTTTTGTCTATGTAATATGGGACCAATCTAGCTGTAGTCTCTTGTACAAAAACAAACCATTTACTCCCTCCGTCTCATAATAAGTGTCCCATTTGCATTTTTTCCTTGTCTCAAATTAATTGTCCATTTACAATTTCAACGCATCAATCATTATTATTTTTCCACTATTATACCCCTATTTAGTAACTTTCACGTTATTCAACTACTATTAATAGGGGTATTCTAGTAAATGACATTAACTTTTTTACTAAAACCAACACATCCAATCATTTTCTTAAAACCCGCGCATTGCTCAAATAGGACATTTATTATGAGACGGAGGGAGTAAGATTTTTTTTTTTCACTTTTACTTGAACTATTTTGGAACATTTACCCATCTCTCATAAAAAAACATCAAATAATATGCTATATTATCTTCAATATTTTTTTTTTCTCATAAATTAAATTCGCGTTCATTTTATTATCATAATTCAAAAAAATAAATAAGATAATGTAGTACTGACGTGGAATGTCACGTGACTTAGATCTAATTTTATGACAGAATTAAAAAAAAATCGCTAAAATATATTTTGAATTTTCATTGATCTTCATCTTCTTCATCAAATTTGTTTTCAAAGAAAAATTAATCTATTGAGCACACTGTATCCTCTCCCTCTTTTGAACCAGCTAGCAGTCGTTCATATGGATCTTTTGTTCCCCTGTTCCTTTTTTGGAGAGGAAGAGGATTCGAAGGCTCGCGATGATATGGCTAATGCTAATATGATTATCTTGGAGAGGAATTGTTTTGTGTTACATACTCGCTTGATCGAAGTTTCTTCTTTCATGAATGAATTGAAATAATATGGATCCCCTGTTGTCTTGGCTAATTGCATGACAGAACTTGAGAAGCTGTTTGTAGAGAAGGACTAGAGGGTTCTATAGAAAAACCTCGAGTCAGAGGTCCTATCATCCGTGGCCTAGAGCCTCATATCCGAACTTGAGGAGAATAAAATTTGTCAGACTAAGGATCTAAAGATTCTCTAAGAAGAACTAGTCACCTTGAGTAACCAATTGCAAAATATTTTTGATGATGACCAAAAAATGGTGTCTTTAATAATATTTTAGACAAAATGGAGTCCCTAGTGTCTGGCCTTTGAGATTTTCACGATACCTGCTCTTTAACATAATCCTTATGTAACCTGTAATTTGATATATCAAATGACTTTTGTTTCGTTGTTCGTTTTGTTATAATTGGCTTATTATGTCGATACACTGTGTTTAGAATTTCTGGATGTCGCTTCGCCCAATAGTGGGGCTCGTATCTATTGAGATGTGGTTGTACCTTTGACCCGTGCTCCGTGTCAGAGAGGATTGTTCCTCGTCCAAGTGAAGGATCCGCGTCTCTGACCCAGAGGTTTGACTCAAATCAAGGTGGAAGTCTTAGGGCTCCACCAAATAACGCCTTTAGATTGGCTAGACCCAAAGGGGAGGGATGTTCCAATTACACATTGATGTACGTAATGCATTTTAAGTTGTATTAGATACACAATAATGTATTTAGTCTGTATCATATATGCATGAATGCATGGAATGCATTTTAAGCCGTATCAGATACTCAAGAATGTGTTTAGTCTATATCATATACGCAAGAATGTGTGGAATTTATATATTTTTTGTCCTGCAAGATGAGAGACTTTAAAGATCGTCATAGGGGAATAATAACAGACACAGATTCAAATTTATACCAGATTCAAATTAAAATAAATCATTAACTATAATACCTTTTCAACTTAGCGGCATTCCATGTCCTTGGTATCTACTCTCCTTCGAGGGATTGTAAGAGATGTGCCCCTCTTCTAGTGCTAGCTTGCACGTGTTAGGGGCCTTCCCAATTAGCAGTTAGCTTTCCATCCTGAGCATTTTTCTTTTTGATGTTTGTCCTCCGAAGCACAAAATCTACGATGTGGAATTCTCGGGGATAGACACTGTGGTTGTATCCCAAAGTTGTGCTTTGTTTAACAACGTCGTTGGTGAAGGAGACTACCATTCTCTTTTCTTCCGAAAGGTAAATTTCTTCTCTGATAGCTTTTGCGTTTCTTTTTACAAGCAATGAATTTGTTGTCCTTTATCTCAGCTCTTCAATTTCTACCAGGATAACAACTTCTATCCTATACATTAAATGAAAAAAATTTATCCCGTGGTGGATTATGGTGTAATACGGTAAGCCCGCAAGAAATGTGGTATTTCATCTGCCTAATTGCCTTTGGCTTCTTCCAACCTCTGCTTCAAGCCTCTTACTACCACTCGATTAGGAGCCTCGACCTGTATGTTTGTTTGTGGATGCTCTAACGACACAAAATGTATCTTGATTAGTCTTTTTCTATGAATTGTGTTCCATTGTCTGTGACAACGACCTCGGGAAATTCAAAATTTGATAGTACATTCTTCTTAAATAATTTTTTGACGTTTGCTGCAATGATAATCTACCGCAAAGATAAGATACATGAGTTGCCTCGGTGCTACAGTGAATGGGCCAATGATATCTATTACCCACCGCATAAATGGCCAAAGAGACATTAATATGTGTAGCTCGATGGTCGCGTTGTTGAAGACATCGACGTGCCTTTGACACTGATCACAGTTTTCACATACTTCTGGGTGTCCTAGACCATGGTTCGCCAGTAGTACCTCGTTCTCAAAACTTTTTTAGCCAATGCTCTTGCCCCCGGGTGTTAGCTAACAATTCCTTCATACAATTCATAGATGGCGTAATCGGCCTCTGTTTTTCCCAAGCACCTCAACAATGGCGTGGATAGGCCTCTTTTGTATAAAGTTCCTCCGACCACGGTGTACCCTTTTACCTTATTTTAACCAGTGTTGCTTCAGATGGATTTGTCATAAGGATTGCAAACTCGATATATTGTTGAATCGGGATCATCTAGGAGGTTGGAGTCGTGTTAATCAAAGTTGCCACCGATTTCCCCTTTTTTTTACGCTTGATTTTTTCTTCTGATTTCCTAAATGAAAGAGTGGTTAATTCCAGGGTTTCTAGCGTTGGCTAACCTAAATAGGAGATTGGTTCAGATGTTTTCCTACTGAGGCACATGATTAATCTCAAACTCTTTGAATTCTTCTAGCTTTCTAGCATCTAGCTTGAGGTATTTCTGAAGCAAAGGGTCCTTCACCTGGGCTTCTCCTCTCATTTGGAAAAGAGCTAATTGGGAGTATGTTTATATCTTAATGCATTTGGCCCCGATTTCTCCAGCGAGTGTGATCCTGACAATGACAACCTCATATTAGGCTTGGTTGTTGGTGGTCGGAAACTCAAACCTTACTGGAACTTCCACTACTAAACCAAAATTGTTTTCTAAGATCACAACTGCACCACTTCCTTTATTGATGGATGATCCTTTCATGAAAACTACCCATGTACGATTTGGCTATGGAGGTACAAGAGTCATTTCAGCTAGGAAGTCAGCAAACAATTGGGATTTCAGGGCTTTCCTTTCTTTTAAGGACACTTTAAACTCGAACAACTCAATGGCCCATTTCCTCACACACGCAACCAAATCTAGTCGATAAAGCACTTGTTTTAGAGACAAATATGTCCGGACTATTATGGAATGAGCAAGGAAGTATCATCCCAGCTTGCACGATATTGTTACTAACACTAAGGCTATCTTTTCGATCTTCTGATGTTGTGTTTCCGCCCCTTCCAAGGCTTTAGAGATGAAGTACACTGGTCTCTGGTAGGCTTCATATTTTTTAATCAAAATAACGCTTACAGCTTCTTCGAAAACAACTAAGTATATATAAAAGACTTACCCCAGAGATGGTTGGTAAGTACTGGGGTTGTGGTCAACCTTTTTTTCAAATATTTAAATGCTTCTTCGTAATTAGTTGTCCTCTCAAAAATAGTCTTTTACATCTACAGTCGGTAAAAAGGTAAAGCGTATTGTACAGACTTTGAAATAAATTTATTCAAAGAAGTCAACATTCAATTTAGCCTCTAAACCTCCTTCTTCGTTTCTTCGAAGTCGATGAGTTCATTTGAATCACTTCACATTTGTTCGGATTTGCTTGTATCCCTCGTTCGATCAAATAAAAACTTAATAATTTGCCTGCCCTTACCCCAAAAGTACATTGCTTCAGGTTGAGGCGCATATTGTGTTGTTGAGAAACACTTAAGTAGAAAATAGATTTGTTCTTGAAACCTTGAGTAATTATATTTTTATAACTAATTTGTAATCATTTATAATTCTCTTTTAGTATAATTGTTTGATCAAACTGGATAAAAATATTTAGTGTTTCTTATATTTTATCTTCTTATTCTTATATTTTGTTGTGGGTTTATTTTCAATTTTGATAGATTATTATGTTATTTTATGTACTTTATTTTGATTGTTTTTTTTTGTCTATTGATCCAAATTTTTAGTGCATTCAAATAATTGTATCAAAGTGTTATGAATTAATCTATTCATTTTTCCAATGCAATTCATATTACTCCAAAACCTAAAGTTTTTTTAAAAAAATAGATAATTAAACATAATGTTTTTTTAATCAATATACAAGAAATTTATTGTACCAAAGATATGGAATAAATATAGTATTTATTTATGGATATGAAAGTAGGTGGTTTTGGAGTTTATAGACTTATGAGAATGGTCCCCTGTGTTTGAATTTCATTACTGCTTTGTGCTTCCTACGCAATGCTTCTTTACTACAAGCCAGCTTAGGTTGATGAATTTTCAGTTTCTGGTAATGCATTAGGTTTTGGATCATCATATTGCTTTAGACTTTTTAGTTGGTTGGGCAAGAGCCAGACAAGTCAAGGAGATAAAGGGACCATTTTTTTTCTTCTTTTTTGGTATTAATCAACAAGTCATGGGTTCATGCACGAACATCAATTCACCAATCACCATGGATATTTTTGATATTCTCATGTAAGACTAGGATGTATATTTATTGCAATAATTTTTTTTTTTTCAAAACCAATAAAAAGACAATCTTATTTTTAGTGATCAAACCACAACATCATGAGTTTCATACATTAAGAGGGAAATTTTAAATGATAAATTCATGTACTCGTTTCCTTTATTTTGAATGAATTATGCATATCTTCTTTGAAATCAATTTTCTAGAACATTGATTTAAATTGCTATCAAGAATAATTTCTACTTATATTTATGTGAAAATGAAAATGCACTCTAACAATCAATTTTTTAGGTCTCTGAGTTAGTTTTAAATGATGTATATATCCACTATATGACTATTTTTTAACCTTAAAAAAATTGGTTAAAATCAAAGTGGCAAAGGTTCAAATATCGGAGAATATAAGACCGTGTAAAATATTTGATGACATTCAATCCTTATATATATTTTATAATATTTTACATTAGTTTTAAAAACTTTTACATCTAATAATGTATTTTTTGGAGTCTTTTAATTATATTTCAAAGAAATGTGCAAAAGCTTGATTTATGTCGATATCACTCTTGTGGTTCTATGTGCATAACGGGATTTGGTGATGATAAATGGGATCAAAGAAAGATGTCATAAACATCATCAAATGAAGAAAAAAGATTGAATTAAATAAAAAACAGGAAATTTTTTATGTTTGACTTATATGAAGAAAATTTCTTTGGCCACCTCCCTATGGGGGTCACCCCCAGCGAAAATCCCAAAATACCCCTGCTTCGGAAATGAACTTCCGAAGCGCTTTTTTTTTTTTAAAATTTCCTTAATTCGGAAGTGCATCTCCGAAAACACCTCATGGGGGGTGTCTGCGGAGATGAACTTCCGAAAACACCTTTGTTCAGATTTTGGGGGGTTTCGGAAGTTCATTTCCGAATTATGCAGAAACTGTGTTTTTTTTTTTATGTTTTATCTAAAACAGTCTCGCATTTTAATTAAACGTAAACGTCAAATAAAATAAGCAATAGATAAACTGAAAATACTAATATGATAAATAAACAAAAAAAAATACTAATCCGATGAAAATAATATATACAAACCGAAAAAAATAAAAATAGTGTGCTAAAGATACAATCCGATAACAAAAAATATATAATCAACAGCCACCCCCTGATGGGCAGGTGGAGAAGACACTGGACGTCATGCAAGGTGATCGTCAACTCCCCCACCGGCAAGTGGAAAGAAGACGTCTCCTTGTGCCAGCGCTCCACAAATGCCCCCTGCATGCCGGTGCTGATGGTGGTGTACCCGGTCATGCAGAGCCCGCTAAGCCCTGAACCTCGCACATGGTCGTTAAACCACTGAGCTGCTGGTTTAAACAGACCGAAAATCTTCCTGGAGTGGTTCACCATTTTCAATGGCTCTCTCTCCTGTTACAAAAAAAAAAACAAATAAGCGAGAAATAAACGGTAAAATTATAAAAAATGGTGACAAATAAACGGCTAAGTTAAAAAAAATACCTCTCCCTCCCAGATCCGCCGAGCGACGTGATCCTGGTAGTGAATCAGCAGGGAAGTGTCAAAAGGCCCTCCCGGATAGCTATCCACCTCCTGCTCCTCCTGCTCCTCCTCCTCCCCGACTGGAGGGTCAACATCCGGTATCACCTCCTCCTCATCCTCATCCTCCTCCTCTCGCTGGCGGGAAGAAGATACCCGAGCCAGCCTACTCCTAGAGCCTAAAGCAGATGAACTCTCCACCAAGTCCTGTGGAACGCGCACACGGCGTCCCCGGCCCCGTCCCTGGGTCGACGCCAGCTGCGCCGCCGCCCGCTCGCGTCTAGCCGACGCAGTTTGGGACTCCCTGCCCTGTCTGATGCGTGCTGTCTGGTTGCCTGACATGTTCCTGTAAACAATCGAAATCGATTAATATGCGAGACAAATGAAAAAACAAAAAAAATGCACTTCTGATACAGTTCGGAAGTTCTTTTCCGAAACTGGGATGGAGGTGTTTTCGGAAATGAACTTCCGAAACACCCCTGCGCAGAGCTTTTCTGCAACCTTCAATGGCAGACCCCAAAATCAAAATTCAAACCTATGTATACACATTCTAAACATCCTAAATATCACTATAAACCTAACCTAATACATTTTTTTGCTATTTGTAAACATCCTAATATACATTTTAATCATAGATCTTAAAATCAAAATGCTTACCTATTGAATAGATTGGAGGACTTTAGAATGTAATAGAGCAAGTAGATGGAGCCTTTGAGGTAGCTTGGAACTGGTTTGCACAAAAATCTCTTTGGGGTTGAGTTTGAAGAAGATTAGGGTAAATGATTTGGGGGAGGGGGCTGTTTTGCTTAATCTGCAAAACGCGCAGTATTTCGGAAATGAACTTCCGAAAATGTGTTTTCGGAAATGCATTTCCGAAATAAGTTAAAATTTTCAAAAAAAAAGGCGCTTTCTGAGATGCATCTCCGAAAACACCTTTTTCTTACATTTCGGAAATGCATTTCCGAAGTCAGGGGTAGTTTGGGTTTTTCACCAGAGGTGGGCTAGAGAGTTGGGAGGTTGGCAAAGAAATTTTCTATATGAATCAAATGCTAAAGAACAACGTCAACAAACATACATATTTGCTAAATGTTCGCTATTTGTATTTTGATTATGTTACTCTCGGAGTACTAAAATCATACATAGACTTGCTAAACACCTTTATTAATTGTTAACTATTTTCAAAAACTCATGAAAATCACTTTGGATAAAAACATTTTAAATTAAATCATAATTGATTAGGATGTTGTTATAATCTATTATGTAGCGAAACTTGGCCTATAGTATGTTATGGCCCTTGTCTAATCGATTATGAGGAGAAATTCTCTCGGTAATCGATTATGGAGACCTAATAATCGATTATGCTTTTGGTCTCGCAAATCTTTCCTTATTTTCTAGGTCATTATCGATTATGGTCATAGCCTAATTAATTATGGAAAAGATCCGGGACTTCCAAAGTTTTCTCGTTTATTTAAATGTTCTACTATAAATGAGGCATTGTATTCATTTGATAACACATAATATTTCATAAAAAACACTTTTTCCTCTGCCCTTGCCTTGCGTCCAATTTTCATACTCACTTATAAAATTTCTCCATTGATAATAGTGAATTTCACATGTGTTTTGATATTTTAATTGTATTTTAGATATTATTGATTTATGGCTTTTATCGTTTATCGTAGTAGATTTATCTCGCGGCTATCCCTCATTCACTCTTTAGTTAAAATATAGTACAATATTTTTTAACAATTGATCAAAAGTCAACAATGTATGACTTATGTCAAAAGTTAGAATTCTCTAACCATGGTTAAAAGGAAACAGATTGCCTCCTGCCATTTACCTGCTGCTCATCTCTGCAGTGTGATTCAAGACCATTGGATTAAATTTAATGGTCTGATCTTTTCAATTATTTAATACAAACTTTTTCTTCTCATTCATTAGATAAATCAGATGGCTAAAATTAAGGCAAAAGGGACAGGAGGGAAAAAAAACAGGAGAGGATCTTGATCCTGGTTAAAAAGTAAATTTGAATTTTGGTGTAAAAATAACATGATTTGAATCAAGGGTATGTGTGTTTTGAATCACAACTCCTTGATGTGAATCATTATTAAGCTGATTCGAATTAATTATTTAAAATGATTAGAATTCAATTTTGTTTGTGTGATTTGAATCTTATAATTTCTTGATTCAAATCACATGATTCAAATTATGCATGTTAATTCTCATTTTATCACTTTGATTCAAATCACTCTTTTATCCGATTCAAATCCTATGATTGGATCCTGACTCAAATTATGTGATTAATTTTTCATATTTTTATTCCCAAACTCAGGCACCTATTTAAGTCTTTTGCCTTTCTCTCTTTATAAGTATTTAATTTATAATTTTCACAATCCTTGAGAAAAACCTATTGCGTGTTTTTTCATTCGCAAACACTTTCTCTCTAGATTCAAACCTATCTTAAAACTTTCAAACTCAAGTGCAATATAAGCTCGTCATATCCTAACTAGTCACTTCAAATTGCATGTCAAAAAGGAGCAACAAAACCTTTCAATGATGTGAAGTCATTTAATGCACTTGTCATTATTACTTTTGCAACTGACCATAAGCGTTTCCACTTCTGACTCAAAGCGGACAACATCCTTAAAGGCCGACCACGACTGCTAAGACTTCCTCGACTAATAACTGTCCAGCAAATCTTAGAGGCAACTATTCTGGACTGGTCACAGGCCCTAAGACCCAAATCATTGTCAATCCACTTTAAATGATCTAAGGTATAAAAACAATCTCACACGAAATTCAAGGTGCTTTTTCGAATCTCCATTTTTAATACAATAATCAACTGACTAGGTATTGATGTGCTAACCTTACAAGTCCACCCTCGCACCACGATATTGCTGATCAACAACACTAGTTCAGGATTCCTCTTCATCAACATACGCTTAATTTTGATTCCATAACATAACATTTTCTTTATCTACATTATTATTTTGTATATTTTAATCATTTAATTAACATTGTAATTAACTTAATCAGGATCCAAATTAATTAAAAATATGTTTAATTTTCAAAATGAAAGAAAATTGACAAATTTGAGAATAAAATAAAATATTAAAAAGGATAGTTATACATATAATTAGAGGAGAGTAAATGTGTATATAATTAATCATCTATATTTGATATTTTTATGTAAATTAATCAATTTTCATTTTTTATACCACAATTATTATGCATGTACTTGCATGCAACATGTGCATCACTAGCAATAGTAGTATGATTTGTTATATTTCTTCTCACTCAATTATTTTAGGAGATTTCAAGACCTCCCCGCAAACATTGGATAGATGTGATTCCCCATAAAATTCGTTACATTGCCCAAAATTCAACCATCTTTTCTATAATCTCCACTTTCTCTTACTCCAACTCTCACGTCTAATTAAAATTAGCAAATTCATAGTAGAATATGATTTGAAGAAGAAGAAGAATAGAAGGTGACAAACTCATCTAGCAAACTCATATATTATCCTTCTATTATCAATGTGAGATCTTTACACTCTTTTTTCTATTAAATTCATCATTTTTTTCATGTTTTTGCAGAACTAAATAAAGAAACATTGGATGAAAGTGGTGATATAAATAGCTTTTGATTGTCACCTCTAGCTCAATCCGTTCGGGGACTCGATGTATATATTTTTGTTCTTGTTTGCTTGTATTTGTACATTTGGAACATCAATGTTATAATTTAGAGGTTATGAGAAGACAATGCTGTGTTTTGAATATTTGCAGGTCGCCGGAAAAGAAGACTTTATTAAGAAATGACAGGTACAGATAGCCGACGAGAGAAGCTAGCCGGTTTGACACTTAATGACATATTAGCCAATCAAAAAAGACCCGGTTCAATAACGCCAGCCGAACCATCTCCTAAAAGCCGAACCCTCTTTGACATCATCAAAGAAGACCAAACCAACAAAAAAGATCGAAGGTATCTCAAACACTCTATAGCACTGACGCCTCTGGAAAAAGAGTCTGTGTTAGACACTGACACCAACACTTGTGATTTCGTCTAACTAACGTATTTTCAACCATGCAACATGAAACTCAAAATATGTTGTAGAAAAATAATACTAATACTTCATTTTTATTGATTTTTAAGATCTTGGAAAGCCTTTAAAGACAAGCTTCGGCTGAAGCGCGCAGGCTCGGCTTGGACATCATCAATTCACATTCCAACCTCAGACATTCCCATCCAAAATCCAAACAGCAGAACCTTTTCCCAGCTCGGTCGTCACGACTCAGTCCGAATCCAAACTCACCACGACTCAGACATGACGACAACTCACCAAGTGGACGACCTCGTTCCGCCAGAAGAATCCAACGCTCCAGTTTCCAGACCACAATTCACTCGCAAGAGTTCAACTCGTTTCACGCCAGATTCCCCTGAGAATCCCATCAGTGGAGGAGGACATCTCCGACCGCAACTTTCACGTAAGAATTCCGTCAACATGCCATCGTCGGAGCCTTTTCGAAAAGGCCGTGTGGTGACTTTTCGAGACAGCTTCGACGATGACGAGGATGATGATGATGATGAAACCAAGAAGACGGGTAGGGCATTATCGGCTAGAGAGGCTGTGGCTGCTCAGGAAGCGGCAGAAGCTGCTTCGGAGGAACAAGAGGAGGGTGGGACAGGACAACCGATGATGTCGTTGATGGATTTGTTAGAGGAGACTGATAGAGAAATGGGGTTGGAAGGGGCGAGGTATGTATTAAGTGATGATGAAGATTATTATGATGATGAAGAAGATGAAGATGATGAAAATGGAGGAAGTGCCTTGGAACAAAGTTGTTGTATTTGCATGGTGAAGCATAAGGGTTCTGCTATGGCAGCTTGTGGTCATAGTTTTTGTAGGATGTGTTCCAGGGAGCTTATGGTTGCTAAGGGAAATTGTCCACTTTGTAATAATTTCATTACAGAGATTCTTGATATTTTTTAATTTTGTTAAGTTTTTGTTATGGTTATTATTTTTTTGGTTTAAGTAAGAACTTGTAAGAGTGTGAATGGTGATCATACTCTTACTTTTTGCTTGTTATGTTGTCCGGAAATTTTGGGTTCGTTCAATAGGTGTCAACTGAATTTTCTTGATATTGCATGAGATGTTTCTTTCTTAATCTAAATTTATTCTAATAAAAATAAACTACATTATATCCATCACGATCTTCATGAAAAAAAAATGCAGTTGAGCGCTCTACATAGGAGGTTATGTTCCATTTTACAGATATCACATGATCATGTCCAAAAGGGGTCTTTGACAAGCTATCACGGGTATCACATGATTTATTTCATTTTTGAAGTCAACTAGTATACTTTTATTCTTGATATTATTTGTACTTTAATACAAAACTTTATCTTCTTTAAAATGTTGAAAATACTTAAACCTCCTTAGAAAGTGTAAACGCTAAACAGGTTAAACAAATTCATGATGAAAATTGTAATGAAACTGTAAAATAAAGAAAGATATCAAGATGCAATAACTCAAAATGTCTTTTTTGTTGGAAATGATTTTGACTATCACGGACTTTAATATTACGATCAATTTGCACCACTGTAGTTAGAAATATAACGCACTAAAACTAACAACAGGCAAAATTCCAGATGATGGTGGTCAGGAACATTCTAATAGGAATTACATTTCTTTAACCTGAAGGTGGTCGCATTCCATGATGATTGGGAGGTGGTGGTGGCGGCATTGAGGACTGAGGATATCCCATAGGATGTCCACCCTGTTGCTGAGGTGGTGGTGGTGGTCTCCAAACAGACTGTTGCTGGCCTGCCATTACTGACGGTGGTGGAAGAGGCCTTGGAGGTCCCTGAATACCTTGCTGAGGTGGTGGCGGTGGCATCTGCATTGCATGAGGTGGTCTGAAATGCTGCATTGGAGGAGGCATTCCATGTTGCATCATTGGTTGGCCTTGCTGCTGTTGATGCCATACTTGTTGTCCAGGTGGTGGCATCTGCATAGGCTGAAAGGCTGCGGCTTGAGGAGGTGGTGGGTGGATGACAGGAATAGGAGGTGGGGCAACGCCATTAGCGAAGGGGCGGGGTGGCATTGGAGCAGGAATGGTACCGTTAGCTTGAGGAGCATTGGGAAGTGTTGGTGGCCCACTAGCAAATAAAGTATGAGGCCTGCTCTTTTGTGCAGTTGGATTACTTGCAGCCAAAACTCTTTCTGCATCATACAAGAAATATGAGAAGATAGCCAAGATAGTAGTGAAAACATAAGACTTTAACTGATCCCAAAAATAGAGTTGCAAGAAACGGGCTCACCTGCGGGAGTACCGTGCCTTTCACCTTTAGTGTCTTTCTTATAAGCGTATGACACTGTAATTTGTCGATTGCAAAGATACTGTCCATTCATTGCCTATCAAATAGAGAAACAATTCATTATCATTTGAATTGAAGACAAGAAATATACGAAAGTTGCCATTGATCAAATGAAGCCATTGGAATCATGAAACCCTCATATTGAAGTCAAATATAAAACTTTATGGGTGTGGAAATAATTTAAAATTTATAATTTATGAGGTAATGATTGGATACAAGGTTGTAACCCATGTATCCATATATTGGTTTGTTGCCAAGTGTTATATACTCCTGTAAGTCAGCTTCAATTTATAATCCATTCATGCTGTATAACAATGAGTATAACAAAAGAACGAAAGGTTGACCTCACAACATTTCTACATATGATTCAAAAACCAAGTCATACCTCAATAGCTGAATCAGATGCCTCAAATGAATCATAGCTTATGAAGCCAAAGCCTCGGGAATTTCCTGTGTCGGGATCTCTCATGATCTGAAGAGTAGGAACATAAACACAATTAAAATTGAAAGTAGAATCATCCAATATATAAATATTCCATCCATCAGATAACACACTTAGCCAAAATTTGTGGACCTACCTCAGGTGTTTAAAGGGCAAGATGATTATAGATGTGATATATCTGAGATTATTATTTTGTGATAATGCAATTAATCAGGGTATATAATGCCTAAAAAATGTGCAGAAGTGCTCAAAGAGCAGTCATCCGCCTGATACTAGACTAGATCTTTTTAAACAAACAAAAAGTAGAGAGAATCTAAGCAGTAAGTAACTTTTAATGCTTTTAGCTATAAATATTGCAACTTGACTACTGTAATCTCTTTATTCTATCCTGATTGTTAGCTAAATTGGGTTAGGAGTAATTTCCCCAATGAAGAGGGGAATTTTGACCTTTGCTTAGGGCAAATAAAGACCTGATTGATGAAGTGGAAAATTATATTTATGAAAACTACTTAAAATTTCACAAATTTGGGAAAACTGTATTATAAATATGTAACTATATTATTTGTAAGCATGCTATTTATATCTAATTATAGTATTATATCATAAGTTCATAACTGGTACAATTAATCAAATTTTAATATTTAATGAGGAAATAAATGTTGCTGAAGTCACACCTTAAGGAGAAAACTGCCAACAAGGTAATGGAAATCAGTTTCCAAGTTGAATATTTGGAACCAATTCAGACGTTTGGGAGTTAAAATTTGTTAACTCCTAAGAAGTAAGAGCTAAGATAAAAAATACGTTTCAAGTTTGGTCTCTGAATGAGGTATATAGTCTTACTGTTAGAAAAACAAATATTAGTGGTGAATGGTCAAATGAATTTAAATTGCCTAATGGATCTTGATGTAAGATGGCATCCTTAATACAAAATTTTCTAAACTACAAGGAAGATTAGTAAGGGTTGCAGCCTTGCAGGGGCAACAGCCATCATCAACAACTCTTCCCCAAGGCAAACTCCAATTCAATACAAACATGTACACATTTATTGGTAGCCTTAAAAATTGTGGTTTGCTAACTTCAGTCTACTGATATAGTCTCTCCTGAGTGTCGGCATATGAGAATGAACAAGAAAAGAAATTATGCCTTTTTCAAGAAGACAGGATGTATGTATCCTTAAACCCATAACTGAGATATTTGTAGCAAATAGATTTTATTAATAAGGGATAATTACAAACTAACAAACAGCGCGAGGCAGGCTAGCACCATAAGCATCCTCCCTAATAACTACTGGAAATTTAGATGGGAATGGATAATAATAATAATAAATATATAATTCCAATCGTAAGCCCCACTGTGCCCTATGTTAACAGTTGGTCTTTGTGAACGGGAACAATTGAATATTTTGTTTCTTATGGTGGTGGCTAAACCTCACTCCCTTTAGTTTTGGCATGGCCTCACCATATTGATTATGTGTGTGCGCGCGCACCCAAACAGCTAATGAATGAAGCTGTTATCACCTCAATCTGACATTAAGAAGTTTTAAGTTCAAGAGGTGTCAATTCAGTGGTAAGAGGTTGACTTTGTAACCTCAAGGGATATGATACAAATCCCACCAGGGACAATTTGTAAATATGACCATTAGTGCCGATGTTATTAATGATAACTTGCCCCTTCCCCAGTTATTTTGAGAAGTTTATTGCCTCCGCTGTATATTGTTTATATGATGTATCAAGAACCGATTAGATATTGATGTTTTTGGGGGGGAATATTCAATATTCATGTGCAGACTGACAAATGTCTTGACCTGGAACAGTTCATATATATGGTTTTTGAACTTTTAACAAGAACAATGTTCAGAAGAGGATTAACTTTCTGAAAGCAGGACGGAACTGATGTATTGAATCGAAAGAAAATATATTTGAGTTTCTATACTTACTTCTCTTATTGTCTAAAATGCTAATTTATTTGATAGATTTGCCTGTTAAGTTTCCAACAGAAGAATTATTGTAGTAGAACTTCTTATACGTGAGTTTGCTTAAGAATACTAATTTTTTAAATTGACAACTTTATGTTAGTGCTAATATGTATATTTAAGAAATATAATCTTGTGAATCTGCAATCAAGTGACTGTATTATGTCAGAAATATCATGATTGAAAATTTTAACCTTAAGAAATATTATACTATAAAGGAGGTAGTATCTAAGATGATATATTTATGTAATTTAGATTTTCACTATTTTAATGTGTTCATCCATACAGCATAGCACTAGATATTAGACTAGTTGTATATGAATTGTTATCTCCAAAATATATGATTGCTAACTCCCCTAGGTTAGGATTCATGTCATATCATTCTTTACTCTGATTTAGGCAGCTACAACCTATCATGAAATTCTGTATGTCAGAAAATGAAAAAAGGAGAATTCATTTTTAAAGGATTTGTTCAAAATACAGTAACGCCCATAAATGGTATAGTAAAGAAGGTTGCCAACCAAAGAAATCCCCATTAGGATGGACTAGAGCAATCTCCAAGAACATGGCGGATGCATGTCCAGTAGAATAATGACAGAAAATTGACATATACTTAAAAGTCCCAACTTTACCTATACAGCGTAAATTGAGTAATAAGCTTCTTTTTTTCAGTTTCTTACTAAAAGGAATTTAATTACAGCTGACCATAAAGCTCAAGGGAATCCAAGAAGGAAAACTCAATTTAAGCATAACAAGAGACACTGATTGCCAAAGCTGATTAACTGGATTAACTGAAGATAGGTAGTTCACAATGGAATGTGGAAACCTTGTTAAATGGGGTCGCTAAAGAGTAAAAACTAAAAACAATCATTCAAGCAAGGAGCAATTTTGAAGCCGAGTCCAGGGTAATAGAACATCGAGTCTTTGAATCATTTTAAATTGAGACTCCTATAAGATCGGACTTCCTATAGCGAAAAATATATGATATAAAGCTATACATTGAGAGAAAATCAGCAATAAACCCTGTTCCTAAACCTGTCCAGTGACTTAATGAAGCATATCAAAATTGATAGGAGTTTTATCAAACATGAAATTGATTCACGTGTATAAGAACATCTACATTCCAAAAGGAAATCAGAAGGAGGATATACTCTTGAAAAACCTTATCAAAACCTGGGTTTAAATTCTTGTAAGGGCAAGCCAAGAATGATTAATACTGACTACCAGTTTGAGGGAAGTATTGGAGAGAAATAAGTGATAAGAATTAGCTTGGTAAACTTTGTAATTTGATTTGATTGTACTTTCCGAATTGTAATAATGCATCCTGATAGCCTACCTAACATAGGTCCGGAAATAATTTCTTCATTCTTTCATTTTTTTTCCTCCTAGGGTAGTTTCAGTCAGCCTATATCATGTAAATTCTATATTCTCAGAAAACCAACAAGGTTTTCTTGCTAAATTCGCTTCATACACAAGATATTGATGCCTATAGTGTGAATTAAAGAATCTGGCAATGTGTGAAAAGCATTAGCTATTGCTGCTAGCAGTACTGCTGCTAGCAGGATACTTTTACTTAAATGACACAACCGTTACACTATCAAGTGTGATGAAATAAATTAGAAGAGTAAAACCTTTGGATTAGTAACAATAACTCCAAATGCACTGAAAGTATCATACAAGAGCTTCTCATCCACATCCTGCAACAGAAACATTAAAAGTCTTGTTACATCTCAAAGCCTAGCACAGATGAAAAATTCAAAGAAAAACTTGCATATTTGGTAACTTACAGGATCCAGATTGCCAATGAAAAGGTTTGCCCCGACATCCAAACTTTTTTTATCTTGGGATGCCTAAAACCAAAAAAATAGTAAATCAGTACTCTATAACCAAGTAGCATAGACACTCAAATACCTCCTTCGCAAATAACAAGGGCAACAGTATAAGATATGTATACGGCAGAACTTGAACAGAGTAGTACAGAGTTCACACAAAAATATTGTAAGCATGAAAAATTAATTACTTTGTGAAGAATGAAATATTCAATTGTAAAAAGGACATCCTGAATGACATACAATAAGAATTATGAAAATAAAAGATGAATATCAGCATATTGCTCGGTAGTTAGAACTTTGTACGCATAAAAATCATTAGCAATAACAATGATTCCATCCTCTGAGGAATGAGGGTATCTATTTTTAGTACAAGCAAAACGGCACAAAAAGATAACCCAGTCTAAAAATCTCTAAGATTAACTCCCCAGATACACGAACTCCCATTCCCTCCAAAGAGCAATAGTAATTGAGATTATTGGCCATCGTGAATCAATTTATTACTCACTTTGTATCCTTATTTATCTTTGTCAGAGTTGATAGAAAGAGAGAAATGAAAAGTAGGGTTCTCTTTCTGAATGTATTGAATCTGATTGATTAAGCATCAAATTCTAATCACACTACCAACTTCTAAGTTATAACAAATACCATGTGCACACATTTTATAGAACGACTAAGCTATATCTCTGACAATATATAAATATAGAATAGAATGAAATAAAATAATTTATTCCATTCAAATCAGAACCAAACACATAAATATATCCCTACATTAGTCGGTTTCATCATACTTAAATACCCCAACACACACAAAGAAGTAAAGACAGTGTCGTTATAATAAGGTTATAAATTATATAAATATACCTTATTTACACGAATTGGTTTTCCATAAAGTTTAATCATGTTAAGTACCTTGATAGCCTGCAAAAGAAGAATCAGTAAGCAACAACAAGCAATTAGGTTTGTAAAAGGGGCATATAAATATCAATAATAAACAACAATACATACATAATCAGCATCTTCTTCACTTCGGAATTCAACAAATCCATAACCTTGATGCTGGTTAGTCACTCTATCCTTTGGAACATACACATTAACTGAATCAAATAAAAGAAAAAAGAGAATAACGAGTTAAATTAAATCTATGTGTATTCAATTACCCTAAAATGAACATGTGATGATAGAATAGATAGTACCTACGGGACCAGCTTGAACAAAAAGCTCCCACAGCAATTCCTCTGATATCTGCAAAGAAGAAAAAGAGATGTGAAGCGGGAAAGGGATGGAAAACGAATTTGGTTAGAGAAAGGAGTGGAGATGAACCTGAGGGTCGAGGTTGCCGACGTAAGCAGTGGCGTCTTGGTTTCTCTCGGCGGAGTGTTGGCCGAGTAGATTTGCACCGACGCCCGGCGCTATACGTGTCGTCATTGTTCGCCAGAAGAACGGTGAAGGAGGGGGTTAGAGTAGGGTTTGGTTCTTCACAGCTTTGACATGTCAAGTGAGCAGTAACTTTTTTTTTGTGTTCTTTTTTGGTACTAAAATGGAATAAATTCATTATTGAAATTATAGACAAAATAAATAAAGATGTACTCAGTATTACTGTAATTTTGTAGGTAAAAAATATTTAATTTTTCATGATATAAGAATTTGTGAAATTAATTAAACATTTACACACTACAATCTACAATTATATTAATGGATTAGTGGATAATTCTATTTCTTTGAGGAAGGAAATAGATTTAAATGATGTAATGTAATCAATTAGAATTTTAAATGATAAAAAATTGTGTGGTATTAAAGAGTTGAATATTGACGACTGAGATAAAGGCAATATTATTTTAGAAGAGGTCTAATCGGTCATAAGAACAGGGGGAGTTAGTCAAGATGCAAGAGTTGAATATTGACTATAGTAATTAATGTTGGAACAGATGTAACAATTAGGGTTTCACGAAGATTGAAGAAGAATGGAAAGAAAGAATGAGTGTGAAACTATATTGAGAGAAAATGAATTTTATTAAAGTTATTGTAAAAACAGTTAACTACGAAAATTATATATTGAAATTACAATTACATGCCTATTTATAGGCAATTATGGTTCAAGCCAAAAACATGTAGTCAAAGCCTCAAACATACAAATTACATTTTGACTAGGTCGAATACAGTCTTTTCTACAAAACAATGAATTACAACTTCTAACTCCATTAATTCATGTTTTTGATATTTCTCATCCCAACATTTCTCTTTAACTCATCAAACCTGACTTTCTTCGGGGGTTTGATGAGTATATCAGGTAGTTGTCATTTTGTCTTCCAATGTTCAAGGTCAAATTTTCATTTATTTACTTGATCCATGAGAAAATGATACATCCTCTCTATGTGTTTACTTATACCATGACACATAGGATGACTGGCTAGGTCGATAGCTGACTTGTAATCGACAAACAATTTTATTTTCTTAGGTTCCATGATTTTTGGTTTCTTCTAGCATCATATATATCCATATTGCTTGACATGTTCCATACGATGTAGCCACGTACTCATTTTCACATGATACAAAGCCACAATGCTTTGTTTCCCTGAGCTCAAAGAGATTGGAGTGCCTCCTATCATGAATATGTAGACTGTAATGCGCTTTTTCTCGTCTTGATCTCCATTGAAATCTGAATCAGTGTATCCATATACCTCTGCATATGTGTTTGTCTTCTTCTATCTTGGCATCAGCACACCATGATCAAGTATACCCTTTATGTATCTCAACACCCTCTTAAATGTAATGAGATGACATTCTTGGGGTTTCTCCATGAATCTTTTTAGTAATCCAAAACTTTGACAAATGTTTGCCCTTATATTTCATAGATACCTCAAGGACCCAATGATTTGCTTGTACAGTGTTGCACTTACAAACTCATCATTTATATATTTCCTCAACTTTTCTGTTGTCTCTAATAGAGTGACAGTTGCATTACAGTTGCTCATCTTGAACGTTATCAAGATATCTTAAGCATACTTCTTCTGGTGCAAGAACACTCCTTCATTCGTGTCTTTAAACTCCTTTCCTAAGAAATATGACAAGTTCCCTAGGTCAGACATTTCAAACTCTTGCATTAATTTCGACTTGACTATTTTTATCTATGCTTCATCTGTACCTGTAATTAACAAATCATCTACAAGCATGCATAAAATTATTCGAATGACCTTGTCTGCTTCGTTGATATACACTCCATGTTCAGAGACACACTTTATGAAACCTGATTCGAACTAGAAGCTATATATTCTCTTATTCCAAGCCCTTAGGGCTTGCTTCATACCATATAGAGCCTTCCTTAATCTGCACACCTTTGACACCTGCACTTTGACTTCAAATCCTGGTGGTTGAATGATATAGACCTCTTCTTCCAAAGGTCCATTCAAAAATGCCGACTTTACATCCAATTGATGTATCTACCACCCTATGTATGTTGTAGTTGAGACAACAATTATGATTGTCTCCAACCTTATAACAGGTGTACAGGTTCCGCTGGAATTAATACCAAGTTTTTGTATAAGACCTCTCGCCACTAGTCTTGCCTTATGTTTGGCAATTTCACCATTTACCTTCGTTTCAACTTGTAAACCCATTTCACATCAATTGGCTTCTTGCTAGCTTTCTTGATAAGCTCTCATGTCTTAATCTTCTCGATTGCCTTGAGTTATTCTTCCATGGCTATTAACCAATTTGAATCACTCATGGCTTGATGCAAATCGATTGGTTCTGATTCAATCATCATCGTCACTTTTCCTATTAAGTCACCATCTTTATTGAGTGCTTGATCTGGAAATCTCTCACATCCATCTAGCTATGTCGACTCATTTATTACTTCAATCGATCTTCTAACATTCTGCTTAGGTGGTTTTCATTTCGATTGGTTATGACTTCAGCTTGTTGGTCTTCTTCTTCTTCAAGCCAAGTTGGGACTATCTCTTACATATGTCGACCTGACTCCTGAATCTAATTCCACCCTTTGCTTTCGTCCACAAGAACATTTTTACTAATCACCATCTTATCATTATTTGGTTAGTACAACTTATATGCATCAGTCAAATGATAACCTATGAGCATCATGGTCTGACTTTGATCATCTAGCTTCTTCCTCATTTGTCCAAGAACATGTCTAAAACACATTGATCCAAAAACTTTAAGATGACTGATGTAGTGGTGAAAAATTGAGATTGAGGCCATTGGATTGACCCAGCTCATATTTTAGTTAAAGTCGCCACCGCGCTTTATTATTTTCAAAGGAAATGGGAAAAAGAGCGAAACAAAACCCAAGGAATTTTGTAAAATCAAAACTAATAAAATAAACAAAGATCTTAGGTTCGGGGGTTGGTTATGCAAGGGGAACGTATTAACACCCCTTACAACTGTAGTAATCTGCAGGAACCTCTTTGAAAATATATGCTATTATTTATTGTTTTTGTTTTGTGAAATAGAGTGTGATGGTGAGAAAAGAATTTTATTGTGTGTGCTCGGTAAAATATCGCATCTTGTGCCTACATACCCCTTAAGTGCAATAGGGAAGTCAGAGCATTTGTAGTTCCCCTAAAAAGGAAAATAAAAAGCCTAAGCGGCAAATGTCTTTTTGGGTGTTAAGCTTTAACAATACACAATAGGTTTTTAAAATGCTAGGCTTTAACTATACGAAGCAAGTTTTTAAAAGGTGTCAAGCTTTAACCATACAAGGCAAGGATAAGTTACAAGAGTGGTGGTTGAGCTTTAATAGTAAAAAAAACCATTTTTAAAACAGGGGAAGTGATAAGCTTTAACAATACAGAGCACAAAGTAAAAGAGAAGGGAGAGAGAGTGACTACCTTGACAATTTTAGTCAATATTATCCCATTCCTTTGGATTTCAATAACAATGAGGAGTCATGCATCTCAAGCAATCATTAAGGTAAGCATCTCAAGTGGTGGGTTAGACATAGTATGTGTATCATGGATACAATCAAAGTATGTTAGGTATAAACAAAGATATCAAAGTATACAAACAAACTCAAGTATAAAAGTTATGGAATAAGATAGCATACCTCAATGCCGATCATATCATGTATGTGTGAATATGATGTAATGATCAAATGGATGAGTATGGATGGGCAAATATATCATGTATGTGTGGTTAATCAACAATGTATATATCAAGTAAAAGTATATAATGAAGGTATACAATACAAGTATATGGATCAATCAGTACATGTGGATAAACAATGTATGATCATGGCAATGATGAATAAGTTAATATTAACATGGTGTTGCATCAAGATCAAAGGAAAAGATCACGGATCAAAGATTAGGGTTTTAGGTACAAACTAAATCCATTCACTTGGGAAAAACTAAACCCTAAGTGAAAACTAATGGGGATCATGGTATCTTCCTCAAAAGAGGCTAAACTCAACCCTAAGGGAATCACATAAGTATAAACAACCAATTTGGTGAAGGAACCCTTTTAAAAATATTTGATTAAAAGACCTTTAAAAGGTATAAAAAGCTATTATTTTGATTTAATTAAAAGATGACTAAATAAATAATATTTTTGGGATTTTAAAATGTATTCTTAAAATATACAACACAAATAAAGAGTGTACAAAAAATCAAGCAAAAATAAATTAGTTTGATAAGTTAAATAAATAATTGAAGTTTGTAAAATAAAATAAAATAAACTAGTGATTAAAAAATGGTTTTGGTGGCAAGGGGATTTGAACCCACGCCCTATGCTTCACAGATGAAAAGGTTAACCACTGGGTCACAGTCAATGGTGATAACTAAGTCCATTTAAAAAGAAAAAAATAACAAAACATATTTACAATCCTAAAAAAAGAAATAACATGAAAAAGGTTTGGGGGGGATCGAACCCCGGACCTCACGCATACAAACACATTACTTGACCATCGGTGCTACACCCTCATCCTATATATAAATGCTTCAAAATAAATATAATATAAACAAAGTCCAAAAACTCAATTTTAGATTTCATCTTCAACCTTGGACAACCATGGTTTCTCAAATACGATTTTATTCAAAACTCAATAAAATGCAAAACTGTAAACATGAAATTTGTTCAATTTTTAGTCACGAATCTAACCATGTATCAAACATCAATTAGTTATAATTGTAACTCACTAATTTGCAGAAAAACACTATGAACCCTAGAATTTCAAAACAAAATTAAATGATGATCATGATGAATAAATGAAAGTTAACTGAGGGCTTTTGATCCTCACATGACGCTTAACAACATAGAATCGAGAATTACTCAAAATGATACTCTTAACATGGAGTTTGAAGTTAGAGCAACTTACCTCTAAAGTGAGAATTGATTATGGTGTTAGAGCACTTCCAAAAATTATTTGATGCTCCTAACACCTTCCTAGGACTTAGGTGAAGCTAATGGAATTGTTTGCTTGCCTCGAGAGTGCTTGAATTGCTCTACCCGTACCAAGTTGCAAATGACCAAAAGTGAGAATGGAGGATGATGGTGTGGCTGTTACAAATGAAATACAATGGTTTGAATAGCTTCTATGTAGTGTATATAAGGTGTTTGAATGTTGATTTTACAGGAAACTTGGTTAAAACTTGAAATTCACAAGTTTATGCAAAATGAAATTTTTTAGCTTTCAAGTGGGAGTGACTTTGTGATTTCTTGTGTGTTTGAATTCAGAGGCAGGGGCATCTATTTATAGGCACAATTTTTTATTTGTGGGAGAAAAATCAGAGCAAAAGTATGTCCCCAAGCTCAAGTTGACTTGGCTTGCTTCATGGAGAAGCAATTTGAAAGTTATGGTTCCAAGAGCTTAACATGCATGCTTTCTAAACATCGTGGAGGCTCTTCTGAGATGTAGGAGGTAGCTTGTTACTTTAATTTTGGGGTGTGATCAAAACAAACAATGTAGGGGCTCAAGATCAAAGTTGTTGTGATTAAAGCCTCTTTATGGAAATGGAGGTGTCATCTTTATGTCAAAAATGGAATGATATTGTGAACAAAAGCTTAATCACTTGGATAATGGCTCAAAAGTTTGTGTAATCTTCTGATTAGAGGGAGATTTGTAAGTAATGTGACATGTAATCAAGAGATATACAGTTTTGGTCGAAGATTTGTTCAAGTTCATGTCTTGCAAATGACCTATAATTCAAGTTTGAAACCTCAACTTCATTTTTTCGAATCTTGTAGCTCAAGTATGCTATGAATGAGTTCTATTACTTTTTGGAAAGTCCAAAACATTCTTTAAAACTTTTATGCTTGATGTTTTCTTGAATTCACAAGGGATCATTGTTAAAAATTGAAAAAATATTTAGGAGTTTGGAGGAGAGGGGAGGGGAGGGCCTTGAAAAAATAGAAGGATTGAGTGGAAATAATTGAATGATTTTGGTTGAGAGGGTTTGCTTTTATTCATAACACCAAAAACCCCATAATATGTGGGAACTCAAAATTTATATTGAATGAGAACTTTAGAGGGTATTGGAGGGCTTACATAAATTTTCAAAACATCTTTTATGTTGTTATAGTATTCGAAAAATTAAAAATATAGTAATGATATACACTCTTTTATCATTCTATACAAAATCAATTTTTCAAAAAATGTGAAATATTTTCTTATATTTTAAAAAAAAAATCATTTTCGGAAGCCTTTCCCTCCCCTCCTCTCCAAACTCCCAAACATAGCCTAAGACTTTGTTTGCGAGTTTGGAGGGGAGGGGAAGGCTTCCGAAAATGATTTTTTTAAAAATATAGGAAAATATTTGATATATAAAAAAAATGATTTTGTATAGAATGATAAAATAATGTTTATCATTACTATATTTTTAATTTTTAGAATACTATAACAACATAAAACATATTTGGAAAATTTATGTAAGTCCTCCAAAACCCCTTCAAAACCCTCATTCATAACAAAATTTAAGTTCCCCTAAATTAGGGGGTTTTTGGTGTTGTAAATAAAAGCTAACCCTCCAAAATCCTCCCAACCAAAATCTTTATATTCTTTTCACCCAATACTTCCTATTTTTTAAAGTCCTCCCTTCCCTTCCCCTCTAAACTCACAAACAAAGCCTAAGTTTTGGCAATTGAGACACCAACTTCATGACTTCATAACTCAAAATTCTTGCATTTTATTAGAATTCCTCCTCAAGGACAAAGTTGGAGCATGAAAAATGGTGACTTGGTGAAGAAGTTACGAGCTTCCAAAGTTGAGTACTTGAAAAGTTCTCAAAACCCTAATCTTGACTTTTGAAAATTTTGATTAATCTTCTTGATTAAACTTGATCAAATTTCTTAAGTAATCATATTTCCATGATTCTTGACCTTAGAAGTCCATAGTTGACCAAAATTTCCAAAAGTCAAAGTTGATCATTGCACATTTGACTTTTACCAATTGAATTGCATTATCTTCAATACCAATTGAATCAAGTTCTTCTAGACAAATTAATGATATAAGTGGGCTACAATGAAGTATTTGAGATACTTGAATCATGTTTTGAGCCACAAGACCATGCCTTGACCAAAAATCAACTTTCCTAGAGAATTATGTCAAAACTCTAATTGGTATATCAGATGAATTTGAAGGTTGATGATATTGATTTAGAAGAATTCTTGAGCTTGAATATTGGTGAGGGAAATCACTTGATCACGTGAGAGGCTTGAGTCCATTTGTGAATCACAAAACCCTAATTGCTTGAGCTTTCTTGATCAATCACCTATCTTGTGAAACAAGCAAACAAGCAAATATATTTTTTGTATATTTTAAGGTTAGCGAATGATGCATGGATTATTTTATATGAAGTGAATGATGATGATGATGATCACACTATTTTAGATTCAATACAAATGAACTGGGATCTTAGGGTCAAAAATTAATGTATGGTAGTTGCCCCTATTTAAGTTTCTTTTATCCGGGGAGGTGAAGATTAAAATCTTTGTCTAAACGTGATATGAGGGACTTAAATACAAAATAAAACACAATTTGGGCCCTAAGAGACCATAGGTATGCATGATATGATATGAATGCAAGACTCCGACTTTCACGGGGAATGGCAACAAAGAACATCCTTTCTTCAGAACAGAAGAAAAGGGACCAGATTCATTGGAGAAGAAACAAAATATTAGAGAGATCATAACTCCATTGGGGAAAATTATGACTCTATTGGGGGAAGATCACATACTATCAAATGATAGCCTAAGTCGAAGGTGACAGACTCCAAGGTTACAAGATATATCATCTACTATGTAACGAGTGATAGACTAGCCGAAGATGATATATGGAAAAATAAGTCATCTACTACCAATAATAGTGGTAGGCTAAGTCGAAGACAAAGTGAGATTCCAAGAAGAACAATCCATCTACTGCCATAATAGTGATAGGCTAAGTCAAAGGTGGAAGAACTTCAAAGTTACAAGATATATCGCCTATTATCGAACGAGCGATAGACTAAGTTGAAGGTGATATAAGGAAAAAGCAATTCACTTACTACCATAACAGAGGTAGGCTAAGCCGAAGATGAGGTGAGATTATAGGGAGAACAATCCATCTACTACCATAACAGTGGTATGGAAAAACTTCATAGGGGAAAAGGTATATCATCTACCATCAAACAGGTGATGGCATAAGCCGAAGATGATACAACTTCCAAAATAAGCTTCCATATATCAAGATTCTACTTCCTCTTTGACTAAGTCTTTTACTTAGAAAGGGCAACAGACAAACTCCTTAAAAGGTAAACATTTGTTGTGAGGTCTTTGCGACGAACTATCTCCATCATCTTTGAAGAGATTAACCATTAATCGGGGATAAATAACAAGCTTCACCACGAACTATCTCTATCATTTTGAAGAGATTAACCATCCATTGGGGAAAATAAGCTTCTTCACTGGGAATTAATAGACCGCTTCATTGAGACTGTCATCTTCATCCAAGAGGAAATTCTGGGACATACAAGCTTCTCAAATAAAGAGAGCACCACTTGCTGTCTAATAATAAATCTGAAAGTATCCGCAATAACTACTATAGGGGATAAATCCAACTTTTTGGGGAACCATAAACAGGTTCTTGTTGAAGCAAAGTCTCTAATCGTGCAAAATAAATGCATTTTCAGTCCAAGATTCACTGCCTAGAGAGATCCAAATAATCATATCTGCTGAAGACAAAGTTCAATCCAAGACTGAGCTGGAGAGAGACTTCCAAATAAGACATTTGCCAATGAAGAAAATCTCAAATGGGGACTCATCATATCCAGAGATAGATGAATAAGCTAAAACAAAATCTTCCCATGAGGAACAAACTTATTGGGGAAACACAAGGATACGAATATTTCTACCTAAAGTTGACGCTCAAATGGAGGGAGTAAAGACATCACTCAGAGGATAAGCATAAGAGTTTTTCGTATTAGAAAATGCAAACATGTGCATGTATATAGAGAAAATATGAATGTATGAATGAATGTTATGCATATCCTAACAAAACAGACACATATATAACAGAGATGACAACAGTGGAAATAACAACACCAGAGTATAACCAGGTACTTAGCCAATCGTCGTAGCATTTTCTGTAAAAGGTATAAGAGAAAGAGAGGTCACTCTCAAATTAATCTTTAATTGCAAAAGGATTCATTCCGAGAAGAAAACCTGTTGAAAGGATACATTCCGAGAAGAAAACCTGTATTTAGTCGGAGGCACTTGCATCAATACTTAGCTCCTTCACGGGGGATAACATTCATCAATACTTGGTTTCACACTTCAAGGGTCAACTTCCTTGGGGAAAAAGATCAACATTTCCTTTCGCATTCATGAATTTAAAGCAAACATTTTGTCAATTATCTTTTGAAAACGCGATATTAACTTTGTTTCAAACCTTTAATTTTAAAAGCATTTTACAAGATAGAATAAAAGATAAGAATTCCAATAAATTGAGATAAGGCTCAAATTTTATTAATGGAATGTTAGTTTGTGAATGGCATGACTCCATGGAGCATTACAAAGTTTAGAAAATGGTAACTTAAGGGAAAGGTTACATCAAAATACAATGATCACTATTCTCCCTAACAACTTTGAATATCGACCACATACTATTGTCAGTTGAAAGTCTTCAGAGGGTATTTTCCAAGATGGACAAATATTCTCAAGTGATTCCCCTCATCAATATCCAATCCCAAGTGTGGTTCAATTCAAGATCAATAACTTTCAAATTCATCTGGTGCACAATTAAGGTTTTTGACCTAATACTCTAGGAAGTTAACTTTTGGTCAAAGCATGGTTCCATTGATCAAATAATGATTCAAGGATCTCCAATGCCTCATTATAATCCACTCATAATATCCATTTGCTTGTAAGATCTTAATTCAATTGATACTTAGAAGAGTGCAATTCATTTGGAAAAAGTTAATTGTTCAGGATCATCTTTGACTTTTGAGGAATTTGGTCAACCATGGACTTTTGAAGATCAAAATCATGAATATATGATTATTGAAGTCATTTGACCAAGAAAATTAATAAAATCAATCAAGAATAAAAAAGTCAACAATTAGGGTTTTGACTTTTTCATGAAGAAATACATGTTTTTCACTAAACTTTAAATGATCGTAACTTCTTCAATATTTGGCCAAATTTTGAGCTCAAAAGTCTCATTAGAATAAAAAGTTAAGATCTACAAATTTGTCAATGTGAATATTTTTTCACAAATCAGTGGTTTTTAAGTTATGAAGTTTCAAAGTTGTTGACTTTTTCAACACTTGGAAATTTTTACAAAGAGACAGCTTTATTCTTCAAAAGTAAGCATCTTTAAGGCCACTTATCATCAAGATTTCTTAAGATTTTGAAGAAACACCAAACATGAAATTTGTAGAGTGGCATACCCCAAAATTTGCCCATACTATTTCTCCTATTCAAATTCAAGTCAATACACAAAGCTCCAAGACACACTCTCCTAAATAAGGCTCAGAAACTAGGGTTTGGGTTGTTCAAAGGAAAATCAGTGAATCAATGGATCCAAGGCATCCTATGTGGCTCAATATATTTCACATTTCAATTCAAAGGATTGGTCACTCAATTGTTCAGAAAATCAACAGTCGACTAATTTAACCTAAAAGTCAACTGTGGTCAAAGTAAAGTCAAAACTCCTGATTTTTTTGTCAAGATCCTCATATTGAAGTATCATTCACCATTTGATCAAGAATTGATCATGTTTCATCAAGGAAAGATCAAAAATCAACAATTCAAAAAGTTTCTAAATTAGGGTTTGTATAGGAGAAAGTCAACTGAACTTTGATCAGCCATAACTTCCACATGGAACATCAAAAATTTCCCGTCCAAAGCTCATTTTGAAGGAAATTGAATTCTCTACAACTTTTCCTCTCACATGCCAAGTCTAAAAATGCACCATTTGAGAGATATGAGCCAATACATTACAGGTCCTCCAAAAGGTCAACAAAAAGTCATCTTTTTCAAAAGCTTATAACTTGAACATGGTGGACTCAATTGAGATGAAACCAAAAGGAGCTTATAGAGGACATCTTGGGCTTTCCAAAAAGTCTTAGATCATCTTCATACTATCAAAATTGAATGAGTTGAGGCTTGTACAAGTTGGGCGATTTTGAGAAAATGCACAAAAGAGAAAGTGATGGATTTTGATAATTTGAATCTTTGGGCCCAATTTTTGGATTCTAAACATGATCATAGGCCTTTAAAGTACCTTTTAATTAATTATTTTATTTTTATAATATTTATTATTATTTATTTGGATTTTAATTCATTTAAGTGATAATAAAACATTATAAAACATAGAAAATTAATTTTAATCAAAATATTTCTTTCCCAATCAAATCCAATCATCCAAACATCATGATATTGATCTAATTTCGTGATTGAATGGATTGGAAAGAGAGAGATACAATATTAGGGCAAAAATAGAAAGATTTAGTTGCTTTTTTACACAAAATTTTCTTTCCAAGCAAGCAAGAGTCCAAGCCCATGTGTTAACCTAAATTGGTCTATTATATATACTCAACATTAGCAGCATAATAGGGGACGAAAATTGGCCAAGGAAGACTAGAGTTTCCAAGTTCAAAATATTCAAGAATAGGTGAATTTTCATATCCATCGCTCCAATCAGTCTCCAAGCCGAAAATTGATTCTATTCCATTCTGAAGGTGAGGAAGAGTAAGTGGTTATGAGTTGCAGCATGCGCAAGGACTTGAAGCATTCATCCCATGATCATCATGTTCATAAATATTTCTGTTTTTCGCATCTAACTATATAACGCGTTTCAGTTCAATTTGATCATTTGTATGAGTTCCTGGTGCTGAATAGAAGAGCTTTGAACCACTGGCATGGAGTTTTAAGGGCCGAACCGAATTACACCATTGTTAGGGCACCAACAATGGAGGTGTTCGTTTTTAATGATGCACGAGGTTTCTGGCCAAACTAACCCCACCAATCTACTCAGGGGACCTTATTTATGTAATCTCGGTCGTCTTTTGTTTTGTATGATCGTTATTTTGCAGGTTTCAATTGACAAAAGAAAAAGCTATGAAACCATGGGGAATCCGCAGGTATGGCTGCAGCAAAAATTGCAAGTGATTTCGTAGGAAACATGGGAGAGAAGATGAATAGTGATGTTGAAACATGGACTTTCACGCGTGGCTTCTTCACTTGTTTTTATTGGATGGTCAGCAAAGCATTACTCTCTCTCCTTTCCTCATTGGTGAACGCGCCACTACAATAGGCCCCAGTTTGACTCGGTTTGCCCAAATAACCTGTGCTTTACATTTTTGTATATATTATTTCGAAGTCATATTAATATAAATAAACTAACGCAGCATGTGTGGAACGCGCGTGTTTCAGTGACCGAAGGGTCCAGGGTTCGATCCCTGGCCCTTGCTTGTGTTTTTTATGAATTTTCTTTCAGCAGATCCTGTGTGCCTCACGCTTAGGAGCCTCACCGTACACCCCCACGATCTCACTACCAGATCTCCATGCTTCCGGATCTGAGAGCTTAGAATGCGTTGGCCCATGGTGGACCTTCAAAGGATTCCCACACCGGATCATTGCCCAACTAAGTTTCTTTATTTACTTTTCTTTTTATTTTATTTTGTGTTTTAAACCTTTATTTATTTCCTTTTGTTTTTACTTAAATGTTTTTATTACTATAATAATTTCACATAATTATTAATTTAATCGACACTCGATTTTTCTCATAAACATTAAAAAATAATAATTATATTATTTTTTTATATAAGAAAATTATTATTTTTATATATACTTTCAATCAATTAATTTTAAATATTTGTTAACCTCGAGGCATTTATCAATCCTGAACGGCCTTAGGTTTGTTTGTTGGTAGGTGGTGTCCATTAACGCATTTTTAGCCTTATAAACCTTTTGGGTCACAATAAGTTTTCTTAAAAAACCTTTAGGGTTTGTAAACCTTTAGGGTTTGTGATCAATTAGGGTTTAGATCAGTCAATGCGCTAACCTTTTTCTGTCTTTGTTCAAATTTTCAGGATTAATCAAGATTCTCCGATTACGCGCCATACTAATCAAAAAGCTAGGTTCTGATTCCCTTCTTATTTAAATATCATGTTATTTTTTAAACATCATTTTATTTTTAATCTTTGCCTTATAGGTTCAATTAGGTTTTAAACATCATTTTATTTTTAATCTTTGCCTTATAGGTTCAATTAGGTTTTACTTCATCTGTTAATGAATCCCTCTTACACTTAGCCCTATTATTTTCATTTTAATTTTCAGGGTCAATCGAAGGTTCGAGGGAATCAAGGCATTCAATGTTTAAAACTTATTATTGATCCTTCTTATTTTTTTCGTCTGTTAATTTCCCCCATCCCCGCAGGTGTTTATTGTAATAGCGTAGGACTTTTAATTTCTGCCTTTACTTTTTGCTTATTTTAAAACTGCGTGGTTAGTAATCTTAGGAAGCGCAAGCCTTTAACAGAATTAGGATAACTAATAATCGAACTGAATTCACGTGATTGTTGCACCCACACACCTTTAGGGTAATCCCTCCTGTTTCCTGTTGCCTTATTAATTGCTGCCTTGTTGCCTTACGAATTATGCTTTAAAATAGTCAAGTCCCTTGATTCCGAGAATACCTAAAGCAAATGTTGCCCTCAGTTCATTCATCATCAATTTTGTCCCTCGATGCTGCCTCGGTCGATGATGATTTGTCCCCATTGCTAAGGTATCCTCGCGTGATGCCTAAAGATATTAAATGACTATTCTATCCTTCCCTTAGACTACCTGCCCTCTTTATGGCATGGGACAGTCTTATGGCGAACGATAACTCGATGACCCTTCAATATCCAACTGAAAGACTTCCTGCCCTCTTATGGTATGGATAGACCCTTTCGTCCGAAAAGCTAAAAGAACGATTTTTCAAAACTTAGGATAGTTGCTACTAATTGCTTGCTCTAAATTCAAAACTCTTTTCTCACTCTTTTTAAATCAAATTCAAAAAGACTACGCTTATTTACAAGCTAAAGTTCTTCTTCGAAAATCTTTTCCAACAAATCAAACATTTTTACAAACAAGTGAGCTAAGCAATTAAGAGCCCATGGATAACCATGGATACAAAGGGTGCTTTAAACCTTCCCTTTGTATAACTTACCCCCCGAACTCAAAATCTTTGAAAGGTCTTTTCCTGTTCTTTTAGCCTTTCCAATTGGATAAAATAAAAGTCGATGACGACTCATGCTTAACCGCGACATTTTCGATAAAGTCAGTTCACCGTATTACATAGAGGATGTTTAGGGCTTTCTAAAAAGTACTAGAACTCCTCCAGAGCATTTGTGAGCTTGGAGATTTGAAGAGATGAAGATGGACTTCCATTCTTGAATTTTAGGTCATTCTTTTAGAAACCTTATGATCCAATCCTCATATCATACCTTATAATTTTGATTTGCAGACCTCTAAACCTCCAAATCTATCCATAATCAAAAGTTTACACAAGCTAATGAAGCATTACCCAAGAGATTTGATCATTAACTGTTGATTCTTTCCATTTCAAGCATAAAAATCACACTTCCATTTTGGAAAAGTGACTTTAATCACCAACAACTCTTGCATTGATGTTAGAATCCTATTTGTGCATATTTTGTTCATAGATTTTGTGGTATTTCTTAACTCTTTCACCAAGTTTGATTCCTTTTAGTAATAGTATGTAAATAAATAACATTTTGTTTTGATTGTACATAAGTTGGGTTTTATGACTTTTATTTACTTTTTTTATAGGTATGGATTATTTTGGCAAGCTTGGAATGAAAGACTTTGATGGAATAAGCTTGGAAGGAGGTTTGGAGACTCAAAGAAGAAGAATTGTATCAGAAGGTCCGCTAAGCGAACCATAAGCGCGCTTATGCATCCAAAGTTTCATCACCCCGCTTGAAGCGAGGCTTGGCAGAGGCGAAATCCAAAGTTGAGTCCACTTAGTGGAACCTGAAGACAAAACAGATATTTTGGGATGTCCTCTTAGCGGACCTACTTTTTGGTCACTTGTGTTTAGGCACTTTAGAATGATATTTTGGGGTTCTTACCTACTTTTATAACAACACACTTTTTACAACAAGTTAGGGCAAGAGAAAGGAGAAGAGAAAAAACCATTTTCAAGTGAATCTTCAAGATTTCAAAGCATCTTCCTTCATCTTTCTTTGAGTTTGATGCTACCAAATATTGTTTTGTTGCTTGTTGTTGAAGCTTCCATGACTATGGAGAGCTAAGTTTCATCTTGTGTCAAGATTAGAGGTAGTTAGTTTGTAAATATGTATTTTCTTTGATCTTTTGTATATGAACTTGGTTGATGATTAATATATGGTGAATATCTTGTTATTTATGTTATATTTGTTGTTTTGGATCACTATTGAGAGATATGTTTTAAATCTTGACCTAAAGGATATTCATCTATCAATAAACAAACTCTAGAGATAGATTTTGTAGTTGATAATCACTTGTATCAAGCTTTTAAGATTATCATGTTGATTGTCGGCATGAGAGATCATCTGACGGTTAATATGATAATAATCACGATATTGCTTTAGAGATAAACGGTGTCGAGAGGATACATGGTTGTATTAATCATTAATAGGTTCATATACATGATTATTAGAATACATATGAAGCAAACTAATGAACACTAATCTTGGCACAGTTTTCTCAAATCGTTTTCAAACCCTATTTTATTGTCTTTATTTACTTTTTCACGCTCTTTACATTTTATGTCACCAAACTTTTACTCAACCTTAACTCAAAATACAGTAAACTGTAGAACGGTGGTAATATCGCATCAATCCCTGAGGAAACGATAAAGGAAATACTTATCCTATATTCTAACAATTGAATCTCTAATTTGTTTGATCTGCACTAAAAGTAATCCAAAACCAACAAGCAACACCCTAATGTGCAGAAGAATCACCCTAAGTCTTGATTAAAGCATTGCATGTACCATTGATACCATACATTTCTCATTTTTTTATCAAGAATCAAAGTGACACAACTTTTGTTTGAATCAACCAAATGGTCTGATATTTTCCCCACAAAATCACAAATATTTCCTATAAGTAGAGGCCCCTGCCTCTTGTTTCAAACACACATAAAATCTCATTTTCTTTTTTTTTTAAATAAAAGAATTATATTTCAAAAGAACAAATTACAAAGAGTTATGGCCAGAGCCAAAGACAATAAAAACAACCTAATTACATTAACAACATAGCTAGTTTACTTCTATAGTTGGGATCCATCCAACCTCTATACACAATAGCATCCACTATACTCTTTGTAATTCTATCAGCATATAAATATAAGTATCTTTCTAAAAAATGAACTTATTCCTTTGTGACCAAATGCCATATAAAGTCCCTGCTGCAACAGCCTTGAACAAGCCTTGCTTCCATCCATTGCGATGAGTATATCTCTTGATCCATTGGAGATCAATGTTCTTAGTATCAATCATTTGCATCCACGGTAACATAGTTGTCCAGATTATAACGGAGTGCCTACACTTAAACATAATGTGATCCAAAGTTTCAGTAGTAGTGCCACATAGTTCACATCTCGAATCCTGCAACATTCCCATTTTGCTAAGCCTATCTTTAGTTGACATACGGCCATGAAAAACCAATCATAAGATTACTTTGGCACGCGGCCTAGCAATATTGTGGCACACCAAATGATGCCAATCCACATTGGGATTATCCTGCATAAAACAATTATAGACAAGGCTCATGGAGAATTTCTTCTTGCTTATCATAGAATTCCACACTTGGAGTATTTTTAATCGAATTATATATAGATCAAATTCAACTAAATTTACTTTCAAATGACCAATTTATTTAACTTTTTCAAACCTTATGTAGCTAAACATCCCAGTCAAGACCAACCTTGTTCTAACTATGAAAAGGTGAGATATCTCAAATATAAAGAAAGAATGTAAAGTATTCTTTTGTTTAATTAAACTATTTTATATTTATATTTAAAGAATTAAATTAAATATTTATTATGGTCAAAATTTGGTCTTAAGTTAAGTCTTTATAAACAGACCTCCATACAGAATAATATGTTATATGTGCAAGATGGAGTTTCAAAGGATTATTAATGTGACAATGGTATTCTTATTGGTTTTCTTCATCATTGCATAAGGTTTGATATTTGTAGATTAATATAGTCAATATTATTTGCTTTCTCATCCTCATGTAATGTTTACTTAAAACATATTTATGCTTTAAATCATTTACCTTACACATACAAGACTGATCTTATATCCACATATAATGCTTGAGTGTGCAGATATGTATCTGAAATCGGAAGGTAGGGAACTTGATTGGCAGCCAAAATGCCAATTTGACGGTGATTGTCGACAATAGTGTGATAAGTTTAAAGAGTACGGACGATGTGTTAATAGTTTGTGTTGGTGTGCTTTCTTACCATCTTCCGTAGATAGTAGTTATGATTTAGGATCCTAAATTTGCAAATAAATAATGTAATATTACCATATAGTCATCATGTATGGACGAGAATAATATGTATTGAATAAAAAGCTAATGAAAACTATTTGCCATGTTCAAAAAATTCTTTTACTTTTATTAGGGGCGTATACCGATTGGGTTGTACCTGATTTGGCATAACCTATTATCCAACCAATTTAAATTTTAATGGGTTGGATTTATTCTCCAATTTGTAGTTTTAATACCAAAACTAAATCGAATCAACCCATTCATTTACAGGTTAGATTGGGTTGGATTCGAGAATTGCGCATAAAATAAATGAAAATATTTATTTAGTTTTCTAGTTCAAAAAAAAATTGTAACATAATTCGATTCATTTTGCACATTTTCCCAAAATTTGAATGAGATAAAACACATCATATATTGTCAAGTAAATTAATCCATAACACAACACTTAATAATATTTCAACAGATCACATCATTCTAAGAAAATGTATATGTTTAAAATGATATGGAAATTGAATAAGCAATAACATTGGGTTTTAAACCAACCAGGTAAAGAACCCGTGTATTTTATGATAGGAAAAACAAATTTTTAAGTTTTTTATTTTACATTTTTAAAATAAAAATAGTTGGATACGATTCAAACGTGATGTATTTTTATAATAAATAATAGACCTTTTTTTTTACATGTGTAAGATAATTATAATGTTTGCAATATTTTTTTATTAAGAAATAAAATATTTATTTTGAATAAGCATTGCTATATATTTCTTTTAAGGAAAGAACAATAAATCTGGGTATAAATTGGATTTACTTTTCAAATAATATTTTAACAAATAAAACTTGAAAATCTAAGAGTTTGTAGAATTATATTGACTTATAAAAATAATTGTTTTCTATTGAAATTTTTCCAGTTTTGAATTTCAAAGAATTTTAATATTACCAACATTTCGGTGTGAATTTCAAATATTAAAATATATTTTTATATTTATTATATTTATTTATTTTATTATGATTGTAACAAGTTTTCTTCATCTTTCTCATTTACTAGATTTCTCTTTTATCCTTTTTTTATTCTGGTTTTTCTTATTCCAAATATTTTATTCCCATCATTACCTGTTAGCTATAGATTTAGAAATTCATTTTTGTTCTTATTTAGATTGTACAATATATATATATATATATATATATATATATATATATATATATATATATATATATATATATATATATATATATATATATATATATATATATATAACTAAACCTTATTCTTTTAGGAATTCTATTGTTTTCAAATGATGTTTGAGGAGTTACATCATATTTTATCCACAACCTAGCATAAAATGGAACTTAATAGCTAATTATTTTATCAAATACGTACCATTAAATAAAAAATTAATATATTTTTATTACATTTTATCTCATATACCAAACTATTAAATACTTATCTTTTTTTTTTCTTTTTTTTCATCAATTAACTAAAAATAAGAAAAATAAATATATTAAATTTCTCTAATTTTATATTTATAAGAATTAAGAACTATTTTTTCTCAAAAACTAAACTAAATTTCACAATTCTTTTAAGGGATTTAAATAAGTTTTCCCTCTAAAACATTAAAAATTTAAGAGACTTACTGTGAGATATTGGATCGAACTCTAGTATGGTCGAAGGATAGCTTCTTGGTTCGACAGGATTAAGCATGAAGTCGAAGGTTGTTCACATGCTTGTGTCGAAGATGCTAGGGTCGATAGCATGTTAAATTAGGTTTTAGTGTTGAAACCCTAATTTGTTAAGTTAGCTTGTTTATTAAGTTGGCTTGTGTAATGGGCCTTGTGGAAAAAGCCCATTAGTTAGTATGTAAAAGAATAGCAGTTATAACCAATATTTGTGTTCTCTTCTTCCTTGTCCTTTATTCTTCCCTTGTATTATACTTTGTTCTTGACATCGTTTTTCACAACAAATTGGTGCGGTGAGCGTGGAGAAGATGCCTTCAACAAAGTATGAGATTGAAAAGTTCACCGGAGTGAATGATTTCGGTCTGTGGCGCTTGAAGATGAAAGCCCTACTGGTTCAGCAGGGTTGTTTGGAAGCGTTGAAGGGAGAGGCAGCCATGAATGCATAATTGACGGCAGCGGAGAAGACGAATATGATCGAGAAAGCACACAGCGCAATTTTGTTGAGCCTTGGTGATAAGGTTCTCCGGCAGGTATCAAAGGAGACGACGGCATCAGGGTTATGGGTGAAACTTGAAAGTTTGTATATGACCAAATCGCTGGTAAATCGACTCTACCTAAAGCAAGCTTTGTATTCATTCAAGATGATTGAAGACAAAGTATTGGCTAAGCAGTTGGATATGTTCAACAAGCTGATTCTTGATTTTGAAAATATTGATGTGAAGATCGATGATGAAGATCAAGCGCTGTTACTATTGTGTTCTTTGCCTCGATCACATGCTCACTTCAAAGAAACTCTCTTGTATGGAAGGGAGTCCCTGACGTTTGAAGAAGTTCAATCAGCCTTGTACTCTAAGGACTTGAATGAACGAAAGGAGCATAAACCTTCGACTGTTGGCGAAGGTTTGGCCGTTAAAGGAAAACTCTTACGAAAGGATGGTAAGTTCGATAAGAAGAAAGGCAAAAGCCAGTCGAAGTCTTACAGTGGCGAAGCATCTGGCATTCGATGCTACCATTGTAAGAAGGAGGGTCACACAAGAAAGGTGTTCCCTGAACGCCTGAAATATCATGGAGATAAGGATAATGGCAACGCTGCCATTGTTCAAGATGATTTCGAATCATCTGGTGTTCTTGTGGTTTCAAGCAGTGACCCTAAGAAGGAGTGAATTATGGATTCAGGTTGCACTTGGCACATAACTCCAAACAAAGACTTGTTCGAGGAATTATGTGATCAAGATGGTGGATCAGTATTGCTGGGAAACAACAAGGCTTGCAAGATTGCAGGTGTTGGATCTGTGAGATTCAAGCTCCATGATGAGTCAATAAGGTTGTTGACTGAAGTCAGGTATGTTCCTGATTTGAAGAGAAATCTGCTTTCTCTTGGTGAATTCGACAAGAAAGGATATGTTTTCCAAGGAGAGAAAAGTATCCTAAGAGTCATGAAGGGTTCGAAGGAAGTCTTGAGAGGCGTGAAGAAACAAGGCTTGTATACCCTTGAGGCTGAAGTTGTAAGTGGTTCGACAAATGTTGCATCCACGAAACCTTTGTCGAAAACAGAAATCTGGCACATGAGATTGGGCCATGTCAGTGAAAGGGGTCTGGTCGAATTAGGGAAACAAAATCTGCTTGGTGGAGACAAAGTCGAAAAGCTGAAGTTTTGTGAACCCTGTGTACTTGGAAAATCTTGCAGAGTGAAGTTCAACAAAGGCAAACAAAGAACACATGGATCCCTTGATTACATCCATGCTGATCTTTGGGGGCCTGCAAGGTGTCCATTGTAACATCTCGAAAATTCTTATTTAATTAATTTAATCAAGTTTTAAATTAATTATGGGAAATTAACATTTTGTTGAATTATGGGGAAAAATAATGAAATGTTAATTCATTGGGCCATGCGGTGGAATTAGTAAAGTGGGGGTGTAATTGTGTAAGAGCCCATTTCTAATTTTATGTTTTTCATAAAATAAAGGAAAACAAGAAGAGAAGGGAAAAATTAGAACGTGGAAACCAGAAGCTGTGAGAAGAGGAACTGAAGAACGTGAAGGAGAGCCAAAGAGGAAGAGGAACCAATTCAAGAATTTGGCTAAGGTAAGGGGGGATTCTTCTCATTAACCTCTATTATGGGTTGTATGAATGATTCAATAGAGTTCGTATGTTAGGATTCCGAATTGGATTGTATGTCGGGTTTGGGGTTTTGGGGTTTATAGAACCTTAATTCAATTTAGGTTGTGAATTATGATTGGTGATGAATAATGATGTTAAACATGATTAGAAGTATGTGTAAACGTGCAATTTATGTCGTATGTGTGGTTTATTTTTCTGAAATTCGTACTGGTATGATTTGAGAGTAGTTGGGAGGTATAGAATGCTGTTTTCTGCAGGTTGGAGTTTCTGAAATCACCGGTTCGCGCCGCGTGCACAGGGTGGCGCCGCGAACAGGTGGGCTGAATGTCTGGATGTTTTGATACGCACAGGTCGCGCCGTGTACCTGTGTTGGCGCCGCGAAGGCGTAACTTTTTCCTCGCTTCGCGCCGCGTGTAGGTGTTGGCGCCGCGAAGGCGTAACTTTTTCCTTGCTTCGCGCCGCGTGTGGATGTTGGCGCCGCGTGCTGTGCTGTTTGGGATTTTTGTTAAAGTTTAACGATGTATAACTTTTTAACTGTTAGTCTGTTTGATGTGCCGTTTCGAACATAGTGAGGCTAATTCAGTGATATATGCAATAAAATAGTGTTTGAGTTGTGACTCGAATTTAATTTAAACACTTGATTTAATTGGTTGTGGTGGTTTATATTGTTATTGCATTGGTTGATGATTATGATTGTTCAATTGTTTGGTGTTGATGATTAGCATGCGGTATGTGATGCATGCATTTCATAATCATGTTGTGGGTTGTATCCCTTATGGTGGTGGGACAGCGGTAGCTAATTCCCATTGTGTGGAATTGGTGAGAGAAGTAGCCGAATCTTTATGGTGGTGGATCGGTGAGATGGGTTATCCCATGTTTGGTACCACATGCATTTAGTTGCATTGCATTAGGTTGTTGTGTATAATTGTAACATGAATGGAAGTTGTCCAATGTTATAATTTGTATGTATTTTAGTATGAATGACTGTAATTGACGAATGTTGCTATATTATCTGAATATAATTGATTTGGGTGAATAATGTATGGATGAAGTTGTATTGTTTATATACCTATAACATTTGTTAATGCGAATGAAACTCACCCTTACTGTTGTTATTTTTCAGATTGAGGAGTAGCTTGTGTACTTGGTGAGGATTAGCTCGTCAAGTAGTTCGTTAGAGTCAGTTGGGTCTGTGTCATGCTCTGGTCGTGTAACACCGGGAACGTTATTTTAGAATTGGCTGATAAACTTCTATTTTGTTTATGGTTTATGGTTGAATTATGAGTCTTCGACTCCAGATGTTTGATTATTCAGTTGTTAAGAATATTCCGCTGTGTTAACATGCTACCTGAATAATTTTTGGTTTATCGTTCCTTTATGGCATGACATGAATATTGTTTATTTTGTTGGCGTTGTAATACTCTTCTTCATGTTTTACTCTGATTTTAATGTTAATTTCCACGGGGTTTAGAAGGGTGTTACATCCATCACATTCAGGAGCAAGGTATTTTCTATCCATAGTAGATGATTATTCCAGAAAATTATGGGTATTCATCCAGAAGACTAAGGATGAAACTTTTGAGAATTTCAAAAGTTGGAAGACTCTGGTAGAAAATCAGACTGGCAGAAAGGTCAAGAGGTTGAGAACCGACAATGGTCTGGAATTTTGCAATGAGGCATTCGACAGTTTTTGTGCTGCCTCTGGTATTGCAAGGCATATAACTACTGCAGGTACTCCACAACAAAATGGTTTGGCTGAAAGGTTTAATCGAACTATTTTGGAGAGAGTCAGATGCATGTTGACTAGTGCGGGGTTAACGAAGGTGTTCTGGGCTGAGGCTGTTTCGACAGAAACATATCTGATAAACAGATGTCCTTCGACAGTGTTAGATATGAAGACACCTGAAGAAGTTTGGTCGGGACATCCACCAGATCTCGACTTTGGCTGCGTAGCCTATGCTCATATTAGGCAAGACAAGGTCGAACCTAGAGCTCTGAAATGCATGTTCATGGGATACCCAGAAGGAGTCAAAGCTTATAGGCTATGGTGCATAGAGCCAAGTCACAGGAGGTGTATCACCAGTCGAGATGTAGTTTTCAATGAAGCTAAAATGGCTTTTAAGAAAACTGATGATGTTGGTCGAAGTACAGAAACATTTGACGAAGAGTTGGAACAGGTAGAGATTCCTGTTGAGGTGGAGCATGTTGATGCTGAATTTCATATCCCTGATGAAGTCGAAGAAGAAGCAGAAGATGCTGAGGAAGTTGAGGAAACTGACGATGACTACCTATTGTCGAGAGATAGGTCGAGAAGAGTCATAAAGGCACCTCAGAGGCTTGGGTATGCAGATCTTATAGCTTATGCCTTAATCTCTGCAAGTGAGGTTCTAGACGAAGAACCTAGAGACTACAAGGAAGTTATGAGGAGTCGAAATAAGACTGAATGGCTGAAGGCCATGGGTTATGAGATGAAATCTCTTCATGATAATCATACTTGGGAACTGATCAAGAAACTTGTTGGGGCAAGGTTAGTCAGCTGTAAATGGATTTTCAAAGTTAAGGAAGGAATTGAAGGAGTGACGTTGAAAAGATACAAGGCAAGGTTAGTTGCAAGGGGTTTCACTCAGAAAGAAGGTGTCGACTTCAATGATGTGTTTTCTCCTGTTGTGAAGCATAGGTCCATTCGAATGTTACTTGCCATGGTAGCACAGTTCGATCTTGAACTGGAACAGATGGATGTGAAGACTGCGTTCTTGTATGGTGATCTAGATGAAACGATCCTGATGAGGCAACCTGAAGGGTATGTCGAAAAGGGGAAGGAAGATTATGTGTGCAAGTTAAAGAGATCTTTGTATGGGCTGAAACAATCTCCTCGACAGTGGAATAGGAGATTCGACAAGTTCATGACACACATAAGTTTCATTAGAAGTCAGTTTGACCACTGCGTTTACTTCAGATTTTGACCTGGTAATTCATTTGTTATTTTGTTGCTTTATGTGGATGATATTCTCATAGCAAGCAACAATGTTGAAGATGTGACGAGGGTGAAGGCTGAACTCAATAAGGAGTTCGATATGAAGGATCTGGGAGCTGCTTCAAGGATTCTTGGAATTGACATTCGAAGAGATAGAAAGAAGTCGAAGTTATGCTTATCTCAAGAGGCATATCTACGGAAGATTCTAGAAAAGTTTGGTATGTCGAATTCAAAGCCAGTTGTGACTCCAACAAACCCTCAATTCAAGCTGAGTATTGACCAGTGTCCCAGTACTGATGTCGAAAGAGCCTATATGAATAGCATCCCATATGCTAATATAGTTGGTTCTTTGATGTATGCTATGGTCTGTACTAGACCCGACATAGCATATGCAGTAAGTCTTGTAAGCAGGTACATGGCGAACCCTGGAAAGGCTCACCGGCAAGCATTGAAGTGGATTTTAAGGTACATAAATGGGTCTCTGAATAGAGTCCTAATTTATGGTGGAGCCTTGGGTGAAGATAGTAAAGCAGTAATAGAAGGATATGTCGACTCTGATTATGCAGGTTGTATGGATTCCAGAAAATCTATTTCTGGATATGTTTTCACTATGTTTGGCACTGCAATTAGTTGGAAAGCAACACTTCAGAAGGTTGTTGCTCTATCAACCACTGAAGCGGAGTATATTGCCCTAACTGAAGCTGTGAAAGAAGCATTGTGGCTTGAAGGTTTTGCGAAGGAGCTGAAACTTCAAGGTCGAGGTATCACTGTTAAATGTGATAGTCAAAGTGCAATACACCTGTCGAAGAATTCAGCCTATCATGAGCGAACTAAGCACATTGATGTGAGGCTGCATTTCGTCAGAGGAGTAATCGAGCGTGGAGAAGTCCGAGTGCTGAAGGTTTCGACTAAAGACAATGCTGCTGATATGATCACCAAGACATTGCCGAGTTGCAAGTTTTTCCACTGTATGTAGTTGATAAAGCTGCATGAAGAAAGCTAGTTTGTTCCCTTGACGTTGTAGAGTTAGGTCCAAGGTGGAGATTTGTGAGATATTGGATCGAACTCTAGTATGGTCGAAGGGTAGCTTCTTGGTTCGACAGGATTAAGCATGAAGCCGAAGGTTGTTCACATGCTTGTGTCGAAGATGCTAGGGTCGATAGCATGTTAAATTAGGTTTTAGTGTTTAAACCCTAATTTGTTAAGTTAGCTTGTTTATTAAGTTGGCTTGTGTAATGGGCCTTGTGGAAAAAAGCCCATTAGTTAGTATGTTAGGTTTTATTATAAATAGCATACTAGTCTCTCATCATTGTAAGCTGCAAATCCTAATTTAGGGTGAGAGAGGTTATTTGTTATTCTTGTAAACTTGTAATCTTGTTTTAAGAGAAAGTAAAAGAATAACAGTTATAACCAATATTTGTGTTCTCTTCTTCCTTGTCCTTTATTCTTCCCTTGTATTATACTTTGTTCTTGACATCGTTTTTCACAACACTTACCTATATGCCTAATACATACGACAATTTAAAAAATCAATTTAAGAGAGTTTTAAAATTATAGAAAAATAATACTTTCTCAAATATTTGTGATTTCATTACTCGACAACTAAATAATCTTTCTATTTTATTTTCTATCCTTCATCAATCAAAAAAATATGTATATATTAATTTGTTATAGTTTAGCATTTTTAAGAATGAGTAGTGCTAACAACACTCTCTTTTGAACACTCTCTCAAGCACTCACTTTATTATTGGTTGATACATGTGTGGACCCCTCACTTTAAAAATAGGTCCCACATAAAGTAGTAGGACCCACACATGTTTCAACCAATAGGAGAGGAAGTGTTTGAGAGAGTGTTCAAAAGAGAGTGTTGCTAGCATTTCTCTTTTAAGAATAGAATAATTTTTTTCTTTATCAAAGACTAAATTAAGCCTCACATCTTTTTTGAGATTTTAAAGTTTTTTTCACAATAAAAATAAATACATAAAATTAGTAACTTATTGGAAAGTTTATAAAATTTAATCCAATTTACCCATCAACTTTAATATTACATATGATGTTATAGCAAATAACAATATTTTTAATCGAATTATATATATATATATATATATATATATAAAATTCAACTAAATATACTTTCAAATGACCAATTTATTTAATTTTTTCAAACCTTATGAACCTAAACATTCTAGTCAAGACCCACCTTAGTCTAACTTTGAAAAAGTGAGATATCTCAAATATAAAGAAAGACCGTAAAGTATTATTTTGTTTAATTAAACTATTTTATATTTATATTTAAAGAATTAAATTAAATATTTATTATGGTCAAAATTTGGTCTCAAGTTAAGTCTATATAAACAGACCTCCATACAAAATAATATGTTATATGTGCAAGATGGAGTTTCAAAGGATTATTAATGTGACAATGATATTTTTATTGGCTTTCTTCATCATTGCATCAGGTTTGAAATTTGTAGATTAATATAGTCAATATTATTTGCTTCCTCATCCTCATGTAATGTTTACTTAAAACATATTTATGCTTTAAATCTTTTACCTTACACATATAAGATTGATCTTATATCCACATATAATGTTTGAGTGTGCAGATATGTGCCTGAAATCGGAAGGTAGGGAACTTGATTGGCAGCCAAAATGCCAATTTGATGGTGATTGTCGACAATGGTGTGATAAGTTTAAAGAGTACGGACGATGTGTTAATAATTTGTGTTGGTGTGCTTTCGTACCACCTTCCGTAGATAGTAGTTATGATTTAGGATCCTAAATTTGCAAAACAAATAGTGTAATATCACCATATAGTCATCATGTATGGATGAGAATAATATGTATTGAATAAAAAACTAATAAAAACTATTTGCCATGTTCAAAAAATTCTTTTACTTTTAATAGGGGTGTCTACCGATTGATTTGTACCTGATTTGGCATAATCTATTATCCAACCAATTTAAATTTTCATGGGTTGGATTTGTTGTCCAATTTGTAGTTTTAATACCAAAACTAAATCGAATCAACCCATTCATTTACAGGTTAGATTGGGTTGGATTCGAGAGTTGCACATAAAATAAAAAAAAATATTTATTTAGTTTTCTAGTTCTAAAAAAATTGTAACATAATTCGATACATTTTTCACATTTTCCCGAAATTTAAATGAGATAAAACACATCATATATTGTCAATTAAATTAATCCATAAAATAACACTTAATAATATTAAGAAATTCAACAGATCACATCATTTTAAGAAAATCTATGTGTTTAAAATGGGTGCAGTTACCGTGCATAGATAAAAATCTATGCACCATGCATAGATTATTATGGACCCTTGGATTATTGGATCAAATTCTAGACATCAATTGTTATTACTCAATACTCAATATTCACCACTCAATACCCAATACTCAATACTCAATACAGGATTAAAAACATGATCCAATGGCTTATGTAAGCTTATGCATGGTGCATAAGTAAAATCCTTATGCATATTAGCAAAGCCCGTTTAAAATGATATGAAAGTTGAGTAAGCAATAACATTGGGTTTTAAACCAACCACGTAAAGAACCCGTGTAATTTATGATAGGAAAAATATATTTTTAAGTTTTTTATTTTACATTTTTTAAAATAAAAATAGTTGGATACGATTCAAACGTGATGTGATTTTTATAATAAATGAGACTTTTTTTACATGTGTAAGATAATTATTATGTTTGCAATATTTTTTTTATTGAGAATTAAAATATTTATTTTGAATAAGCTTTGCTATATATTTCTTTAAAGGATAAAACAATAAATCTGGGTATAAATTGGATTTACTTTTCAAATAATATTTTAACAAATAAAACTTGAAAATCTAAGAGTTTGTAGAATTATATTGACTTATTAGACTTATAAAAATAATTGTTTTCTATTGAAATTATTTCAGTTTTGAATTTCAAAGAATTTTAATATTACCAACATTTCTGTATGAATTTCAAATATTAAAATATATTTTTATATTTATTATATTTATTTATTTTATTATGATTCTAACAATTTTTCTTCATCTTTCTAATTTACTAGATTTCTCTTTTATCCTTTTTATTATTCTGGTTTTACTTATTCCAAATATTCTATTCCCATCATTACTTGTTAGCTATAGATTTAGAAATTAATTTTTGTTCTTATTTAGATTGTACAATATATAAATTTTTTTAAAAATTAAACTTTTTTTTTTTTTATGAATCCTATTATTTTCTAATGATGTTTGAGGAGATACATCATATTTTATCCACAACCCAATAGCATAAAATGAAACTTAATAGCTAATTATTTTATCAAATACGTGCCATTAAATAAAAATATATATATTTTTATAACATTTTATCTCATATATCAAACTATTAAATAATTATTTTTTTTCTTCTTTTTTCATCAATTAAATAAAAATAAGAAAAATAAATATATTAAACTACTCTAATTTTATATTTATAAGAATTAAGAATTATTTTTTACTACAAAACTAACTGTTCTGGTCTGGGCCGAGCAGGCCCAACCCTTGTTGCCAGCCGAGCAGGCCCACTTCCCTTGGGCCCAATTACTGGACAACAGATAGGGGCTGCCCGTCGCGAAGACTCTGGCCGAGCAGGCCCAAACCTTTGGGCCCACTTACTGGATAACCGTCAAGGAGTTATCCACGCATGAAGACCACGCGTCACGCAGCGGGGGATTCGGTCAACCACCTCCGAACCCTACGCTATGATCATCCGGAACGTGAGTCTCCTGCTGACTCAGCCCTAGCATGGGACGTTCTGGCAGTTCCCTAGCACGTGGGCCTCCAGTTGGATTTGGCCCAATTAGGGAACCTTGGCCCAGCGCTGGGGGCTATAAATACCCTCTTTCACTAGAGGGTCAGGTATTCTATTCTTAACTCTAAACCTCATTCTCTGATAGCTACTGACTTAAGCATCGGAGAACCTTGCAGGTACCCCCCCCCATCTTGCTCTTCAAGCCAGATATTGCGCCTTGACGATTCTCCTGATCAGGTACGATCAGTGGCGCCGTCTGTGGGAACCTTGCTCCCCCCTCTTTAACAAAGATCAAAGCATAACCTTTCACCATCGTCATGGCCAACAACAACATACCTAGTCCTGATCCCTTCGTCCTGGAACAACTGATTGAAGATTCCAGCCGCGAAGTGACGAATCACCGTCGGCAGGAACGTGCTCTTGCCGGACAGAGAAGGCAGAGGCATGAGACCTCATAGCCCCAGAGGCAACAGATTCAGCACATTCAACATGTGCACGGCCTTCAACAAGTCCAGAACGTCGAACAAACCCATCCTGAAGGACAAGTTCAGAACGGGGAAGACGGGCAGACCCGACCCCAGACTGAACCAGAGCAGCTCCAAGTGGTGAATGAAACTGATACCCGAGACGGGCAACCCGCTTCCTCGTTCACCCACACCTCTGGCGGACGCAGAAGCCGTAGCCCGGACGAGGAGGAACAGACCAACATTCCCGAGGGCGCTGATCCAACCGCCATCCTCCTACTCAAGGAGCTGCAGAAAACCAACCGCCTCATCCGCCTACAGGGCGACCGCATCCACGACCTGGAAAGGAAGCGACGATATCGCTCCCCCCAACGGGGACGCCATCGGTCACGTTCCTATTCCTCTTCGCGGTCTCCTCCGAGGAGAAATCGCAAGCGCAATCCATCTAGGTCTCGCTCCCCCTCGAGAAGAAACCGGCGCCAACGGTTTTATTCCCGCTCTCCACCTCGAAAGACTCGGAAGAATCAGAAACCTGAAACCACTGAAGCCAAGAGTCTTTCACCCGAGCAGGAGCACCGAGGCCCCTCCAAAGCCGTGCAGAAAGTCCGCGAGCATTCTCCAAAAGACAACCGCAAAATCTCGGGCAAACCACGCACTAAATCCCAGCGGGGCAGACATTCAAACTCCCCTGAGCCTAGCGACGAAGAAGATTTCCGCAGTCCCTTGTCCGAGCAAATCCGGCGTGTTCGTCTCCCCCGGGGGATGGAAAAACCACCAGCCTTGGACCACTATGACGGGACCACCGACCCCGATGACCACATAAGGAGCATCGAAGCTGTCATGGACTACCATGTGGTACGAGGATCCATCAAATGCCGCATCTTTCCGACCACGCTAAGGAAAGGCGCGATGAACTGGTACAGGAATCTGCCCCCTAACTCCATCCACTCCTGGACTGAACTGAAGGATCTTTTCCTAAGCCACTTCACCGCGTCTCGTCGGCAACCGAAATCAGAAGCAAATCTTGAGGCAGTAATCCAAGGTACCAACGAATCTTTGAGAGACTACCTCGACAGGTTCAACAAAGAAGCTGTCCAAGTGCAGACCGCGGACTACATGAAGAGGTACCTACTCGAAAGAGGGCTCCTCCCCGGAAGCGACTTCAAAAAGGCCATCAAGATTGAGGAAGTCCACTCCATGAACGCCCTCCTTCGCAAGGCTCAGGCCTTCATCAGATATGAGGAAGCGGAGGCTGCTACCACGAGAGCGTCACGGGACAACGACGCCGCTCGCAGTTCAAACCATGAGCCATCAACTTCGAGGCGCGGGCACGAGAGAAGGAAAGACGACAGGTCTCTCGACATCAAAGAACGCCGGGGACCTTCTGGTCGCTTCAACGAATATACCCCGCTGAACGCCTCACGGGAAAGGATCCTAGCCGAATGCCAAAACACTGACTTCAAAAAGTCGAACATCAGACCCCCGAAGTCAAACCCCGCGAGGCCAGGAACCGACAAGTCCAAGTACTGCAAATACCACAGGAGCCATGGACACCTGACCGAGGAATGCATTCACCTCAAGGATGCTATTGAAACACTGATCAAGGAAGGTCGCCTAGGGGTGGAAATAGGCCAGGCCCATAACAGGGGCCTACAGGCTAGCCTATGTAGGCTCAGGCCAGGCCACACATTTTTGTTAAATAAAAAAGGCCTAGGCTTTTTTATAAGCCTATATAGTTAAAAAGGCTAGGCCTCAGGCCCTAAACAAAGCCTTTTAAGCCTATCAGGCCGGCCTATTTAAATAAATATGAACAATTTTTTATTATCATTATGTTATATTTTGTCCTTTGAATTAAAATACATAAATAAAACTTGATTATCTTGAATACCTTGTGAAAATAAGATGAAAACATGTGATGAATATTGTTTTCATAAGTTCACTTAAACAAATAGTATCACAGAACTTATGCTAATAGATAAGTTAAAGTAAGTCAATACAAACAAATTTTTAGTCTCTTGCTTTTTTAGTTAGTTAGTCTATTTAAACATTATTTTAATTTCTTATTTACATATGTCTATAGCAAATAGGCTTTTATGTAGGCTAACAGGCTAACCAGGCCTTCAAAAAGGCCAGGCTCAGGCCTAAAAATAAGCCTACGACAGGCTATAGGCCAGGCTTAGGCTTCCGTTTTTTTGACAGGCCAGGCTCAGGCTTGGCAAAGCCTAGCTCGGCCCAGCCTATTTCCACCCCTAAGGTCGCCTTTCAAAATACACACAGAAAGGGGAACCTTCCCGAAGGGACGACCACAGAAACTCTGACGAAGGGAATTCGCCGGACAACAGGCCCCTACAAGTAGCACTGTCCGTCACTCGCCCAGAGGATTTCATGCCATCTGCCGGGATCCTCACCGCACTCAGCAAATGGGAAAATTTCCCATTTACCATGGTCGTCTCCAACGGGGGAGATCCAGGCTCCCTCACCATCAGTTCAGTGAAGAGAAAGTTCGATGAGCTGCTCAGCGCCAACACAGACCTCGGCCCTACACTGCGAAAGTTTCGAGGAAAATCTGAACCAATCACCTTCTACCTGGAAGAACTGCCCGGCGGAGCTCCAAACGCCACGATTCCTCTGCTCGTCCGAGCCAGAATGGCGAACTTCGATGTTCGACGAGTCTTAGTCGATGAAGGAAGCTCGGTCGACATCATGTACTCCCATCTCTTCCGGACACTCCAGCTGGACGACTCGCACCTTACTCCCTATGTGGGTTCGGACCTTCAAGGTTTCAACGGAGCTACCACTAAACCATGGGGTTACGTCGAGCTGATTGTCACCTTCGGGGAAGGAGAGGCTTCTAGGCAAGTCAAAACTAGGTTCTTGGTGATCGACTGCAAAACCCTGTACAACTGCATCATCGGACGCCCCACTCTGGCCGAACTGACCGCCGTACCCTCCACTGTCCACCTGAAGATGAAGTTCTACACGAGGACAGGACGAGTGGCCACCATCAACGCCGATATTGAAGCAGCCAGAAGAATCTTCGACGCCTCCGTCAAAGGATTAGAACTGATCGCTCCGCCGACCAGCTCCAACAAAAAGCCAAGGGCCGAAGACAAGCATCCTCGAGGAGACCAGCATCAGACAACCAACGTCAGCTCAGTCGACCTGGATGCCCGGTTTGCAGAGGAAAAACTAAAGACTGGGGAAGAGACGAGGTCGAAGTCACCTCACCCCTTCCGACCAGTTCCGGACGGAGATTTCGAGCTGGTCCCCTTGGGCGAAAACCCTGACAAAGCAGTGAAAATCGGTAAAGGGATCCCAGACCTTCCGAGGAAGCAGCTCATAGCCTGCCTTCGAGCCAATGCTGATCTGTTCGCCTGGAGCGCCGCGGAAATGCCCGGACTCGACCCTGAGGTCGCCTGCCACCACCTCTCCATCAATCCAGCCGCAAAGGCCGTAGTTCAACGTAGGCGTCGGCAGTCTCCCGAGAAAGCGGAGGCTGCCGAGAAAGCTGTAAAAGACCTCCTAGAGGCAAATTTTATTTCCGAGGCCAAGTATTCAACTTGGCTCTCAAACGTTGTACTTGTTAAGAAATCTAATGGAAAATGGAGAATGTGTGTTGATTATACTGATGTTAACCGGGCATGTCCAAAAGACGCCTATCCTTTACCAAACATTGATAGACTGGTCGACAACTCGGCCGACTATAAACTATTGTCTTTTATGGATGCTTATTCAGGTTACAACCAGATCCCCATGGCGAGGAGCGACAAGCAGTACACGGCGTTTATGACCGAGTCGGGCAACTATTACTACAACGTAATGCCCTTCGGCCTCAAAAACGCGGGATCCACGTATCAATGGATGATGAACAAAGTGTTTCGTGGGGAGATCGGCGACACCCTCGAGGTATACATGGACGATATGATCGTCAAATCTCGAGAAGACACCGACCACACCTCCCATCTCGAGCGCGTGTTCGAGCAGGCCAGATCCTGCAGATGCGCTTCAACCCAGAGAAATGCACCTTCGGCGTCCGGGCAGGAAAATTCCTCGGTTTCTATCTGACCGAACGAGGAATAGAAGCCAACCCAGATAAATGCCGAGCATTCTCTGAACTCCCTACTCCCAACAATAAAAAATCCATCCAAATCTTAAACGGGATGCTCACTGCACTTTCACGTTTCGTCGCGAAATCCGCCCAGCACGCCCTCCCTTTCTTCAAACTGCTACGCAAAGAAGCAGCCTTCGAATGGTCCGAAGAATGCGAGCAAGCACTTGCACACCTTAAGCAAGTACTTTCCGAACCGCCCGTCCTTTCTCGACCAAACGACAACGAGCCTCTGTACCTTTACCTAGCCGTTTCAAACGAGGCCGTCAGCGCGGCACTGATCCGAGAAACCGTAGACGGACAAAAACCCGTGTACTTCACCAGCAAAGCCCTACAGGGACCCGAGGTGCGATACCAACAGATCGAGAAAGTCGCCATGGCCCTAGTAATAGCGGCCAGAAGGCTACGATACTACTTCCTCACCCACACAATCTTTGTTCGGACGGACCAACCCATCAAGCAACTCCTCAGCCGACCAGACATGGCCGACAGAATGCTAAGGTGGTCCCTCGAGCTTTCAGAATTCGACGTACAGTATGAGAGCAGGAAGGCACTAAAAGCACAGGCACTGGCGGACTTCGTGGCCGAGATGACCTCTATCGCCGACTCGCCCGACGCAACTAAAGACAAGTGGACCATCTACGTAGATGGCGCGTCAAGCAGCTCGGGCAGCGGGGCAGGCATTATCTTGGAAAACGACGAAGGTCTTATCATAGAAGTATCTTTAGTCCTCTCCTTCAACACGTCGAACAACCAGGCCGAGTATGAAGCCCTCCTCGCGGGACTAAGACTCGCCGAGGACATAGGGGCACGAGAGATCAAGATCTACACTGATTCCCAACTCGTCGCATCCCATATCAGCGGCGAATACCAGGCCAAAAACGACGTGCTCGCCGAATATCTCGCGCTCGTCAGAGATAAGATGAAAAAATTCGCCAAAGCAGAAGTCGAGCATATCCCCCGAGAACACAACTCGCGCGCCGACATACTGTCCAAACTTGCGAGCACGAGAAAGAAAGGGGGAAACAAATCGGTTATCCAAGAAATTCTGCCCAGGCCAAGTGTAGGCGAAAACGCGCGAGCTCTACAGATATTCGCCATTGGGGACGACCAATGCTGGATGACCCCAGTGTACAACTTCCTCACAAAAGACGAGCTCCTCGCCGACGCGAAAGAAGCCTCAACAATTAAGAGACGAGCGTGCTCATACACTATCCTCGAAAACAAGCTGTACCGACGAGGTTTCTCCATCCCCCTCCTTAAATGCATCGATGCCTCGCAAGCACTAGAGGTACTCCAGGAGCTCCATGATGGAATCAACGGCCAGCACCTCGGTGGGCGGTCACTAGCTAGGAAAGCCCTCAGAGCCGGCTATTATTGGCCGACCATGCAGCAGGACGCCAAAGAGTATGTCAAGAAATGCGACAAATGCCAGCGTCACACCGACATGCACCTGACACCACCAAACGAGCTCAAATCTCTCTCCTCACCTTGGCCTTTCTCTACGTGGGGAATGGACCTCCTCGGACCTTTCCCGGTCGGATCCTACCAAAACAAATACCTGGTGGTCGCTGTAGATTACTTCACAAAATGGATAGAAGCTGAAGCGCTCGCTAAAATCACATCCCAAAACGTACTCCGATTTTACAAGAGGAACATACTCGCTCGATTCGGAATACCACAGGCGATAATAACCGACAACGGCACCCAGTTCACGGACAGAAAATTCCAGGAATTCGTGGCCAAACTCGGGACAAAGCAACACTTCACTTCGGTCGAGCACCCCCAAACCAACGGACAGGCTGAAGCCGCCAACCGGGTCATTCTCCGTGGGTTGAAGAGAAGGCTGGGCGAAGCGAAAAAAGCCTGGGTCGAAGAGCTACACAGCGTCCTCTGGGCATACAGGACGACCCCACATTCAACCACGGGCGAAACACCATTCAGGCTAACCTATGGCACCGAAGCCGTGATCCCCGTGGAGATCTGAGAACCGTCTCGTCGGACTGAGTCACCTCTCGAGGAAGAACTCAACGACGAAGCTATGAGAGAAGAGCTCGACATGGTCGAGGAGATCCGAACAGGATCCTCCCTGCGAGAAGCGAAATTGAAACAACAAATAGCGTTAAGACATGACACCAAAGTTATCAAGCGCTCCTTCGAAGTCGGAGACTTAGTGCTCCGTAGGAACATGAAAGATTCACGCGAAGGCAAACTAGCCCCGAAATGGGAAGGCCCGTACCGAGTTTACGACAAAACCGAAAACGGTGCGTATTACCTCGAGAACCTACTCGGTGAAAAACTTGCTCGACCTTGGAACGCTGAAAAACTCAGACGCTACTACAGTTAGAAACAACCTAACGCTACTCGGCCGCTCGTAACGAACACGAGGGAAGCTGGGCAAGGACTCGCGCAATGGTACAAGCGCGTATGCTCCACGACAGCTTCAGTCGGATAACCCTACCAGGAGGCAAAGCCGACTACGCGGCGGGCCTTACACACAGACCCTCCGCGGAAGTACCTGCACGGCAGAACCCCAGCTCGCGATGGGATCGTTCACGCCGCGAGCACCTGGCTCCGACCGCGGCCTCGAGCTCGCTTATAGCGCACACCTGCTCTGCGCACCCGGACCGTTCCCCACACGCCCGGGCCATAAACCTCGGTCGAGCACAAACATTATTCGAGCATAGACATAAAACATTCAACGATAAAATCAGATAAGCACAAGTAAATGTTGAAACATAAAGCACAATGACATTAAAATCCGACCAAACTGGCCGGGATATCCAAATATTACAAACATTATCCGGGCATCGCCCCATTAAAAACATTGGCACGCAGGCCACAAAACATTGGCACGCAGGCCACAAAATTGGCACACAGGCCACAACCAAGAATAAACAGATCAGACATCACCATCCTCATCCTCGGCACCGTTGTCATCACCCGGGGGCCCCTGCTCGTCTTCCCAGTCCTCGAACTCCGGGTTTGATTCAATCCGCTCGTCCACGACCTTGTGATATGGACCAATGCCCTTCGTCACCAGGCGCGGGTTGAGGACTTTCAGCTGATCCACTGCAGCTTTAAAATCGACCCCCAAGGTAGCAACACAGTCGATCTCCAGCTCCCGAACCTTGCCCAGAAGCTGAGAACGCGTCACCAAGGCTTTCTCGTCCTCATCCTCCTCGGCAGCAGGGAGATGAGCCCTCTCCAACTCAGCAATTTTCTCGCGGAGCCTTTTTCCCTCGGCCTCCAAGTCCGCAACCTTGTTACGCTCTTTAACGAGATCCTCCACTATGCCGCTCTGGACCTCATACTTGTCCTTGTACTGTTCGAACTCGTGCTCCAGCTCATTGTATTTGATCTGGAGAGCATCGTAGTCCTTCTGAGGACAGACTTTCTGAGCATTAAGAGCCAAGGCCAAGGCGGCCACCCTCATCATCCCTTCGAGGTCCTCGGACAAATCCTTGTCTCGAGTCACCCGGTCCCGCCTGACGATGTGCCTCACCTCCTCGCGCTCGAGGAGAACATTTTTCTTTGAGAAGATTCCCCTATGCAGAGTACAAGAGGGCAGCACTATGTCCTCCTCGGAGGGGTTGTCAATGATAACAGGACGAAGCTCCGCGGTCCCTTCATTCTTTTGCTTCTTTCCGGCTGGAGAACCACGCGAGGTCGTCCCAACTGACGAAGGAGAGCCACTGTCGGGAACACTCGCGGTAGCCGCCTTGACCTCCTCAACCCGCGATCGTTTCACGGACACTTTGATGGCCCCCTTGTTCTTGGCCCGCATCTTCGTAACTTTGTCATGCAAGTCGGCCATTTTTCCTGCAAAATGAAGAGTTAGAACCAAAAAGGTATTGTTTAAACAAATAATAGCTAGCTCACCTAACAAAATCATAGCATCCCCGTAACTGCCGCACTCGAGGACGACTTTGGTGTTGATGTGCCGAGGCTCCAGCATGGGACTTCCATCTTCCTCGAATAGGGGATCCCCATTGGGATACGTACATATTGCCGGCCTAAACCCGTCCACGTAGGAAGCAAGCCGTTGATACCCCCCAATATCACGCTCATTGAGGTCCTCGTCACGGAAGATGAAATAATCTGTCCCCCGCTCGAAGTGGTCAGGCTGCCACTCCAACGGGAACCGGGAAGACGGACCCACCTTCCTCACCCCATCCTCGATATACTCGCGCTCCTCGAACAAGTGGTTCTCGGCATCGGGGGTAAGTGGCTTAACCAGAAAGTATCGACTCTTGAAATGTTTGATAGAGTCCTGGTAAATGGCGAACAGCTTCTTCGGCTGCTTAAACGACACCCAACTCCACTTGCCGTCCCGATCACGCAACCTCCGCAAGTGAAACACTCTGAAGAAAAGAGGCAGGGTCGCTTCCACCTCCAAGTACCCACATACAATTTCAAAGGCTCTTAAGAACGCTAAAGCATTGGGGTGAAGCTGAGACGGGCACAGGCGCAGCCAACTGAAGACACTCCGTTGCAAAAGAGTGAAGGGAAGACGGAGACCAGCCTCCTTGAAGACGAACTCGTACATTGCAAAACGAGGACCAGAGAATCTCGAGCAGATCCTCTGATGAGATTTAGGCACAAAGGCGCCCCAAGAAGGCTCCTCGTCCTGCTCAAGATCCTCGATCACGTTAAAAGCTTCCCTAGGACGCGTCGTGAAGCGCGATGCGATCATCCTCGGAGCAACGGCCACCCATTCTTCAAGTGCCCGAGGGGAGGTCTCGATGACGGGAATGTCCTCTTGCGAGCCAACAGCTTCCTCCCCATCTGAAATGTCGAAGACGACATCATCCTTGTTCTCGTCGGCCATTTACCTGAAAAGCAGAGGAAACCGTGAATTCGATTGGTCAAATCCACCCTTCCACCGCAAGTCAAGTGAAAGGGCGAGGAAAAGGGACGAGGAAAACTCCCCCAATCGTCAAATGGCCGACGAGCTAAAGTGCCCTCAGAGCATATACGTCGCACGCAGCGGAGGTCGGCAAACTCATGCCCTCACCGGGACGTGCAACCTCCACTGCTCGTGGCCTTCATACTACTCCCTAGTAATCCTAAAAACTGGACGTCTCATTCAAACATTCTAGCTCCGTTCACTCAAAACTCACTCGACAAACACATGGGAGAAACGATCATCTTCTAGGTTTCCTCGCCTAATTCATAAACCTTGCTCGTCACACTCATCAATCGCGCCCTCCGCACTCAAAACTAATACATAAAACTTAAATAAAAATATGAAGGAGACGAGGAACTTACTTGAAGAAAGCGAAGAAGATATGAACGAGACGAGGAGGAGAGCAGTGAGCGAATCTTGAAGGCTTGGAAAATGTTAAGTGTCAAATGAGTGACCTCCTCACTCCTTATATAGGGAAAGAAGGCCAAAGGGTGTCATGATGGCCTAGGCAGCCTAGGAGACGCCATCATTGCCTACACCCCAAAGACGACTCCCTCCACGAAAGGCTGCCACGTCCCAAGGGTCTTGGGAACTCCAAAAGACGCCGTTTAATTCCATCCCTAAAAATGGCGCAGTAATGATTACAGCCTGTACAGCTGACACCTGTCAATCACGCTGGCAACTGACAACCAAAACGTTAAAAACCAAAGACAACTGGCAACCGACCTAAGCCCTCGAGGAGCCCATGATTTGGAACCGTTGCCCGTGCTCGGCTAAACCTCCTCGTTAAAGTCATCACCCTTATAAGGCTAATGACTTGGGGGGCTCCTGTTCTGGTCTGGGCCGAGCAGGCCCAACCCTTGTTGCCAGCCGAGCAGGCCCACTTCCCTTGGGCCCAATTACTGGACAACAGATAGGGGCTACCCGTCGCGAAGACTCTGGCCGAGCAGGCCCAAACCTTTGGGCCCACTTACTGGATAACCGTCAAGGAGTTATCCACGCATGAAGACCACGCGTCACGCAGCGGGGGATTCGGTCAACCACCTCCGAACCCTACGCTATGATCATCCGGAACGTGAGTCTCCTGCTGACTCAGCCCTAGCATGGGACGTTCTGGCAGTTCCCTAGCACGTGGGCCTCCAGTTGGATTTGGCCCAATTAGGGAACCTTGGCCCAGCGCTGGGGGCTATAAATACCCTCTTTCACTAGAGGGTCAGGTATTCTATTCTTAACTCTAAACCTCATTCTCTGATAGCTACTGACTTAAGCATCGGAGAACCTTGCAGGTACCCCCCCCCATCTTGCTCTTCAAGCCAGATATTGCGCCTTGACGATTCTCCTGATCAGGTACGATCACTAACTAAATTTCACAATTTCTTGAAGGGATTTAACTACGTTCTCCCTCTAAAACAATAAAAATTTAAGAGGTTTACATATATGCCTAATGCATACGACAATTTAAAAAATCAATTTAAGAGAGTTTTAAAATTATAGAAGAATAATACTTTCTCAAATATTCGTGATTTCACTACTCAACTACTAAACAATCTTTCTATTTTATTTTCTTTCCTTCATCAATCAAATAAGATGTATATATTAATTTGTTATAGTTTAACATTTTTAAGAATAGAATAATTTTTTTCTTTACCAAAGACTAAATTAAGCCTCACATCTTTTTTGAGATATTTAAAGTTTTTTTCACAATAAAAATAAATACTTAAAATTAGTAACTCATTGAAAAGTTTATAAAATTTAATACATTTTATCCATTAACTTCAATCTTACATATGATGTTATAGCAAATAACTATATTTTTAATCGAATTATATATAGATCAAATTCAACTAAATTTAATTTCGAATGACCAATTTTTTTTCAAACCTTATGAAGCTAAACATCCTAGTCAAGACCCATCTTACTCTCACTTTGAAAAAGTGAGATATCTCGAATATAAAGAAAGAGTGTAATGTATTCTTCTATTTAATTAAACTATTTTATATTTATATTTAAAGAATTAAATTAAATATTTATTATGGTCAAAATTTAGTCTCAAGTTAAGTCTATATAAACAGACCTCCATACAAAATAATATTTTATATGTGCAAGATGGAGTTTCAAAGGATTATTAATGAGACAATGATATTTTTATTGGCTTTCTTCATCATTGCATCAGGTTTAAAATTTGTAGATTAATATAGTCAATATTATTTGCTTCCTCATCCTCATGTAATGTTTACTTAAAACATATTTATGCTATAGATCTTTTACCTTACACATACAAGATTGATCTTATATCCACATATAAGGTTTGAGTGTGCAGATATGTGCCTGAAATCGGAAGGCAGAGAACTTGATTGGCAACCAAAATGCCAATTTGACGGTGATTGTCGACAATGGTGTGATAAGTTTAAAGAGTAGGGACGATGTGTTAATAATTTGTGTTGGTGTGTTTTCAACATCATTGTAATAACATTGGGTTTTAAACCAACCAGGTAAAAAACCCGTGTAATTTATGCTAGGAAAAATATATTTTTAGTTTTTTATTTTATATTTTTAAAATAAAAATAGTTGGATACGATTTAAACGTGATGTGATTTTTATAATAAATAAGAAACTTTTTTTTGACATGTGTAAGATAACTATAATGTTTGCAATATTTTTATATTGAGAAATAAAATATTTATTGAGTAAACATTTCTAATTATTTCTTAAAGGATAAAATAATAAATATGGTTATTTATTGGATTTACTTTTCAAATAATATTTTAACAAATAAAACTTGAAATTCAAAGAGGTTGTAGAATTATATTGACTTATTAGACTTATATAATAGTTGTTTTTTATTAAGATTTTTTCAGTTTTGAATTTCAAAGAATTTTAATATTACCAACATTTCTGTATGAATTTCAAATATTAAAATATATTTTTATATTTATTATATTTATTTATTTTATTATGATTTTAACAATTTTTCTTCATCTTTCTAATTTACTAGATTTCTCTTTTATCCTTTTTATTATTCTGGTTTTACTTATTCCAAATATTCTATTCCCATCATTACTTTTAGCTATAGATTTAGAAATTAATTTTTGTTCTTATTTAGATTGTACAATATATAAATTTTTTAAAAAACTAAACTTTTTTTTTTTATGAATCCTATTATTTTCGATGTTTGAGGAGATACATCATATTTTATCCACAACCCAATAGCATAAAATGAAACTTAATAGCTAATTATTTTATAAATACGTGCCATTAAATAAAAATATATATTTTTTTATAACATTTTATCTCATATATCAAACTATTAAATAGTTATTTTTTTTCTTCTTTTTTCATCAATTAAATAAAAATAAGAAAAATAAATATATTAAACTACTCTAATTTTATATTTATAAGAATTAAGAATTATTTTTTACTAAAAAACTAACTAAATTTCACAATTTTTTGAAGGGATTTAAATACGTTCTCCCTCTAAAACAATAAAAATTTAAGAGGTTTACATATATGCCTAATGCATACGACAATTTAAAAAATCAATTTAAGAGAGTTTTAAAATTATAGAAGAATAATACTTTCTCAAATATTTGTGATTTCACTACTCAACTACTAAACAATCTTTCTATTTTATTTTCTTTCCTTCATCAATCAAATAAGATGTATATATTAATTTGTTATAGTTTAACATTTTTAAGAATAGAATAATTTTTTTCTTTACCAAAGACTAAATTAAGCCTCACATCTTTTTTGAGATATTTAAAGTTTTTTTCACAATAAAAATAAATACTTAAAATTAGTAACTCATTGAAAAGTTTATAAAATTTAATACATTTTATCCATTAACTTCAATCTTACATATGATGTTATAGCAAATAACTATATTTTTAATCGAATTATATATAGATCAAACTCAACTAAATTTAATTTCGAATGACCAATTTTTTTTCAAACCTTATGAAGCTAAACATCCTAGTCAAGACCCATCTTACTCTCACTTTGAAAAAGTGAGATATCTCGAATATAAAGAAAGAGTGTAATGTATTCTTCTATTTAATTAAACTATTTTATATTTATATTTAAAGAATTAAATTAAATATTTATTATGGTCAAAATTTAGTCTCAAGTTAAGTCTATATAAACAGACCTCCATACAAAATAATATTTTATATGTGCAAGATGGAGTTTCAAAGGATTATTAATGAGACAATGATTCTTATTGGCTTTCTTCATCATTGCATCAGGTTTAAAATTTGTAGATTAATATAGTCAATATTATTTGCTTCCTCATCCTCATGTAATGTTTACTTAAAACATATTTATGCTATAGATCTTTTACCTTACACATACAAGATTGATCTTATATCCACATATAAGGTTTGAGTGTGCAGATATGTGCCTGAAATCGGAAGGCAGGGAACTTGATTGGCAACCAAAATGCCAATTTGACGGTGATTGTCGACAATGGTGTGATAAGTTTAAAGAGTAGGGACGATGTGTTATTAATTTGTGTTGGTGTGTTTTCAACATCATTTTAATAACATTGGGTTTTAAACCAACCAGGTAAAAAACCCGTGTAATTTATGCTAGGAAAAATATATTTTTAGTTTTTTATTTTATATTTTTAAAATAAAAATAGTTGGATACGATTTAAACGTGATGTGATTTTTATAATAAATAAGAAACTTTTTTTTGACATGTGTAAGATAACTATAATGTTTGCAATATTTTTATATTGAGAAATAAAATATTTATTGAGTAAACATTTCTAATTATTTCTTTAAAGGATAAAATAATAAATATGGTTATTTATTGGATTTACTTTTCAAATAATATTTTAACAAATAAAACTTGAAATTCAAAGAGGTTGTAGAATTATATTGACTTATTAGACTTATATAATAGTTGTTTTTTATTAAGATTTTTTCAGTTTTGAATTTCAAAGAATTCAAATATTACCAACATTTCTGTATGAATTTCAAATATTAAAATATATTTTTATATTTATTATATTTATTTATTTTATTATGATTTTAACAATTTTTCTTCATCTTTCTAATTTACTAGATTTCTCTTTTATCCTTTTTATTATTCTGGTTTTACTTATTCCAAATATTCTATTCCCATCATTACTTGTTAGCTATAGATTTAGAAATTAATTTTTGTTCTTATTTAGATTGTACAATATATAAATTTTTTTAAAAACTAAACTTTTTTTTTTTATGAATCCTATTATTTTCTAATGATGTTTGAGGAGATACATCATATTTTATCCACAACCCAATAGCATAAAATGAAACTTAATAGCTAATTATTTTATAAATACGTGCCATTAAATAAAAATATATATATTTTTATAACATTTTATCTCATATATCAAACTATTAAATAGTTATTTTTTTCTTCTTTTTTCATCAATTAAATAAAAATAAGAAAATTAAATATATTAAACTACTCTAATTTTATATTTATAAGAATTAAGAATTATTTTTTACTAAAAAACTAACTAAATTTCACAATTTTTTGAAGGGATTTAAATACGTTCTCCCTCTAAAACAATAAAAATTTAAGAGGTTTACATATATGCCTAATGCATACGACAATTTAAAAAATCTATTTAAGAGAGTTTTAAAATTATAGAAGAATAATACTTTCTCAAATATTTGTGATTTCACTACTCAACTACTAAATAATCTTTCTATTTTATTTTCTTTCCTTCATCAATCAAATAAGATGTATATATTAATTTGTTATAGTTTAACATTTTTAAGAATAGAATAATTTTTTTCTTTACCAAAGACTAAATTAAGCCTCACATCTTTTTTGAGATATTTAAAGTTTTTTTCACAATAAAAATAAATACTTAAAATTAGTAACTCATTGAAAAGTTTATAAAATTTAATACATTTTATCCATTAACTTCAATCTTACATATGATGTTATAGCAAATAACTATATTTTTAATCGAATTATATATAGATCAAATTCAAATAAACTTACTTTCGAATGACCAAATTTTTTTTTCAAACCTTATGAAACTAAACATCCTAGTCAAGACCCATCTTACTCTCACTTTGAAAAAGTGAGATATGTCGAATATAAAGAAAGAGTGTAATGTATTTTTCTATTTAATTAAACTATGTTATATTTATATTTAAAGAATTAAATTAAATATTTTTATTATGGTCAAAATTTGGTCTCAAGTTAAGTCTATATAAACAGACCACCATAAAGAATAATATTTTATATGTGCAAGATGGAGTTTCAAAGGATTATTAATGAGACAATTATATTCTTATTGGCTTTCTTCATCATTGCATCAGGTTTAAAGTTTGTAGATTAATATAGTCAATATTATTTGCTTCCTCATCCTCATGTAATGTTTACTTAAAACATATTTATGCTATAGATCTTTTACCTTACACATACAAGATTGATCTTATATCCACATATAAGGTTTGAGTGTGCAGACATGTGCCTGAAATCGGAAGGTAGGGAACTTGATTGACAACCAAAATGCCAATTTAACGGTGATTGTCGACAATGGTGTGATAAGTTTAAAGAGTAAGGACGATGTGTTAATAATTTGTGTTGGTGTAATTTCGTACAACATCATTTTAATAACATTGGGTTTTAAACCAACCAGGTATAAAACCCGTGTAATTTATGCTAGAAAAAATATATTTTTAGTCTTTTATTTTATATTTTTAAAATAAAAATAGTTGGATACGATTTAAACGTGATGTGATTTTTATAATAAATAAGAAACTTTTTTTTGACATGTGTAAGATAACTATAATGTTTGCAATATTTTTATATTGAGAAATAAAATATTTATTGAGTAATCATTTCTAATTATTTCTTTAAAGGATAAAATAATAAATATGGTTATTTATTGGATTTACTTTTCAAATAATATTTTAACAAATAAAACTTGAAATTCAAAGAGGTTGTAGAATTATATTGACTTATTAGACTTATATAATAGTTGTTTTTTATTAAGATTTTTTCAGTTTTGAATTTCAAAGAATTCAAATATTAAAAAATATTTTTATATTTAATATATTTATTATGATTTTAACAAGTTTTCTTCATCTTTCTCATTTATTAGATTTCTCTTTTATCCTTTTTATTATTCTAGTTTTACTTATTCCAAATGTTGTATTCCCATCATTACCTGTTAGCTATAAATTTAGAAATTTATTTTTTTCTTATTTCGATAATACAATTTATAAAAGAAATTAAAACTTTTATTTTATGAATCCTATAATTTTCAAATAATGTTTGAGGAGATACATCAAATTTTATCCACAACCCAATTGCACAAAAATGAACTTAATAGCTAATTATTTTATCAAATATGTGCCATTAAATAAAAAAATTAATATATTTTTATAACATTTTATCTCATACACCAAATTATTAAATAATTATCTTTTTTTCTTCTTTTTCATCAATAAATAAAACTATGAAAAATATATATTTTAAACTGCTTTAATTTAATATTTTTAAGACTAAAAATTAATTTTTTCTCAAAAACTAAACTAAATTTCACAACTCTTTGAAGAGATTTAAATAAGTCTTCCCTCTAAAAATATAAAAAATTAAGAGACTTTTATATATATATATATATATATATATATATATATATATATATATATATATATATATATATATATATATATATATCAATTTAAGGGAGTTGTAAAATTATAGAAGAATACTTTTTCAAATATTTGTGATTTCATTACTCAACTACTAAATAATATTTCTATTTTGTTTTCTTTCCATCATCAATCAAATAAGATGTATAGATTAATTTGTTATAGTTTAATATTTTTTAAGAATATGGAGTAATAATTTTATTTTTTTTCACTATAAAATACATAAAATTAGTAACTCATCCGAAAGTTTATAAAATTTAATACAATTTATCCATTAACTTCAATCTTACATATGATGTTATAGCAAATAACAATATTTTTAATTTTCAAATAATGTTTGAGGAGATACATCAAATTTTATCCACAACCCAATTGCACAAAAATGAACTTAATAGCTAATTATTTTATCAAATATGTGCCATTAAATAAAAAAATTAATATATTTTTATAACATTTTATCTCATACACCAAATTATTAAATAATTATCTTTTTTTCTTCTTTTTTATCATTAAATAAAACTATGAAAAATATATATTTTAAACTGCTTTAATTTAATATTTTTAAGACTAAAAATTAATTTTTTCTCAAAAACTAAACTAAATTTCACAACTCTTTGAAGAGATTTAAATAAGTCTTCCCTCTAAAAATATAAAAAATTAAGAGACTTTTATATATATATATATATATATATATATATATATATATATATATATATATATATATATATATATATATATATATATATATATATATATATATATATATATATATATATCAATTTAAGGGAGTTGTAAAATTATAGAAGAATACTTTTTCAAATATTTGTGATTTCATTACTCAACTACTAAATAATATTTCTATTTTGTTTTCTTTCCATCATCAATCAAATAAGATGTATAGATTAATTTGTTATAGTTTAATATTTTTTAAGAATATGGAGTAATAATTTTATTTTTTTCACTATAAAATACATAAAATTAGTAACTCATCCGAAAGTTTATAAAATTTAATACAATTTATCCATTAACTTCAATCTTACATATGATTGTTATAGCAAATAACAATATTTTTAATCGAATTATATATAGATCAAATTCAACTATATTTACTTTCAAATGACCAATTTATTTCACTTTTTCAATGCTTATCAAGCTAAACATTCCAGTCAAGATCCACCTTACTCTCATTTTGAAAAAGTGAGATATCTCGAATATAACGAAAGAGTGTAAAATATTCTTCCGTTTAATTAAACTATTTTATATTTATATTTAAAGACCTCTCAAATTAAGTCTATATATACAGACCTCCATACAACATAATATGTTATATGTGCAAGATGGAGTTTCAAAAGATTATTAACCGTGACAATGATATTTTTATTGGCTTTCTTCATCATTGCATCAGGTTAGAAATTTGTAGATTAATAGAGTCAATTAGAAGCATACATAAATTCAATATCAAGTTAATATAATTGGTAATCATACAAAGAAAAAAAAATGCTTTGTGTGATTATGAATAACAATATGATAGAATCTCACATTTTCTATAAGCTTGGTCAATGTACATTTCTTTCTGACACCAAGAGCAGGGGCAACTGTGCTCCTTAATCCTTATCACATGTGGTATATTTCTTTCTTTCCTTTTATGACTAAAAATGTAATATTTAAAAGAAGAAAAAAAATTCTCTTCATGGTGTTTGATTCAGCTTATGGATACCCTCTCCTTCAAGTTTACTGCCAAGCAAGGTTTGAGCATGCTTAAAACATGAAAGATACTCATTCTTTATTTCAGGAGAATCACCAATGGACTTCTTGTGCACAACAAACTGCAAAACAAAAGAGCATTGATTGGAAAAACATCCAAGTCAATAAAAAATAAGCACACTCCCTGGAAAAAGTAGACTGAAAATAGTTTGTTCTTTCTTACCTCGTTGTAAGCAGCAATGCATTGTAGAAGTGCCTCTTTAGCCTTAAGGTTGATTTCTCCTTCCTAGTTAGCAAAATAGAAATATGAATTAAGAATTGCACTCATTTGGGTTGAAATCTAACTTATAAGTACAAAACCGACGTATAAGGTGAAGAACGTCAGTCACTTATAAATTTGGTATTATGTGCTGGAATTTTACATTTAAATTTACCTATTTCCTATTCAATTAAGCTCTAAATCGAGTTAAGCTTTAATACTATGCTAAAAATTTGGGTTCGGTCTAACTCTTCTTTAAAAAAAACGACTTGTAAAGTGAGATGTCTTGTACTAATAAACGTTTTTTAGGCAATATCACACCTAAAGTGGGATTCTCAACAAAATCTAACCTGAATCTCCTGCAATTCTTGCTTAGCCAACTCCACAGATGATAGAGTGCTGAGTGATTGCAACTGCAAAATTACATGCCTACTTTAATAAACAAATCAACTTTTATTTACGACAAAGTACGTATCATATCACAATTCTATTTTAATATGCGTAAGAGAAAGCTAGTAAACGGGAAATAAACCAACCAATATGACAAGTGTTGCTTGGGCTTCCTTTCTAGAACGTTCAACCATACTGTTTTTCTTCGACCTGTCTTTTTGTTTCAATACTTTATCTAAACATTGACGCGCAGTCCTGAGATAGGTAAAAGAGTAAAAGAGAAATACATGAAGAAAAGAATAATTGGCACTTAAAAAATATGAAAAAACATGATAATTTGATTTGTTCTATATATGTAAAATAGTTATGGAAGACTTAGGCGCGTCAAAGTAATAGATACCTTATGGAATTATGCAAATGATCCTTTGCTATATCAAGCTCAGCTTTAGCTTTAGAAACATCCAATTTTTTGTTTTGGTTGTAATCAAGCATTGCCACTCTAGCTAGATGAAGTAGGTTTGCACCAATCTGACCACGAGTGAAAAAAAATTACGTTTTTAGAGAGATTTGAAATCTAAATAAAATGCTAAATATCAAAATCGTTATCAAGGAACAACAAACCTGAATATGATTACTTTGAAGTAAGGTTTTCCGGACATCAAGACATCTGCAAGAGAAACAGATAGAGGATTTCATTTGCATAATGTCAAAGTTAAGTTCCCAAGTTTTTATGAACTAATAATATTAAGGTAACCTTTCAAGAAGCTCTTTGGACTGTTTTGTTTCGGAAGATGCTAGTAGTGTCAAGGCCAAGGATTCAGCTGCAATAACTGTGTCCATAGAATTCCACCCCTGTATTACACAAATTGCATCGTGTTTTTAATGATAATAACAGGCTACGGAATATCTCTATTCCGGCAACATTTTCTTTCATTCATCAAGATTATCACAATTAATTCTGAATCAAAAGACAGAAGTTGGAACTCATCTGTCATTAAATTATGCATGCACATGCGCCAATATTAAAGAGGAAATTTGATTTGGAAGAGGAAGAGGAGAAGGAAGTTCACAAAAAGAACCTTTGATAATTCCATTATGTTGAGGATCTTTCTCTGGACCATCTCAGCTTCATCAAGACGATGTGATTTCAAATATAACTGAAAAAATTATAGCAATAGCTTAATATCATTAAGTAATTGATAGGAATCAACTTAGTATTCTAGGAAATAAACAAATAACAATAATACTGAGCAAATATTCTGTTTGTATTCAATAATGGCTAGAGTTCAAATGGGATCTAGCTTCAAGAATTACAACAGATTAGGGCAAATAAGAAAGTCTGCAGACAAAAAGAAATAAAAAGAGAGGCTCTTCGAGAGGCCTTTGCTCTCCTAGGTGGGAATTCCACTTCAGTACTAGTCTGCCTCCACTACTGCTACAGGCACTATATTTATTCTAAAACCTAGGATGATACTCCTATCAGAGGCTGCCAGCTGTCTGACAGCTGTGACAGCCCATGTGCTCCCTAAAGCACTAACTGTCCTTCATTCTGTTTTGTCTTTTCCTGACATAGAATTTGCCATACCTACCAATTCCCTCCCCTTGAAGACTATCCTTGTCCTCAAGGATAAAATCTGGAAATTCTTCCTTCAACTTGCTAGCTACTTCCCAGGAATTTTCAAACTCTGGCAGATTTGCCCACTTCACCAACACTTCCCTCTCACCTTGTCCATTTAGCCTCTCATCAATAACCCTCTCTGGAAGAGGCTCCAACTGCCAATCCTCATTCATACATGAGGGCAAGGGTTGTGGCAACATTGAAGGAGCAACTGCCTTCTTCAGCAAGGAAACATGAAAGACAGGATGCACCTTGGTATCTTCAGGTAGCTTGAGTTCATAAGCTACAGCTCCCACCCTCTTGATTATCTCATATGGGCCATAGTACCTTGGGCTCAGCTTCTGATTAATTCTCTTAGCCAACTTTTTCATCTTATAAGGTTGAATTTTCAGAAATACCATATCTCCTTCCTCATACTCTACCTCCCTTCTGTGCTTGTTGGCTTGATTCCTCATGACATCCTGGGCCCTGCACAACTGCTCCTTCAACTCTTTGATCATGATATTCCTTTCAGCTGTTAGTCTATTCACTTCATCCACAGCTGACAGTGGAGCATCTCCTCTGATTAACACAGGTGGTGGCCTTCCATAGAGAGCTTCAAAAGGTGTAATCTTGAGTGAAGCATGATAATTGGTATTGTACCAATATTCTGCCCATGTTAACCATTTTGGCCATTGCTTAGGTTTCTGCCCTGTTACACATCTCAAGTAAGTCTCCAAACATCTGTTAACCACTTCTGTTTGGCCATCAGACTGAGGGTGGTAAGCACTGCTGTATTTCAACTGTGTCCCAGCTTGCTTGAACAATTCTGACCAGAACTGACTTAGAAAGATCTGGTCCCTATCTGACACAATTGATGTTGGAAACCCATGAAGCCTTACCACTTCCTTAATGAAAATTTCAGCAATGCTCTTAGCATTATAAGGATGACTAATAGGGAAAAAATGGGCATACTTAGTCAATCTATCCACTACTACAAACACAGTATCCACTCCTTGTACCTTGGGTAGTCCTCCAATGAAATCCATGGAGATATCACTCCAAATCTGAGTGGGAATGGGCAATGGTTGCAGCAAACCCCCTGGGGACAGGGTTTGGTATTTATTTCTTTGGCAAACCTCACAAGACTGCACATAAGCCTGTATTTGTCTCCTCATTCCTTCCCAATACACCACACTAGCAATCCTCTTGTAGGTTCTTAAATGCCCAGAGTGTCCTCCTACAGCTGTGTCATGAAACTCCCTGAGGATCCAAGAAATCCTGGAAGAATTTCTTGGAATTACCACCCTGCCTTCATGGAACAACCTTCCTCCTTTCAACTGAAAACCCTTCTGACTATGAGGGTCAGTTATCAGCTGCTGAACTATCTCCCTTAACTTCTCATCTTGCTGAACCTCCTCCTCCAATCCTTCCCATACTTCACTCTGCACTGTGATGATGTGCCCACATTGCATCTGCCTGGAGAGTGAGTCTGCAGCACTATTCTCCTTACCAGGTTTATACTTGACTTCAAAGTCATAACCTAGCAATTTTGATAACCACTTTTGTTGCTCTTCTCCCATGATCCTCTGCTCAGTGATGTGTTTTAAACTCTTTTGGTCAGTATGGATCTTGAAGTGCCTTCCCAACAAATATGGTCTCCACTTCTGTATAGCAATCACTATAGCCATTAATTCTCTCTCATAAACTGACTTGCCCTGGGCTCTGTCAGATAAAGTTTGGCTCATATAAGATATTGGTTTTCCTTTCTGCATCAACACAGCTCCAATACCCTTGCCAGAAGCATCTGCCTCTATCACAAATTCTTCTTCAAAATCAGGCATGGCTAGCACTGGTACAGTGGTCATTGCTTTCTTTAACTCCTCAAAAGCCACTTGTGCTTCACTTCCCCAGTTAAAGTTGTCTTTCTTCAGTAATTGAATCAAAGGCCAAGCAATCTTGCTGTAATTTTTAACAAATTTCCTGTAGTAACCAGTAATCCCCAAGAATCCTCTTAACCCTTTTAAATTCTTAGGAACTGGCCATTTTACCATGTCTTCCACCTTCTTAGGATCAGCAGCCACTCCTCTACCAGAAATTAAATGCCCTAGGTATTCCACCTGATCCTGCCCAAAAGAACACTTCTTTCTATTGGCAAACAGCTTGTGGTTCCTTAACACTTCCAAAACCACAGATAAGTGCTCCTTATGTTCCTCCTTGCTCCTGCTGTAGATCAGTATATCATCAAAAAATACTAAGCAGAATTTCCTCAAATAAGGCCTGAGTACCTCATTCATGAGGGATTGGAAGGTGGATGGTGCATTAGACAATCCAAAGGGCATCACCAAGTACTCATAATGCCCTTCATGAGTCCTGAATGCTGTCTTGGGAATGTCTTCATCTCTCATTCTTATTTGGTGATAACCTGATTTCAAATCTAACTTTGAAAAGATGGTTGCCCCTCCCAACTCATCTAATAGCTCTTCAATGATTGGTATGGGAAATTTGTTAGGTATAGTAATCTTGTTTAAAGCTCTATAATCAGTGCAAAACCTCCATCCTCCATCCTTCTTTTTCACTAGCAATACAGGGCTTGAGAAAGGGCTAGTGCTATGTCTAATCACCCCTGCTTGCAGCATCTCTCCCACAATTTTCTCAATCTCATTCTTTTGATAAAAAGGGTATCTATAAGGCCTGAGATTTGGTATAGCAGTACCTGGTTTAAGAGTGATGGCATGGTCATGCTCCCTCATTGGTGGCAGTCCAGGAGGAAGATGGAACACATCTTCATATTCTGCCAGCAATCCCTTCCATTCTGCATGCCCTACTGCTATATCTCCCTCCCCTTCTTGGACAACCTCCACTAGCAGGCCTCTTCCTTCATTGTTCAAAGCCTTCATCATCTCCTTCATTGAAGCTTGTTTGGTACTCAACACAGGATCGCCAAATATCCAATGCTCATTGCCCTCCTGCTTCCATTTAATCATTAGTACACTGAAATTTGCTTCAATGTTGCCCAAGCTAGCTAACCAATCTAACCCCAACACCAGTTCAGCCCCTCCTAACTCCATTAGGAAAAAATGTTGAGTGTAATCAACACCTTGCACATTAAACTCTAACCCTTCACAAATGCCTTGATGCTTAACCCTCTCTCCATTCCCCATCTCAATCACATAGGGTGCAGTCTCCTTTAGAGGTAAGCCCAGTTGTGCTACTAGCCTTGCATCAATGAAATTGCTGGATGCTCCTGAGTCAATTAGGGTAATGAGTTTCTGCCCTTGAATAGTTGCCCATACCTTGAAGGCTCTATTAGAAGTATAACCCTGTCTGCTTTGCATTGACAGTTGCAAGGTTTTGAATTCCAACACTTCTTCTACATTCTCCTCAGTTTGAGTGCTTACTCCAAGAGGTTCTCCTTCTTCATCACTACTGATCTCACATAACTTAAAACTCATATGCTTAAATTTGCATATGTGTTCTCTACTCCATTTGTCACCACATTTAAAGCACAGGCCCTTCTTGCTTCTTTCTTCCAACTCAGCAGGATTCAACCTCCTCCCTTTGTGCTTTTCTCCCCCACTGCCCTTTTCTCCTTCTTTCCTAGCACCTCCCTCTCCTAACTCCCTGTTTTTGAACACTCCCTTCTCCTTCCATGAGCTCCCTTTCCTTAGGCACACTTCATTCTTTTCCTCTATCAAGAGAGCTCTATCCATGAGGTCAGACAGTCCTTGACTCTCATAAAGCTTCAATTCAGCTTGAATCTCCTCTTTCAATCCATTCAAAAAAATGGAATCCAGCATTATCCTTTCCTCCCTCCTTAGAGGAGCTACCAACCTCTCAAACTTTTCCATATACTCCACTACAGTCCCTCTTTGTTTCAAACTTAGTAAGGGACCCATAGGATTCTGCAACATGCCTGGCTGAAACCTTCTCAACACAGCCATTTTAAACTCCTCCCACGTTCGTAATGGTGCTTGCTCTTCCCACCATTGGTACCAGTTTAGAGCTTTTTCCTCCAAGGCTAACACTACTGCATCCAGCTTGTCACGCATCCGTACCCCATTCAACTGGAAATATCTCTCCACACGCACCAACCATCCAAAAGCATCTTCTCCCTTAAAGATTGGAATCTCCAATCTTCTTCTGTTTCCTAAGAATCTGGAGCCATTGCCCCCACCATAGCGTCGATTCCCTAGGCGAGAATCGTGCGACACTCCGCTTCTTTCGCTTCCCTCTCCATCACCATACTCGTCATCGTTCTCGTGTCTTGAACGGTGCCTGCTAGGTCGTTCATGAATCAGCTGTCGTATTTGTTCTATCGTGACATGAGGCCTTTCTTGCTGCTCTAAAACCAGTTGCCTGATTTGTTCTACTGTCCCCTCCATGTGACTCATCCTCTGTTCCACCAATTCCACTCTATTTTCCATGTTGCTTCTAGTGTTAACCATCCAACACAGAAAAAGAACCAAGGCTCTAGATACCAAATTGATAGGAATCAACTTAGTATTCTAGGAAATAAACAAATAACAATAATACTGAGCAAATATTCTGTTTGTATTCAATAATGGCTAGAGTTCAAATGGGATCTAGCTTCAAGAATTACAACAGATTAGGGCAAATAAGAAAGTCTGCAGACAAAAAGAAATAAAAAGAGAGGCTCTTCGAGAGGCCTTTGCTCTCCTAGGTGGGAATTCCACTTCAGTACTAGTCTGCCTCCACTACTGCTACAGGCACTATATTTATTCTAAAACCTAGGATGATACTCCTATCAGAGGCTGCCAGCTGTCTGACAGCTGTGACAGCCCATGTGCTCCCTAAAGCACTAACTGTCCTTCATTCTGTTTTGTCTTTTCCTGACATAGAATTTGCCATACCTACCAGTAAGATAGGACAGAAAAGTGGGAACACAACCCCTTTGAGGGGTGAACAATGCACAAACACATTTGATCATAAGCTGAAAATTTTTAATCAAACTACGAAGAACATGGGGGAGACCAAACTGGATAGAACTTGTTGGACTTTCCGCCTTAATTGCGGTCAGCCCCTAGTCGCCTTAATTGCAGCCTTTGGCTTGCCTTAATTGTAGCCTCCAACATCTTCATTGTGTTGGCTTTGAAGGGGTAGATTTAGTCCCACATTGCTTATAGATATGGCCTGTGTTGTGTTTATAAGTGGGGGCAATTTTCACCTCACAAGCTGGTTTTGTAGGGATGAGTTAGGCCCAACCCAAATTCTGAGAGAACTATTTTGCAATCAGTACAAGACCTGTGAGAGGATTAAAAAACGACCTGTGAGAGGAAACGAAGTCTTTTAATACATACAAATGACTCCCCTTCAGCACTTTTCTGCACAGGTAAACAAAATGGCTTAAGAAAAAAAAAAGCTCAAATTTACCAAAAGCTATAGATGAGGGAATTGAAGGTAGATAACAATCTATCACGACCTCTAGCATGCTTATAGAGTCCTTAATAATGGTCTCAGCCTCCTTTTCTTTTCCTTGAAGATACAGCACCTGAACACAAATGTAGTAGCTTAAGGTCCAATTGAGCCAAAAAAAAAAACGAGAAGCGTAGAAGAGAGAAGATTTCAAGGGAGTCACTAACAAGGAAATTACACACTGAGCAAAGAAATTACATAATCCCTTAAATCTTAGAATTCTGAATCACTACCAAGCTAACACGGAGCATTGCTTCACAATGCAAACCAAACAAATATAACTAAAGCAAACTTCTTTATTATAGTGTTTTTTCAGGCATGACCTTAATTCACACTTAGTTTTAGAGTGTAATTTGAATGGCCCAACAAATCTTAGATAGGCTCTGATACCTGATACCTCTTAGAATTTGGGGTGAGTCAACTCAACCAACAAAACTGGATTGTAAGGTGAGAGATGTCTCCCATTTATTAGCACATTTTTCATACAATATCTCATTCAATGTGGAGCTCTCAACAATACCCTTTGAAAATGAAAATAGAAAATAAACCAAACACACCATTTGTTTCATACCCTATATCGCCATCTTAAAATCAAAATTTTTGGTTTCTATAGAGAATATTAGACTGTTTTACCAAACAAGGCAAACAAATGTTGAAAAGATTATAGTGAAAGGACAAACAATTACCATGCCGATCTGATACATCGTATCTGAACATTCTGAATGGCCATATCCCAGAACACGCCTTTTTATCTGAATAAATAAACATCAAAATTAAGAGATAGCATGGCCTCAATCATCAAACATTAAAATGATGTTAAGATATACTAATGAATTATAAAGTGGTGACTGATACTGAAGAAAATAACTGTCTCTTCACGAGCATAATAGGTCTATACCTTCAAAGCGCGCTGTTAAAAAACAAAATGAAAAAGAGAGAAGGTGGTTAGTATAATAGAAAGAATGTGAAGGAATGGACTAACAGCACTATAAAAATATGTTCCTGCCAGTCTGCCACAAAAAAGATAGTGTAAAGTAGTAGAGTCAATGACCATAAATGTCCAACACAAACATAGCCACTTACACAATCCCAAAGTGATGAAATTTGATTCTGCTAACATAATAATGTAAAATATAATGAATAAATGATTAAAGTCTTCGCACAACAAAGTCTTTTCCGATTAGATGGGTTGTCTATTGTTATACGGATCAAACAACGCCATAATATTTTGTCATAAAGTACGTTCAAATCTTGATTGTTTGATCTTACTCTTACCAATTATTGGACAATTATTTATCTAGGTACCATTGGAAACATGTGACTTACACATCAAACGATTTTGATATATTGGAAGAGTAATTTGGTTTCTTTAAGCGGTCATTTAACCTTTATTTATGCACTATTCTAATTGAATTTATTACAGGGTTTTTATCCAAGTTATACCTTTATTAAATCAGAAGTTTCTCAAGAGATTAAGAAAACTATGAGGGATATTCTATACCAATGGAGCTGTCTACCAAAAAGTAGTTACCGGTGGCTCAATTACCATACTATAAATTAGAATTGATGAATAAAGTTATCCTCTATGCAATAGATTAAAAAAAAAAAAAAAAAGCAGCACACGCATCATCAAGATCAGGATTGTTAAATTCAACAAATTACCTCATAGCTAACTTGAGCTTTATCCAACATTCGTTGTCCAAGGTAGAACTGCCCTAGGTTGTGAACAGCAACCGCAACCCTGCATGATCACAGTTAGCCATAGGTTATAGATTTTATTTCACATATCTTCACCGAACAAATACTGAAGAAAATGGAAATTTATAATAGAGAAAAGAGGAAAAATCAAATTCATTTGATAAAATTTTACTTCGATCCACTGCAAGTGTAAGATTTTTTGCCCTATTAATCAACAAATCGGTAATGCCACATACTAAGCAATAAAGTATCCGAAGCATCATTTATGATGGCTTCACAGCAACTAAACCCTACCTTACATCATCAGGACCAAACGATTCTTCTAGGATCTTGATAGCTTCCAAATACAACGGCTCCGCTTTGTCAAATGCCTTCTTGACCCTGTACATCTCTGCCTGAAAATACAATAATAGAAATTTGAGTTGTGTAATAACAGATTCGTTTATTTTCATAATTAACCTTTACAACAATCGCAAATTCCAAGAACTAGAATATTGTATAGTTCCAAACCAATTACGAAAGAAACAATTAACAAGTGCAGATAAAACAACCAGATTGTTGCACGCAGACGCAACATGCGGATCTTGCTCGCCAAAACCTTCTTTAGCTTCTTGTATAGCAGCAATGAAGAGTCTTTCAGCATCATCGAATTTTCCCTAGAAGAACACAGAAAAATAACACAATGAACAACAATTAAAACATATCCGAAGAATGTTAAAGCAAGGCAACAGGAAAAAAACTGCAAACCTCTAGGAAAAACTCTCTTCCTTTATCGGTAAAAACTCTCCATTTTGCTGTATGTATATTCGATGCTACAGAACCATCCTCAATTCTTTTAAATCCCCCAGTGCTATCATCAGAAGATGTTTCGGACGTTACATCCTCCGCAAACGCAACGTTGGCACTAATTCCAAGAGTTGCAACTACATCAAAATCAAAGTAGCCCATGTAAACTATTTGAGAGTATTGAATTACTTTAACCAAAAGATAGAATAATCATCACAGAAATTACACATATTGTAATAACAAAAGCATACCTACATGTCCAGATATAACAATCCATAAACAAGGATCCCTAAGATTTGTTCCCCAATCATATGCACCAGTTTGATACCAGTGTGAAAGTCCTTTACCTGTAGAATCATGTAAATAATAAGAAAAAAATATTAAAAAAAGATTTAAAAAAAAACCTTTAAATATGTATTTTTCATGCATTTCAAGCTCAAAAAGGTTGAATAAACAGAATTACAGAAAAACACAAAAAATAGTATAGAGTATGAATGGTACCCGAAAATGAGATGGGCACTGGATTTTTGGCAACTGTAGAGGCGGAGAAGGTGTGGGAAGCAGGAAAGCGAAGTTTTTTGAGCAATTTTGACATTGATATGCGCAGAGACATCTCTTCCGGTGAGGAACAAAACAACAGCTTGGTTGGAATAGAGTTTTTGTGTGGGTTTATGTTACTTTAAACACTTTCTTTATAAATTTTGGGATTTTAGGAATTTTGTATTTTTATTTAACCATTCCTCTAAATAGTGACCATTTTTTCATTTTTAAGCTATCAACATGTCAAAATGGGCTAGCCTATATGAGTCGGCCTACCAGACCCGAAAAATTAGAGAGCTTGGGCTCAAAATTAGAGCTCATATTTTTCAGGGCCTTAGGGCTAGCCTAAATGGGCCGCGGGTAACCCATTAGGCCCGCATAATCATAAATTTTAGAAAAATATATTAAAATTGATATTATCTTACTCCAAAATAGCATATTGATTTTTCTCACTTCACTAAATTTTATTTCTATTTTATTCAATCTTTCTCTTTTAAATCTTACACATTAATATAATTAACATTTTTCATCTTATTATATTAGTTTTTCTCTTATAATAAATATTCAAGTATTATTTTATACAATTTAGACATATATTGTATTTAGAAACACATTATAGTATTTATAAGAGATAATATAGTACTTAAAAATGTATTATGTTTAAAATAACATAATTTTTTATTTTATTTATAATAAATATTATGTAGTTTTAATTTTAATTTTTTAAATAAAAAAGCTCATTTAGGACCGGGTAGCCCGAAGCCCATCTAGGGTCGGACTCAGATAGTAAATCTCGAGCCCATATTACTTAGGGCCTTTTTGGCTCAGCCCTAAAAAACCCAGGACCGGCCCGTTTAAGGCCGGGTAGCCCATATTGACAGCTCTAATCATAACTAATAATAAAGAGAATTTCTCACTACAACCCACCATAGACCTCTCACGCACAATTGAATTGCCAAAAATGTCCTCCAACTTTTATAGATGTACATCTGAAAACACTTTTTTCAAAATAATTAGTTTTTTTTTCATAGATGCATTTACGGAAGGGGAAAATCTCAAATTAATTGAAAAAATTATATATTAGTTTCTCAATTATTTGAGACAATCTCAAATTAATTAAGTTCATGAAATCTTCTGTAACTACATCTATCTACAGAACGGTATTTATGGAAGAAAAAACTAAATCTTTTAAAAAAATAGGTGTTAAGATTGAAATTTTCTGTGGTATGTGAGAGATTTATGGGATGGATTGAGAAATTCACAATAATAAATCCAACCAATTAGAAATTAATTTTATAACTAATTGAATTTGGTTCATTAATTAAATCAGTAAAAAAAATTAACTTCTAAAATAAATAAACTGAAATTAAGTTATGTATAATTTGACTCATTTAAATATTCAACAAAATAGATTTAAATATATATTTAATTTATAAAATTATTTTTTAACGGATTCATATGATTCTATTTTTATGTATAATAAAATTGACATAGAGGCGCCAATAAAGATGACCAAGATGATCATAATATAAAAATTAACTCATATTTTAAATTAAAACAAATATCCTATTGAGATGAAACTAATATGAGATAGAAACTACAAGTATTGTCTATGATTCTTATCAATATGTTGTGAATTCAATGCCACGGACAAAGTATAAAATAAGGGATGAATAAAGGACAAGGGAGAAGAGGAGAACACAAATATTGGTTATAACTGCTATTCTTTTACTTTCTCTTAAAACAAGATTACAAGTTTACAAGAATAACAAATAACCTCTCTCACCCTAAATTAGGATTTGCAGCTTAGCAATGATGAGAGACTAGTATGCTATTTATAATAAAACCTAACATACTAACTAATGGACTTTTTCCACAAGGCCCATTACACAAGCCAACTTAATAAACAAGCTAACTTAACAAATTAGGGTTTAAACACTAAAACCTAATTTAACATGCTAACAACCCTAGCATCTTCGACACAAGCATGTGAACAACCTTCGACTTCATGCTTAACCCTGTCGAACCAAGAAGCTACCCTTCGGCCATACTAGAGTTTGATCCAATATCTCACAAATCTCCACCTTGGATCTAACTCTACAACATCAAGGGAACAAACTAGCTTTCTTCATGCAGCTTTAGCAACTGCATACAGTGGAAAAACTAGCAACTCGGTAATGTCTTGGTGATCATATCAGCAGCATTGTCTTCAGTCGAAACCTTCAGCACTTGGACTTCTCCACGCTCGATTACTCCTCTGACGAAATGCAGCCTCACATCAATGTGCTTAGTTCGCTCATGATAGGCTGAATTCTTCGACAGGTGTATTGCACTTTGACTATCACATTTAACAGTGATACCTCGACCTTGAAGTTTCAGCTCCTTCGCAAAACCTTTAAGCCACAATGCTTCTTTCACAGCTTTAGTTAATGCAATATACTCCGCTTCAGTGGTTGATAGAGCAACAACCTTCTGAAGTGTTGCTTTCCAACTAATTGCTGTGCCAAACATACTGAAAACATATCCAGAAATAGATTTTCTGGAATCCATACAACCTGCATAATCAGAGTCGACATATCCTCCAATTGCTGCTTTACCATCTTCACCCAAGGCTCCACCATAAATTAGGACTCTTTTCAGAGACCCATTTATGTACCTTAAAATCCACTTCAATGCTTGCCAGTGAGCCTTTCCAGGATTCGCCATGTACCTGCTTACAAGACTTACTGCGTATGCTATGTCGGGTCTAGTACAGACCATAGCATACATCAAAGAACCAACTATATTAGCATATGGGATGCTATTCATATAGGCTCTTTCGACATCAGTATTGGGACACTGATCAATACTCAGCTTGAATTGAGGGTTTGTTGGAGTCACAACTGGCTTCGAATTCGACATACCAAACTTTTCAAGAATCTTCCGTAGGTATGCCTCTTGAGATAAACATAACTTAGACTTCTTTCTATCTCTTCAAATGTCAATTCCAAGAATTCTGGAAACAGCTCCCAGATCCTTCATATCGAACTCCTTATTGAGTCCAGCCTTCACCCTCGTCACATCTTCAACATTGTTGCTTGCTATGAGAATATCATCCACATAAAGCAACAAAATAACAAATGAATTACCAGGTCGAAATCTGAAGTAAATGCAGTGGTCGAACTGACTTCTAATGAAACTTATGCGTCCCATGAACTTGTCGAATCTCCTATTCCACTGTCGAGGAGATTGTTTCAGCCCATACAAAGATCTCTTTAACTTGCACACATAACCTTCCTTCCCCTTTTTGACATACCCTTCAGGTTGCCTCATCAGGATCGTTTCATCTAGATCACCATACAAGAATGCAGTCTTCACATCCATCTGTTCCAGTTCAAGATCGAACTGTGCTACCATGGCAAGTAACATTCGAATGGACCTATGCTTCACAACAGGAGAAAACACATCATTGAAGTCGACACCTTCTTTCTGAGTGAAACCCCTTGCAACTAACCTTGCCTTGTATCTCTTCGACGTCACTCCTTCAATTCCTTCCTTAACTTTGAAAATCCATTTACAACTGACTAACCTTGCCCCAACAGGTTTCTTGATCAGTTCCCAAGTATGATTATCATGAAGAGATTTCATCTCATCATCCATGGCCTTCAGCCATTCAGTCTTATTTCGACTCCTCATAACTTCCTTGTAGTCTCTAGGTTCTTCATCTAGAACCTCACTTGCAGAGATTAAGGCATAAGCTATAAGATCTGCATACCCAAGCCTCTTAGGTGCCTTTATGACTCTTCTCGACCTATCTCTCGACAATAGGTAGTCATCGTCAGTTTCTTCAACTTCCTCAGCATCTTCTGCTTCTTCTTCGACTTCATCAGGGATATGCAATTCAGCATCAACATGCTCCACCTCAACAGGAATCTCTACCTGTTCCAGCTCTTCGTCGGATGTTTCTGTACTTCGGCCAACATCATCAGTTTTCTTAAAAGCCATTTCAGCTTCATTGAAAACTACATCTCGACTGGTGATACACCTCCTGTGACCTGGCTCTAGGCACCATAGCCTATAAGCTTTGACTCCTTCTGGGTATCCCATGAACATGCATTTCAGAGCTCTAGGTTCGACCTTGTCTTGCCTAATATGAGCATAGGCTACGCAGCCAAATACTCTCAGTTTGTCGAGATCTGGTGGATGTCCCGACCAAACTTCTTCAAGTGTCTTCATATCTAACGTTGTCGAAGGACATCTGTTTATCAGATATGTTGCTGTCGAAACAGTCTCAGCCCAGAACACCTTCGTTAACCCCGCACTAGTCAACATGCATCCGACTCTCTCCAAAATAGTTCGATTAAACCTGTCAGCCAAACCATTTTGCTGTGGAGTACCTGCAGTAGTTCTATGCCTTGCAATACCAGAGGCAGCACAAAAATTGTCGAATGCCTCATTGCAAAATTCCAGGCCATTGTCGGTTCTCAACCTCTTGACCTTTCTGCCAGTCTGATTTTCAACCAGAGTCTTCCAACTTTTGAAATTCTCAAAAGTTTCATCCTTAGTCTTCTGGATGAATACCCATAATTTTCTGGAATAATCATCTACTATGGATAGAAAATACCTTGATCCTGAATGTGATGGACACCTTGCAGGCCCCCAAAGATCAGCATGGATGTAATCAAGGGATCCATGTGTTCTTTGTTTGCCTTTGTTGAACTTCACTCTGCAAGATTTTCCAAGTACACAGGGTTCACAAAACTTCAGCTTTTCGACTTTGTCTCCACCAAGCAGATTTTGTTTCCCTAATTCGACCAGACCCCTTTCATTGAGATGGCCCAATCTTATGTGCCAGATTTCTGTTTTCGAAAAAGGTTTCATGGATGCAACATTTGTCGAACCACTTACAACTTCAGCCTCAAGGGTATACAAGCCTTGTTTCTTCACGCCTCTCAAGACTTCCTTCGAACCCTTCATGACTCTTAGGATACTTTTCTCTCCTTGGAAAACATATCCTTTCTTGTCGAATTCACCAAGAGAAAGCAGATTTCTCTTCAAATCAGGAACATACCTGACTCCAGTCAACAACCTTATTGACTCATCATGGAGCTTGAATCTCACAGATCCAACACCTGCAATCTTGCAAGCCTTGTTGTTTCCTAGCAATACTGATCCACCATCTTGATCACATAATTCCTCGAACAAGTCTTTGTTTGGAGTCATGTGCCAAGTGCAACCTGAATCCATAATCCACTCCTTCTTAGAGTCACTGCTTGAAACCACAAGAACATCAGATGATTTGAAATCATCTTGAACAATGGCAGCGTTGCCATTATCCTTACCTCCATGATATTTCAAGCGTTCAGGGCACACCTTTCTTGTGTGACCCTCCTTCTTACAATGGTAGCATCGAATGTCAGATGCTTCGCCACTGTAAGACTTCGACTGGCTTTTGCCTTTCTTCTTGTCGAACTTATCATCCTTTCGTAAGAGTTTTCCTTTAACGGCCAAACCTTCGCCAATAGTCGAAGGTTTATGCTCCTTTCGTTCATTCAAGTCCTTAGAGTACAAGGCTGATTGAACTTCTTCAAACGTCAGGGACTCCCTTCTATACAAGAGAGTTTCTTTGAAGTGAGCATGTGATCGAGGCAAAGAACACAATAGTAACAGCGCTTGATCTTCATCATCGATCTTCACATCAATATTTTCAAGATCAAGAATCAGCTTGTTGAACAAATCCAACTACTCAGCCAATACTTTGTCTTCAATCATCTTGAATGAATACAAAGCTTGCTTCAGGTAGAGTCGATTTACCAGCGATTTGGTCATATACAAACTTTCAAGTTTCACCCATAACCCTGATGTCGTCGTCTCCTTTGATACCTGCCGGAGAACCTTATCACCAAGGCTCAACAAAATTGCGCTGTGTGCTTTCTCGATCATATTCGTCTTCTCCGCTGCCTTCAATTCTGCATTCATGGCTGTCTCTCCCTTCAACGCTTCCAAACAACCCTGCTGAACCAGTAGGGCTTTCATCTTCAAGCGCCACAGACCAAAATCATTCACTCCGGTGAACTTTTCAATCTCATACTTTGTTAAAGGCATCTTCTCCACGCTCACCGCACCAATTTGTTGTGAATTCAATGCCACGAACAAAGTATAAAATAAGGGATGAATAAAGGACAAGGAAGAAGAGGAGAACACAAATATTGGTTATAATTGCTATTCTTTTACTTTCTCTTAAAACAAGATTACAAGTTTACAAGAATAACAAATAACCTCTCTCACCCTAAATTAAGATTTGCAGCTTAGCAATGATGAGAGACTAGTATGCTATTTATAATAAAACCTAACATACTAACTAATGGGCTTTTTCCACAAGGCCCATTACACAAGCCAACTTAATAAACAAGCTAACTTAACAAATTAAGGTTTAAACACTAAAACCTAATTTAACATGCTAACAACCCTAGCATCTTCGACACAAGCATGTGAACAACCTTCGACTTCATGCTTAACCCTGTCGAACCAAGAAGCTACCCTTTGGCCATACTAGAGTTCGATCCAATATCTCACACAATATAATAAAAAAAAATTAATTGTCATAATATTGTTTAAAGTTGACTATCTAGTTAAATATAATATTTATAAATATCACATTTGAAAAATTCTCTATAATTTTACTATTAAGTTTCACATTAGAAAATATATTTTCTTTATAATAGAGTGTATAACACTCATGAGATACATCTAAGAATTCCAAGAAGTGATTTGATTTGAGCTATTGAGTCAAATTTATTGGATAACTTGAAAGAAGAAGAGATTGAATGGCACTAGTGAAAGATGAAATGAGCATATATTGATTAAGGATTAACCAAGTGAAATACATGAGCACCCTATATAACTAGAAAGCAACTGATTCTAACTAACTTCTTAGTTTATTCAACTGCCTAATAACTTTTAACTATTTTGTTGTTGCAAGTAACTAATTTGCAACACAAGTAAACTCCAATTAGCCATTAATTACATACACAATATTCCTCTTAATTCATAAAATTTAGCTTTATCATTTCCATATGTTGCTTCAAGCAATTAAACATTGCTTTATTAAAAGGTTGGGTGGGTATGTCTGTAATCATGTATGGCAATACATAATTTCTAACTTATTCTTGTTTACTTGTCTCTCAAGAAGTGGTATTTTTTTCAATATGTTTGCTCCTACCATGATTTTTTTAATGATTAGCCAACTCAATTGTAAATTTTGTTATCAACCAATAATTTGATCTTCAATGCTTCAATGCTCTTCAATTATTCCAATAGAACTTCAATCTAAAATGTTTGACAAGTTGCGTATGAGGTTGCTACATATTCTGCTTTACAGGATAATTGAGTCATTATTCTCTGTTTCTTTGAGCTTCATGAGATTGGAGCAACTATAATAATGAAAACATACCCTATAATGTTTTTCCTATCATCTTGATCTCCTCCTCAATATGAATCAAAATAACCACAAACCATTGCATTTCTACTAGTGTTATTCTAGTTTGACATTAGTATACCATGATTTGTTGTGCCTTTGATATACCTTAGAATTCTTTTAGCTCCCACTAGGTGGCATGTTCTAGACTTATCCATGAACCTACTTACCCAACAAATTCTCTAACAAATGATTTTTCTTTTGTTACACAAATATATAAGTAAGCCAATAATTTGCTTGTATAAATTTGCATCTACAAACTCATCACTTATTTCGTTGCTCATATTCAAACATGTTTGTGTATGGGCGATAACAGGATCACAATTGTTGATCTTGAATCTCTTAAAAATGTTTATGCATATTTTTTCTTATGAAAAAAAAATCACTTCTTATGTTTATAAATTCTATTCCCAAGATATAAGACAAATTCTCTAAAGTCTACTCTAGGCATGTCATTTCGAACTCATTCATTATGTTAGCATTGAATCTATTTAAACATGGTCGTGCTCCGATTGATCCTTTCCAATTTTTCAGTTTTTCAAACTCTATTTAGACATAAATTTCAAACGTTTGGTCTTAGACTTCCAATTATTTGATTTTTGCCCTCAATTCTTATTTATTTTATCTTTTTTTAATGAATATCAAAATAAAGATAAATATAATAAAACGCTTCTAAAATTAGAATCAAAATAAACGTTAATGACTATTTTCCATTTCATAGAACATCGCCAATTCTATAAATTGTATCTTGTAAATAAGTTTTTCTTAATGAAAAAAAATCTATTTAAAAGATACTAACAATAAAACTAACAATTTCAGAGCAAGAAAGAATTTTTAGAAACTAACAATTTCATTGAGCAAGAAAGAATTTTTAGGAGAATGCATTTAGGGCACTCCATATTTGATATAGATGAAAATCAAACTTTCCAAAATATAACATCACTCTCTAAGTTGTGACATCACTTGATTGATATATTAAGAGCTCGTTTGGCCCGACTTTTTTAAGTCTTAAAAGTTACTTTAAAGTTAAAGTTAAAAATAAGAGCTTTTAAAATTAAGTTAAAGTTGTTTGGTTACGATTATTTTTTAAACTTTAGAGTTATTTTTAATTTTATTTTTTTTATTAAAGTTATATATATATATATATATATAATGCGTATTGATTAATTGTTGTATTAACATCTATAATATAGTGTATAGTATAAGAAATTAATAATATTATTATTGAAAATCATTATACAATAAATTAAGATATAATATACAAAACGAATAAAAAGTTGGACAAAACTAGTATCTACAAAAATGATGATGTAAACAGAAGAAGAAAAAAATAAAATAAAACATAACTTTAGATGTTATGAACCGTAGAAAAAATTGAAAAATTGTCGTTTACTACACTAGCGCAATTTTTTTAAAGAAAATACTTTCGTTGGGATTCGAACCGCGGCCACATGTTTTAAGCTCTGAAAAAGTTAGTTTCAACGCCTTTTTTACAAGCTCCTTTTATTTAATTTTTTGCCTTGAAAAAAAAGCTACTTTTTTTCATAAGAGCTTTATAAAAAATTTGTTTGGCCCTCCATCTCCTTATAAGGAGAAGAAAAGTAGATAAAAAGTTTGGCCAAACACTACCTAATTCGTTTTGTTTTGATACTTTTATACTCTACAGCAACTTCGGATAAAACTTTTTCAATATAAAAAATGGTCAAAACATGAGTGGTAAATAGAATGAATGATTATTTCCTTTAAATACCTAAGAGCATCCACATTCATGCTACCCAAGTTAGTGGTATAAGTGGACCCTACTTAATTTATTATATTTTTTTATACTTTTAACCACTTCACTAAATTTTCCAAACATCCATACCACTCACTTAAAATTCTAAATTGGGTCCCACTTGTCTCACAATTATTTTAAGCTACGGTAGTTTTCTTTGACAACGGTGGTTTAGAAATTTGGTCCAATTTATTTTAAATAATAATATTTTCTGACACATGGTGGCTTCAAAACACAATGCTACCACCGATGTACCGATGTGTATGCTCTAAGTTGTTTACGTTGAAACTGATGTGGCTAGTATACCTGGCACTGAGTCAATTACGAATGAGTTTCACTTTTTAAATGTTGTTGAGCTCAACATTCAGAATTTTATAGAAGTGTTTATTCAGGTTTTTTTTTTTCAATATAGAATTAGATCATGATAAATATTCGAAAATAATTAAAAATTAAAGTGGGTTCGTGAGTGCGATGTGAAAAGAAAAATGAAAGAGGGTACTCCATAATCATAGGTATGCATGCGAACATGTATATAATTAAATAGATATTGTAATCATTAACTTAATAAGATGACATTCTTTAATTTGATGATGAAACTTTAGTTTTAAGCGAAAAAATGTTGGACGAATAGAAGACTAATCTTATTCTATTTTTAGATTATTATTATAGGCTAAAGTGACCGTTTACAAGAATTTATTAGTTGGCTTTAACGTTGTTGAGCCTTGGTTGGTGAAGATTTTTTTGTTCAGAATTATAAAATTAGTCGATCCATTTTTTAAATATTTTGGTCTGTATTTAAAGATAATCTTCCTTGTTTATCTTTCGGTGATCTCTTCTAGTAGATGATTTAAGAAAATTTTATATGGTTGGAAGAATATGAAACTTTTGAGGGGTGATCGTTTGATTTTCTCATTCTCTCACTCATTGTCTTACATTCAAAACAACCCCGATCTTGAACCCATTGTGTAACATTCATCAAGATTCATACCTTTTACACATTTTTCAACAAAAGATTGAAACCCATAAACTTATCTCCATCAAGATTCTTAGAAATCTTCATATCTTCGGTTGACAAAGAACCCAGCTAGAAAGTAACAGATGACACTTGAGTAACCTAAAAAACAAAAGTATGATTCATTAAAATCAAACACGTAGAGTCCAATCTAAAAAAAGAGCAAGAATGAAAAATAGAGTTGCAGTTCATAAAATAGAGAGAATTTTGGAATGGTAGAAACTGAAAAATGCTTGAGGTTTTTGAGAATCAAAAGTAGAAGAAAAAGAAGAAAGTTGAAGGTTAAGTTGAAGAATGAAGAAATAAGAATGCAAAGAGAGAGGTGGTTCTCATGAGAGAGAAAAGAGGTTTCGTGTGTTTGTATTTGCAGGGTTGCTAAGCAGAAAAGTTAAGTCTTGGGGGAAGGGGAGACTGTACACCAAACAGTGTTTTGAATTTCAAAAATTGTACTTTTTTTAGTTACCATTTTGTTGAACATGAGCTACTAAGACACCATGTTTTTTTTAAATTTGTATACAAATCAAAGTAACTATCATTGAGTTCAAACTGAAAGTACAAATTGGTTAGAAAAAGTAAATTTTGGACAAAAAATACCCCTCAGATGATAAGGTGGAGGGCAAAGACAAAGGGTTAAATTAGTGTTTTCCAGAACCACTAATTTTTTTATATTATAGATAGATGTCTTGTCTTTGATTCCGTTTTTTTTATATAACATGTACTTTTTCTTTCACTTAATCCATATTTAAATATTCTTTCATTGGGGCAAAGTTTGTTTAGACCCGAGGGAATGGTGTCTTAGGAGGTTTGTAAAATCAATGCATTGAATTCATCTCTTCTAAATAAAAGGTGTTGGACAAAGTTGTCAAATTCGAATTTTTACATCAACTCGTATTATCTTGGTGAATCAACTTCGGGGGGGAGACCTCCTCATACACCCACACGCGTAGGGTAGGGAAGTGACACGTCTAGGCCCATTAGAGCGCACTTGAGAGCTATTACATATTTGACATTTCATCTCGACGGCTGGATATGATATTTGATCTTCAGATGAATCATGTTCGTTGAACTTGAGCTTCAAAGCCATTTTAATTTCAACTTCATATTTGTTCTTGAGGGTTGTCATATAGACTGTTTGCTTGTGAGTTCTTTGATTGTTGCTGAAATTTTATAGATTTTAGACTGTGTTGCTAAAATCAAGCTACACACTCCTCTTGACACTTCGGAAACCTACATTAAAAAATGAAAGATACTTTCGTTCTTATCCTTTAATTATCTCTAATTTTTGCTAGTTGTTGGAAGGTTCTGTGAAGAAAGGGGTGCCCTAAAGAAGTTGTTGGATTCTGCTGCTTCACAGAAAGAAAAAATATGAAGGAGGTTGATGTTGCAAATATATCATTCAAGGATTGTTCTGATAAATTAGTTGGTTATGATTAGGAGGACGAGAAGTTTGACAACCCCTATTATTTTGAAAGTGAAGTTACTAAACTTGAAGACCTCTCTAATGAACATCATGATTCAATTGGTGAGAAGGAGGAATAGACCTTGATTAAGACTAAGAATGCCTTGACTGGGGTTACCGGGGCTCTTAACCAAGCCTAGAAAGATCTATAAGAGAATGAAGATGTTTTTGTTAAGTCTCAGAGAGCTATGAAATAAAAGTTATTATTGGCTAATAATAGGAATCTCTCGAGAAAGAGAAAAAAATATGGAAGAGGTCCAAGCGACTTTGGCGGAGGCCTAGGATTCTTTGAGAGTTTTAGGGACCAAAACGTTGGGCTCGGGTGAGGAGGACACACATGTCCCATGGTTCTTCCAATCCTAGATTTTCTCTAAACTTGCAGTCGACCTAAATTCATTTTTAAAAAATCTAACACTTCAGTTTGTCATTGGCTCCTCATACATGCATTTCGATTTTGGTAAATCTATGAATACAATCTTGAAGAGTATTTATCTTCCTCTAATTGAAGTCTACATGTTGTAAACTATGAAGCAAATATGTCCCATAATTTTCTTCAAAAGTTAATGGAGTTGTCTGCCTTGAACCAAGTCATTGAATGTCCTTTGAGGGTTACTAAATTTTTTTTGCATTTCACGACACTCATTGTTTGGTGGTAGTCAAGTATGGTATTCATGTGCTCGGCGTGTTCATTCAAATCCCCAGTCCAATCATATGTCTCCAGCTTTTGGGGTTTCTCTAAATACTTTGGGATGTGTCAGTCAATGATGTGTTTGGTGAACGGATTCCTTCAACGGTGGATTTAGGCATGATCCAATGAATCATGCTTGTTTCCCCTTCGAGAATGGTGGGGGAATTTCTCATATGAAATTGATCTTCTGGTAGTGTGTGGATGATGTCCTCGTCCCCAGAGTCACAAAGAGGAGATTTGTGACTACATGGTGATGGTGATGCCTCACTAACAACTTTTACGCTCTTGATGGTTGCGAGACACCGTCAACAACAACATCCTTATAAATGACCTCATTGTGGCCTTGTTGCAACACCTCTTATTGAGTTGCTATTTGAGTTGGAATTTTATGTTGATTTTATTTGATGTGAAGGAGTCTCACTTTATGCTGATATAACATATTGAACATGTTCACAATGAGTTATTTTGCATCTAGTGCTCCTATCGAAGCTTAGAAATGTTGAAATTTATGGGATGGTGGATGAGTTGAAAATTAAGGGGGGGGGATAATGTTGAAAATTAAGGGGGGGGGGGGGGGGGGGGGGGGGGGGGGGGGGGGGGATAATGTTGAAACCCGGGAATTGGATGAGAATCTTGAATAATAGGGTGAGGAATTGCAATCAAAACATGTACTAGAAAAAAAAATTTTTTAATAAAACCTTCTTCAACTTTCAAAGTGCATCAATTAATTTTTTTCAAACTTTCTTCTTGTTTTTAAAAATTAATTAATTAATTTTTATAAGACCTCTTATTATATTACATATTTTTCTGCAATATGTCCATAACTATTTCTTTCTCATAAGGATAAATTTGTAAAGTTATATAAAATAGTCAATAAATTTATTACTCTAGTTCTCGCAATTTACTCTATAGAATCTTATATTTAGGGATTTAAGGACAGAGGTAGGAAAACATCTAAATATATTCTATTTCTATATAATGTATTTTGATGTAATTTTCAATTTCTTATACTCTCAATTTGCAATTTTCATTTAAATCAATTTGAAAAGGTGATAAACTAAAAACAGCCATGAATTGCATGACCTTATGTCAACTTTATCGTGGCAAAGGTGAATGCTATAATTTAGGATAATAGAAAAGTTTGCAATTAAATGTTTGACTATTGTAATAACGTGCTCCACCTAACAAACGACATTGCATAATTTTTAACTCACCATAATTATGGTGTTCAATTTAATTAAATAAAAAATCCCAACTGTAGATTCGATCTTCATTATGAAAAGCAGTAAAACGCGTGACAAGTTCCTATATTCGAGACTTTGGCAAAAAAAAAATAGCTACAATTCTACAAATGGAAGCAAAAAACCAAAGAAAACAACAAAGTACAAACAAAAGAGCTAGGAGGGCATTTTCAATTCATACTAGTAGTACATTTTTATTAATAATCATAATCAACAATAATTATTTTACTCATAACCATTACATTATTATTATTGTGACACTTAAAGTAAAACAAGAGAATGAAATACATGAAGCAAACCATAACAAGAACACAAAGCATGTCCTAGAAAAACCAATAACCAAATTCCAACAAGGAACAAACAATGACTCTCAAATGTTGCAATACGATGTGGTTTGTGTTTTTTGTGGTAGAAGTGGTAGCAGCTTAAGGTTTTGAGAGGATGGTAGTCTCTGCAATCATGGCAGTGACAACATATGGATCCATGTTAGATGCTGGCCTCCTGTCCTCAAAGTAACCCTTCCCTTCTTTCTCTGTGTCCCTTCCAACCCTAACCGAAGCTCCGCGGTTCGCAACACCCTTCAAAAAAAAATTGTTTCGGATTAGGCCAAAGCCAAAAAGTGTTTGAGATTTAGCAAAAGAAGTTTTTTTTTTTGCTTACCCATGAGAAGGTATTAATGTCAGCTGTTTCGTGTTTTCCTGTCAAACGACGCTCGTTGCCTTCTCCGTAAGCAGCGATGTGCTCGGCGTGCCTCTTCCCAAGCTTCTCGATTGCTTTCTTGATGATTTCATATCCGCCTTCTTCTCTCATAGATTTGGTGCTGTAGTTTGTGTGAGCACCAGCACCATTCCAATCACCCTAGTTTTTGCAACCAAATTACAAAGTCAACACCAATTCAACTTAGATAAATAAATCAACTACTAAAGAGTTGAATATAGCAAACCTTAATTGGTTTAGGGTCAAAGGTAAGAACCACATCAGCAACCTCAGTGATCCTCTATTGGAACAGACAAAAAGAAAGTTAGTTGGAGAAGGTAAGGTAAGGTAATCTCATTCAATAAGTCAAAAAGAAGTGTTGGTGAGAATGGCTAGTGGTGAAAGCAACACTAATCAATAGTCATGGGCTACCTACCTCCAAAATGTAACGAGCAACCCATATCTCGTCCCCGGCAGAGATACCAACTGATGGACCAACTTGGAATTCCCACTACATTAGAAAAAAAAACAATAGATTACAACAACCGATAATCAAGTCTTGTTTCACTGATACATGGATCAACTTCCGTCATAATAGGATAAACTAAGTGCATAGATATCTCCAACATACCTGACCAGGCATCACTTCTCCATTGATTCCACTGATGTTGATGCCGGCAAAAAGACAGGCTTTGTAATGAGCATCAACAATGTCACGGCCAAAAGCCTTGTCAGCACCAATACCACAGTAGTATGGTCCCTATTAGGCAAATAATTAAATTAGAACTGATGTAACCAATGACAATAAAAAAATCACCAAAAGACAAATTTAAACTGGGAATCTTAGATTAAAAAAAAAACAGTAATGATGAATGAAAGTGAGGTTTTACCTGAGGTCCAGGATAACCACCAGCTGGCCAACCAAGAGGCCAATTGATGTCTTTCTGCAACAAGGTGTATTCTTGCTCAATACCATACCTAATCACAAATCATACACCAACTTTTGATCAGAACAAAATAAACAACTGGCGAATACGTTATTACTATCTATGAAGTAGGGACTCAGACACGAAAATTGGACATGACCGACATCAACATTGACACGTAATCACAAGTGTAGGTCTCAAGTGTAAAAAAATGCAACTAAAAGTTACCATGTTTCCTCAGCAACAACATCAGGATGGCTGAAAACCTTGGCAGCTGCGTGTCGTTTGTTACTGGGAAGTGGTTCTCCAGCAGGAGTGTATACATCACACATAACCTAAATTCAATTAAATAAGTAATTAATAAATTTAACATACATGATTGATTCAGTATAAAAAGATTTTAAAAAATACTAACCAAGATATGGTTACCCCTTCTGAATGGATCCTTAAAAATGGCCTGTGGGCTGTTTTCAATCAAACCCCAAATAAGTAAATTTCAGAAAATCCAAGAAAACATTGAACAAAATTTGAACATAATTAAAAAAAAAAAAAAAAACTTACTATAAAATAACTTCACTATCTTTTCCAGGAGCTTGTTCTGTGCTGGAACCATCAAAGTTCCACTTGGGGAGCTGTGAAGGGTCAGTAACTGGTCCGGGAAGAGTCTGTAGAACAAAAAAAATTTCATTTCATATTTTCAATAACTAAAACAAAAATCCTTTTTTAGAAAGCTACAAGTAGAATAAAATTACCCTTGCTTTGCTCCTCACGTCCAAACCAGAACCACCAATCCTGTCATAATGTAAATAAAATTGTTGGAATTAATTAAAAAAGGAAATTTTTATTTCTGATATTTTAAAAAAAAAAAACATTTTCTGAGTCTAGTTGGTGAAGCGTTTGGATTTGTATGAAGAAAACATCTAAACATAGCAACAAACAAAAAGAAAACAAAAATTCCCTTCTCTTTTTTTTCCAATTTAATCACAAAGACACAAACAAAAAATCTTAGTAATTTTTCAGAATAAAAATATGCTAAAATTAAACTCAATCCTAAAAAAAAAAATGAATCACCCTCATGAAAACTTTACCAGTGACGTAAATTAATGCACGGACAGAACCAGAAACAGCAACAGAAAAAGACACCGAACTAGTTTTTAGTATAGTGTCTTTCGTACGTACGGAAGAAGCAAAAACAGCATCATCGATATTGTGTTAGAAAGAGTGATAAGAAAGTGATAACTAATTAACTAACCATATGTATTCAGCGATGATTTTCTGGGTGGTGTCTGAGAGATCAAGGTTGATGAGATCTGTAAGAAGAGACATGGTTTTGAAAAAGTGAAGAAAAAAAAAGAATCTGTATTGATCGTTGGATGAATCCTCAGATTCGATGCGATTGGATTCGATTGGATGAATGAACAATGAAAGGAGAAAATATGGGGTTTATTTATAGCTGATTTTCTTGTTCCTATTCCTAGTCTTCTCTTCCTATAGTCTACTGTAATATTTTAATTTTTTTTTATTTGTTTATGAGTAGTAGTAATCACGATAACTAATAAGGTAAATCTTTTCTAATCTTATTGATTAATAAAACTATTAATGTTATGAATCTCAAAAATTAAATTGCTGCATAAAAAGATTATGAAAGATTATATCTACACTCTCTCTCCCTCAATAATTGGGATGTTTATTTTTTACTTTTAGTAATATTAATTTATTCATTTTTTTATTTTATTAATATTTATATCAATTAAAATATTTAAAAAAGTTAAAATATATTAATAGCTAATATAAATAATTGAGTAAATTATATAAAAATTACTCCATAGTATTTTTTGTAAGGAAATTTCTTTCCCTACCTCCCTCTTTTCTAGATCACCTCCGGTGAAAAATCCAAAATACCCTCACTTCAGAAATGCATTTCCGAAACGCTTTTTTTTTTCAAAATTTGTCTTATTTCGGAAATGCACTTCCGAAAACACGAAAAAATGTGTTTTCGGAGATGCATTTCCGAAAACACCTTTTTGGGTTTTCGGAGATACATTTCCGAAAACACCATTTTTTGGGAGGGGGTGTCTTCGGAGATGCATATCCGAAATATTCCAAGACCAAATTGGTCTTGGAATGTTTCGGATATACACTTCCGAAAGAATTCAATAATTATTAAAAAATTAAAATCGAGGTGAATCAATACAATTAATAGGTATAAAATCAAGGTGAATCAATAAAATGAAGGTTAATCAATAAAATCAAGGTGAATCAAAATTTCCTAAACAATTTTAAAGTTAAAAATAATTTTTAACTTATATAAATATATAATATATAAATATATAATAATTAATATATAAATATATAATAATTATAATAAATTAAAACACTCATTTTTTTAATTTTTATAATTATTATATAAATATATAAATATATAATAATTATTATAATTATTATATAAATATATAAATTAAAACACTCATTTTTTTTATAAATATATAACAATTATTATAAATATATAAATAAAAAATTATAACCTATTTTGTAAGTGAAATTATTTTAATTTTTTAATTAAAATTATTTTAAATTTTAAAATATGAATCAGGATAGAAATATATAATAGCTATTATTCATAACTCATAAATTATATCAAAATATATAATTATTATTATTCATTACTCATAAATTATATCAAATTTATGATATGTGAATTAATTAATATCCTAAAAATTAATTTTTGGGATTTTTTTAGATTTTTTTTGTTGTTTCGGAGATGCATCTCCGAATTAGTCAAAATCCCAATTTTTGAGATTTTTTTGGAAATGCACTTCCGAAGTCTAGAAAAATTTAGAAAAAAAATATTTCGGAAATGCATTTCCAAAGCAGGGTAAAATGGGGTTTTCGCTAGGGGTGACCCCATAGGGAGGTGGGTAAAGAAAAAATCTTTTTGTAATACATTGATTACACTTAATTAATTTTTTTTAATTGTTATAATATTATATTTTTTAAAATAATTATATTAGGAGAAGTGTGATATAATGAAGTGAAATAAATATTAAGAAGAAAGACTGACTTATTTTATGATTACAAAGTGGAAAATATTTAAATGTTTTCTCATTGATAAAAACAATAATAGCATTGGTTTGCAATTGCATTTAATAAAATGACAGCTAATAAGTTCCTTGGTGGAGCAGCTCATTTAGCCTCTGTAGCACCTTCTATTTTGGTAGGATTCTTAACAATGTACTCTTGGATAAGATAAACATGATACAATAAATTATTTTAGTATATAATGTTTTGATTTCTTTTTGTTTTGAGATTGATTTTTTTATTTTAGTTTTTTTTTGGATTTTAGTAATTTTTCTTTTTAAAAAATTAGAGTTTTTATTGAGATTTTTTAAAAACTAATTTCTTATTGTTTTATATCATGCATATATATTAGAAAAAAAAGCTAAATATACAAACCTATATATGCATATATATTAGAGTAGAGGTTAAATAGGTCAGACTATATATGCATATATAGGTCGCCTTATAAGACTTCTTAAATAATAAGAATTAATTGAAAATTTAATGAAAAACAGACTTTTAAATTGACTTTTAGGTCAGGCTAGGCTTTTAAAAAGGCTAGTCCAGGCAAAAAAAAAAGAGCCTATAATAGGCCATAGGTCATACTCAGGCCTTTTAAATTTATCGTAGGTCAGACTCAAGCCTTCTAAAACCTAGCTTAGCCTAGTCTATTTCCACCCCCTTCTTCACTAGAGGATCCTTGACACCCCATCATGCAACTTACTACTTGAATCCCTTCCAAAACATACTCAACTTACCCACATAAGCACCGCTTGAGGGACTCACTATTTTATTTTATAATGTATGGTTAGGACTCCTTGCGAGGGATATGCCCGATGCTTATGTGGTCATTCTGGTGAATTTAGCCATCCCTCTCATTTGAGATGGAAGTTTCATTTTGGCAACTTCTCTGAAACAATGTCCCTATTATAAGCAGTATATTTAGGCACAATTTCAGGTTTTAGAAAATTAGGATTTCTAAAACGAATTCAGTCAAAACAAACTCACTTAAACACACCATACCTTACAATGTATCATATTTTACTTCAATATATCGCACCTTACGGTGTGACACATTTCTCTAATTGACAGTAGTGCATTGTTAGACCGCATTATAGAATAAGTTTCACTTATTTATTTAATCTATCATCAATATGTTCTTAATTGTGTAAACCTGAAGGTTCTTGTGACTTTGAAAAATATATTAAATCACATTTAATACAATAATCAATGAGTGATATCTGGCAACACACCACTGCTACCGTAGTGACGAAAATGCCATGTGATCTGACAAAACATTAATATGTTAATGATTATGTGTACAATCACTCTTGTTCCTTCGTGTCTATATTGAACATACGACATAGATCGTGTCACTCTTATTAAGTTCAATATTGTACACTTAGACATTTATCTTGTTATGTAGGATAACAAAATTCATCTATGCTTCTCATGTCCCTCAGCATAATTTGAGGAGTATCCATCAATCGTTTTTGTGGTCATCCTATTGGAAAAAAATGTTAGAGTGATAATAAATACTTGACTATACTTCTATGATCTATAATGGTTTCAAGTCGATGGGTGACATACGCCACTATCATTATCCACTATGCCAAATTTGTCTTTTAGCAGCACCCCTACGAAAGCGCTTTTAGGAAAAAGCGCTGGTATAGATTTCGCTAAAAACAAAATTAAAAAACACGCAAAAAAGCGCTCTTATAGGGGGGTTACGAAAGCGCTTTCAAAAAGCGCTGGTAAAGGCATGGTTACGAAAGCGCTTTTCAAAAGCGCTCTTATAGGGGGTTATGAAAGCGCTTTCAAAAGCGCTGCTATAGGGGGTGGGGTACAAGAGCGCTTTTACCCTAAAAAGCGCTGGTATAGCCATGGGTACTAAGGCACTTTTCAAAAGCGCTTTCATAGCTGTTTCATAATTAAAATTTTTAAAATCAAAATTAGACAAAACGTGTTTGCCCTCACAAAATCCCTAATTCCCTCTTTCTCTCTTGCCATCGTTGTGCCCTCCAAACTCAGAAAACTCAGAAAACTCAAATCGCTGCCACCGTCGGAGAAGAAGAACGTGAGCCACCGTCGGAGAAGAAGCCGTGAGCCACCGTTGGAGAAGAAGAAGAACGTGAGCCACCGTTGGAGAAGAAGAAGCCGTGAGCCACCGTAGCCACCATTCCACTCTGGTTTCGCCTCCTTTGTAAGTAATTATAATCTCCTTTTCTTCATTGTTGTGTAAAAGAACCAATACTTGTTAGCACTCTAGGACACTCCCTACCAATTTTCTCTGATTCCAGACTAAAAACAGAACAAAACACTAACAATTTTGAAGCTGTATCTAGTTTTTTTATTTATTTTTAAGTATTACAAAAGATAAGATATGATTGAACTTTAAATTCACTTGAACTATTGGGAATTCTTTCTACATGTTGATTTGAGTGGATTCATTGCTAATAGTTAAAATGATGAAGATGCATTGTTACAGGAATAAAGAATTTAACAAATATAGTTTATAGCATCATTGGGTTTATAGTTAAAATGATGAAGCTTTGTAAATAATACAGACTACAGAATGACAAACATTGGCTGCTATCTTGGATTTTATCTGCCCTCTCTTAGGAATTGGTTTTGCTCCTCCTGAACTTTTGAACTTGTTCACGTTTGCAATTTCTGATTTTTGAAAATGATGTACAGTAGTGGTTCTCATTTTGCTAAATAAATAGGTTTAGCGGGTATAATTAACGTGTTTCTCAAAAATGGTGATATGAATTATAAAATAAGAAAGTGTGTGTGAGTTTATATAGATCACTCAATTATCATATAAATGGAATACCATAATAAGCTCTGTGGGCTAAACTAAAAGTTGATTTATGAGTAACCAAGAATGAATAAAAAAATAGTTCATTTAATAATTGAATAATATAGCCAATTTTGAAAAGTAAGAGAGTTTGTTTGTATTTCATTTACCAGTTGAAGTTTCAGAGAATCAAATTGTTTATATATATAAACATAAACACATTCATATACAGTAAAGAACCTAAGGATCAAGAAATTAATATATAGTAGCATAGTATGTACAAACTCACTCTATTTTATTATGAAAAAAATGAGAAACCATTAAGCCACATAAAGTATAAACAAGAGAAACCAGCTCACCCTATAGAGCATTTTTGTCATTGAAAACAGTGTGAATTCCTGATATATTGTTATCATATCTACCTTTTATTGCTCTTTTATTTATATTGTTTTTCATGCGGCATTGTTTCTACCTCAAATGCCGTGTATATGGAGAATTTTGGGTGTGATGTAAATGATGTGCTAGAATAATAATCAAATTACTTTAATTTATGTAATTTATTTTCCTCTTCATTTGACAGATTATTGCTAACAAAGATAGTCCAAGAGGGATACATTTTCGGCGTGTAGGACCTCGTCAAAAGGTATGTTTCCACACGGTGAGAATTTACCGGTTTAGGTTCCTTCTTGCATTTATTTAATTATGAAAGTAAAAAAATTGGATACCTCAGCTAGGTGTGTTCAGATATATTTCATATTGGCATGTAGATAGAGTTTGAATTATAGTAATCATTCCCGAATAGTTATGCATAGCGTCCGATCCCAAAAGTGGGGGATAGTGATGCATAGCGGCCGATCCCAAAATTTAAATTTTCCAAAATGACCATGAATACCTTATAAAGTAGAAGGGGACTGAATACTAATAGTTGATTTTTAGATTATATTAAGTAATACTCATTATTCCGACATGTGGAATATTCTTGATGTCAATTTCGTTGATAGTTAAGTGATGAACTTACTAACTTTGTGATTTGAATTCGCTATAGGGGTTACTTATGAAGAGTGAAAGTTTGATCGTTTTTGTTTAGCTTAATTAAGACATGGATAAGACATGGATGAATTCAAACCGATTGTCGAAAGAGTACGAGAAAGGGGTATGGGAATTCGATAAGTTTGCGGTTGCGCACGCCAAAGACCCGATTCGAATGGCGTGTCCTTGCATGGGTTGCTGTTATGGGGGTAAGGTTGACGGGAATCAGTTGGCATCGCATTTACTACGGTTTGGAATTGATAGAAGTTATACAGTTTGGAGTTTGCATGGTGAGAAAAGTAACGGGAATGTTGAGTCGAGGTGTAATATGAAGTATGCTTCAAATGACGATTGCACAGACACATACGATTATGATCGAGTCGAAGAGATTGCAGAAGCGCTGGAAGAAGATCTTGAGGATTGTCCCAAAATGTTCGAGAGGTTGGTAAGCGATGCAGAGAAACCGTTGTATGATGGTTATTCAAAGTTCACAAGATTGTCTGCGGTGTTAAAGTTGTACAACTTAAAGGCGGACAATGGATGGTCGCATAAAAGTTTCACAGAGTTATTAGCCCTTATGAAAGATATGCTACCAGAGGATAATGTTCTTCCTAATCGAACGTATGAAGCCAAAAAGATGTTGTCCTCTATTGGCATAAGCTATGATAAGATACATGCATGTCCAAACGATTGCGTTTTGTTTCGAAACGAGTATGCAGCGTTGAATGAGTGTCCTAAATGCGGTGCCCCTCGATATAAGAAAAAGTTGTCTCCGACCAAAGTCTTATGGTATTTTCCTATAATTCCGAGATTTAGACGCATGTATCATAGTGAAACCGATTCAAGACACTTGACTTGGCATGCAGATGAAAGAATTATTGATGGAAAGTTGAGACATCCGGCAGACTCACCATAGTGGATGAAAGTTGATAGTGATTATCCTGAATTTGGAAAAGAAGCAAGAAACCTTCGCTTGTCATTGTCTACTGATGGAATGAACCCGCATGGTATTCAAAGTATCTCGCATAGCACCTGGCCTGTGATTCTTATGATTTATAACCTACCTCCGTGGCTATGTATGAAGCGTAAGTACATGATGTTATCTATGCTAATTTCTGGGCCTAAACAACCAGGGAATGACATAGACGTATACTTGGCACCTTTAATCGAAGATTTAAAGTTTTTGTGGGAGAACGGTGTGGAGGTTTACGATGGGTATAGGAAAGAAAGTTTCAACTTGAGGGCGATGTTGTTTGGAACAATTAATTATTTTCCAGCATACGGAAATCTATCCGGGTACAGCAATAAAGGTCAAAAAGCGTGTCCTGTTTGTGAAGATGAAACCGATACGACACGATTGGATCTTTGTCAGAAGAATGTCTTTCTCGACCATCGTAGATTCTTAAATTCTAATCATCACTACCGTGGGTGGAGAAAAGCATTCAATGGAAAGGCCGAACAACATACAACCCCGCCTTTTTTGACAGGTGATCAAATTTTTGAAAAGGTGAAAGATGTGAGCACTCAGTTTGGCAAGCCTTTTGCACAGTTACTTGTCAAGGGTGGGTGGAAGAAGAAGTCAATTTTTTTTGAACTTCCATATTGGAAGTCGTTGTACGTAAGACATTTCCTCGATGTTATGCATATTGAAAAAAATGTATTTGACAGCGTTATAGGTACTTTACTCAATATACAAGGAAAGTCTAAGGATGACCTTAACATAAGGAAGAACATGGTAAACATGGGAATAAGAACTGAATTGGGACCCGTGATGAAAGGAAGACGAACATATCTGCCACCTGCTGTTTACACTCTATCTAGAAAGGAGAAGAAAACATTGTGTAAGTTCCTCAGTGAAGTTAAAGTTCCAGAAGGCTACTCGTCAGATATTAGAAGACTTGTGTCCATGAAAGACCTCAAGTTAAAGAGTTTGAAGACGCGTGATTGTCATGTTATAATGGAACATTTTTTACCAATAGGTATACGTTCTATTCTGCCAGAAAAAGCAAGAAGCGCAATAACTAAACTGTGTTTTTTCTTCAGGTCAATTTGCAGTAAGGTGATCGATCCCGCGATCTTACCAACATTGCAAAAAGAGATAGTTGTTACTTTATGTGATCTTGAAATGTATTTTCCTCCCTCGTTTTTTGACATAATGGTTCATCTAGTCGTTCATCTTGTGAAAGAGACACAATTGTGCGGACCAGCTTATATGAGATGGATGTACCCTGCTGAATGTTATATGAAAATATTAAAAGGGTACGTGAAAAACAGAAGTCGACCGGAGGGTTGTATTGCCGAACGATACATTGTTGAAGAAGCGGTTGAGTTTTGTACTGATTTTCTGTCAAATGTTCAATCAATTGGACTCCCCGAATCTCATATTGTTGAAAAAAAGAAGGAAAAAGGCTAATTGGAAATAAAGTTGTGACAGTATCAATGGTCGAGCGGGATCAAGCGCACTTGTATGTTCTGCACAATGAGATTGAGGTTGAGCCGTATGTTGAAATGCACAAGGTTGTTATCCGAGATTTAAATCCGAATAGAAATGAGAATTGGATAGTACGAGAGCACAATCGAAGTTTCATACTGTGGTTTAGGGAACATATTTATTCAAAGTATCGTTCAGATCCTGCTTCGGTAACAGAAAGGTTGAGATGTTTAGCATATGGTCCAAGTATAATTGTGTTTTCTTATAGCGCATACGCAATTAATGGATACACATTTTATACCAAAGAACAGGATGATAAAAGTACTATGCAAAATAGTGGTGTTACCTTGGTAGCTGAAGCAATGAACATATCAAGTGCGAATGACTTAAATCCGAAATTTGCAAATTTGTCATATTTTGGGGTTATCGAGCGCATTTTGGTGTTTGATTACGCGAAGTTTTAGATTCCTGTATTTGGTTGCAAGTGGGTTGAAAATAATAATGGCATACTAATGGATAAGTCAGGATTTTTGCAAATGGATCTCAATAGGGTGGGGTACAAAGATGAGCCTTTCATTCTAGCCTCTCAAGCTAAACAGGTGTTCTATGTCAATGATCCGACAAGTACGAAATGGTCTATAGTGTTTTTATCTAACAAAATAGTTGATGAAAACATTGGAGATCAAGGTGATATTGGTGTTGGCATTGAATCTTGTACAAGAAACGATCAAAATGAGAATGAATCTTGTACTAGAAATGATCATAATGAGGGTATTTGGATCAATCCAACCGTCCGCGTTGTTAAGAGACGCGTAGAACACAATCCTACCAAGAAAAGAAAGAGACGTTAGTGAAAAAAGGTAATAGTATACATATTCCGACTAATGTGCTTTATTCAATTTGTACCGATTGTTATATATTCAATTTGTATAGTTTTTTCAATTTGTATTCCGATTGTTACAATACTTATTCAATTTTGGTGCATATTTTCGTTTTGTACATAACTTTTGAACCATGTATCCGTTTGTCGACTTCTTTACATGTAACTATACTATTTTGACGATTCCGGAGCTGCTCATGCACTTATCTTTACATTTCAAGACTGTTTTTTATCAGTTTTGCTTCTGCCCGTAATCAAAAGTCGGGCTTAGGGTCTGAATTTCGGAAAACCGACTTCATTTTTGAGTCCGTGGGGACGTTTTACCATAGCCATGTAAATTTCGTTCAATTCCGACAACTTTTTTTTTTTGACGCTTATTTTGATTTCACCGATTTCGATTCCGATTTACTTGTACATGCATGGTTTGACTTCCATTTGACTTGTATAGATTGTTAGCTTATTAATAGTTTGTTTGATACAGGTTCAATGGCTAGTAATCAAGAAAACTCACAAGATAGAGATGCTCCGGATACAAATCCTCCACCTGATACATCATCAAAAGAAGTTGCACGAGGCATCACCATTATGAAGGGAATCATTCGACATAGAGACCAAGGATTAATATATAATTTGGAATGGAATTCTGATAACCAACCAATTGGTCCTAATTCTGCAAAGTTGACAAGCTATATTGGTACACTTGTTCGTATGCATATTCCAGTCTCCGTAGCTAAATGGAATATGAAAAGAAAAGAGTTGGACGAGAAAAAAGACGCGATTTGGGACGAGCTTAAGGTATCATATATGGTTGTTGTTATTATCTTGACGATAATTTGTTTAAATTACTTATACTAACACACTCTATGCGTATGTTTTTTCGCAGAGGTCTTTTAACATACTAGATGAGCGTAAATGCTACATACTTGGTTTGGCCGGAAAAAGATATAGAGGGTGGAAAGCTTTTTTAACAAACACTTATCTTAAGGATAAAGACGGGAACTTTCTTGAAGAGGCACCAGGACGGCCAAAAAAATATGAGTTATTCATTGATGAAGAAGATTAGGCTAAGTTTTTAGAGCAAAGAGATGAAGCTTTTCGGAAAAGGAGTGCCACAAATAGTGCGAGAGCATCAAAACCCGCGTATCCAAACAAAAAAGGGAGTTTGGGATATGCACGCTTAGAGGAAAAAATTGTAAGTGAATAGAAATGCGTTTTAATTAATTGTCTAAATGTGTTTTATTTGACGATTTTATCATTTGTGTCAATGCATAGTTAGAGGAGACGAAAAGTGAGGAAACCTCACTTCCAATACATGTGTTGTGGAAGGAAGCTCGTGTGGGCAAGAATCGAGCTGTTGATCCCGATGTTCAAAAAGTTTATGATGAATGTGTAAGTATAACACCGTGTCTTTAATGAAATCAAATGTTTTTTAATATATAATTGATTTTTTATCTCCACTAATAATTATTGAAATGTAAATGAATTACAGGAGACCATGTCGCAATCGGTATCCACTGGTGAGGACCAGGATGATGGGAGCGTACTTAGTAGAGCACTAGATGTTCTTGAGTATCCCGATCGGGTGAGGGGTAAAGGTCATGGTGTGACTCCAACCTCTTTTTACAAGCATTCTAGGAGAAGAAATCCTACCAATGAAGAAGTGTTGCAAAAATTGCAGAAATTACAAGCACAAGTCTCTGAATTGCAAAGAGATAAAGAGATGTATATGAGATAAAAGTGCAATACTTCATCGGTGAAAGAAACTAGTGATAAAGCTAGTATCAACTGTCAAAGAAAATTTCCCGAGGTAATTATAAATTTTTTTTCCTTACAATTGTTCTATTTTATTAATGATAATGACTCTATATTTACTATTGGTTTAGGGCATTTCATCTTGCCAACTATACTTATCCTCACCGAATTATCGCCTAGTTGGCAAGGGAAAAATGCACAACACTTTGGGAGATTTACTTCACCATAGACCGCTCCCGGATGGACACCTAAAAGTATCAGTTGATGTTGTATTAGATCATGATGCGGTGCTACCGGTACCTGACATGGTCTCAGAGACAACATTGCTGCGAGATGAAATATGGTCATTTGTTGCATGGCTCTCGGAGCTCATTATCATTGGTGATGAGGTATATTGAAAACCATTATGAATCATTTAGTTTTGGAATGTCAATTCTGAACCGTTACGTTAATTATTTTTTACATTTTAATTTTAGACTGCTCCTACAAAACCCGCAATTAAGGGTAAAGGGATTTTACAGGAGGAGGAGTTTGTTGCATCACTAAAAGAGGTACATTTAAAGTGTTAATATATAATCTGAATCTAAAACTGCATGATTTTATATTTTACCTAACTTATATGATTTTTAGGCATCTGCTCGGGGGTCACAACAAGTGACGCAGCAAGTTCGTAGCGTACCACCCAAGGGTCCTCCGAAGCCAGTAGCAAAAAAAGGTGGAGCTTTTGTGCCTCGATACCGGACGATGCTCGGAACACTTGTTGATATGTCCGATTTGAAGGATAGTGCTTTCCGTGAAATCAATATGGATGAAGGTATCTTTGGTATTGAATTCTTGTCAAATATTGCACTAGATGACTTGCAAGAGATTTTTACGCATGAACAACTAGGCGTCGGTAATATTCACTCATACATCCGATAATATTCACTCACCCGATATATTATTTAATTAGTCGAACAATTTATTTACACATTTCAATGAAAATAATATAATGTTTATTGTGTTTTTATTTAAGGTTGTTGTATGACAAAGTGTTGCGCGGGACTGCATTGTCAAACAGATTCCGTTTCGTGTTTTCCGCCTATTGCAGCGGTATGAAAATTGCTACGGAACTGGAATCAGTTAGACAACACTTAGTCGATAGATTCCTGTCCACCGGCAATACAGAAAGTCTGATTCTTTGGGCGTATAATACTCGACCAGTAGGGTTAGTTTCTCATTCTTGGTTCATCTAATCTTTGTTTCTTTTGCGTAGCAAAATTTTCATATAAACTATTGTTTTAATTTATAGAGCACACTGGTTGTTGCTTGCTATCGACCCTATAAGAGAAGTGGTATATTTTCTGAATTCGGTAGATGGTGTGTTGCTTGCTATCAATGATTGATACGTAAGTGGGATCGTTCTAAATATTTGTGTATATTTATATATTTAATTATTTGTGAGATTGATCTAAATATATGCTTTTATATTTTTGTTAGATCAATACAAGTGTTCCGAAGTCAAAGAGACGCACAGGTATCCCGGACTAAATCAAACAACATTACTTGGATCAAAGTGGAGGTACATTAATTTTCACAATTTTGCTTATAATATTTATGCTACTTGATAAAACAAGACAACTATAAAATCTTGTTTGTTTTTCTATGTAGTGTCTGATACAACGAAACGGTTCAGATTGCGGATACTATGTTTTGAGGTTTATGAAAGAAATCATTCAAACGAATCAATTAGAGATTCCAATCACGGTATGAATTTATAACTTAAGATAATTTCTTATAATTTATTACATTTAACTAAATCATTCATATTATGTTTTTGTTATGTAGTACTTTGATGACTTCTATGCTGCTTCTTACACGAGACTTAAGTTGGAAGAAATCAAAGAGGAATTGTGTCAATTTTATATTCAGCAACTATTCATATAGGTATGAATACATTATTGTGTGAACAGTTTTATGAATACATTATTTTGATAATGACTTTGTGTTTGAGTTTCTTTGGTGGATGTTGGTTCATTTTGCTTAATATTAGTTGACGATGATGACGTTGTTATATGAATCATGTTTGTTTTTGTTGTTGTTAAGTGGTGCTGATAGTTTGATTTGAAACTGGATTGATGACACATTACATTGGTGGATTGAGGACACATTACATTGGTGGATTGATTTGAAACTGATAGTTTGTTTCATGTTTGTTTTTGTTGTTGTTGAGCCTTTAATTGACCGTGTTGTTCTGTTCATACTTTGCAGGACCAGGCCGGGAAACGATCAAACTTTTGAAGTATAATATTATAGTCTAGGTGGTTACTAACTTTGTTCATACTGTTGCCAATATTTGAAGTATAATATTGTTGATGTTACTGATTTAGTTTGTTTGACATGAGTTAGTTACATGTGAATTGAACTATAATGATGTATATATATATAATTTTGGATATTATAATGGTATTATATTAGTGTGTGTGTGTATATATATATATATATATATATATATATATATATATATATATATATATATATATATATATATATATATATATATATATATATATATATATATATATATATTGTCCTACCTATCACAGGTCGAAAATATGTTACAGGTCGAAAATATTTCAGGTTGAAAATATATTACAGGTCGAACATATTACAGGTTGAAAATAAATATAAATTACAGGTCGAACTGGGAGGCTTAAATTACAGGTTGCACTTTAAAATACCTCATTTAGCAACGACAGTGCTTTTAAAAAAACGCTTTTAAAGGGCCACCTACTAAAGCGCTTTATTACTAAAAGCGCTGCCTAAGATAAAAAAAAACATAAAAAATAAAAAAAAAATGCAACCTACGAAAGCGCTTCTGGAAAAGCGCTGCTATAGGGGTGGCTACGAGAGCGCTTTCTGGATAAAAGAGCTCTTATAGGGGGACTACCAGAGCGCTTTTCTGGAAAAAGCGCTGCTATAGGGGGCTACCAGAGCGCTTTTCTGGTAAAAGCGCTGCTATAGGGGGATACGAGAGCGCTTTTCTGGAGAAAGCGCTGCTATAGGGGGGCTACGAGAGCGCTTTTGGAGTTTCAAAAACGCTGTCGTTACCTACGGCAGCACTGGCTTTGGCAGCGCTTTAAAGCGCTCTTAAAGCCCAAAATAAGCGCTTTTAAAACCCTTTCTGTAGTAGTGATCACTATGAGAATAACATATGACACTTACATATCATTCTACGTAGTATTCTCACAGTGTGTCAATCCACTATAAATATCACAACTAATATTTATACATATTTGAGTACTTGATGACTATTTATCTATGCTCTGTAAGATGTTATTATCAATCTATCCACATAATAGTTTCTATACTTTAATGATATATTCATATTTTATTAATCCTAGTATAACACTTTATTACTTTAGAAAACAAACTTAATAAAAAAAGTCTCACTATTTCTAATAGATAATTTGATACAAGTACAAAATTCTAAAATATATATTGACTTCTAGAACTCACACCAACTATGCGCTAAACACATGGTATATAAGATTTAGGTTAAATTAAAATTTGGTCCCCCTATTTATCTGATTCACAAAGTTAATCCCCCTATATTAAATTCAAACAGTTTTGGTCTCTCTATTTTAAATTCAAACAGTTTTAGTCATCCTCTCAAGTTTTTTCATAGAAAATCGATGATATTTTTTGTTTTTTAACTTATATTTTTATCTACAAAGTTGAATAATAGATTTATATATAACGATTTGTTATGTTTAACAAGTAATTTGTCAAGTGAAAATATCATTAATTTCAAGTGTAAAAGTATGAAAGGGGAATCAAAATGATTTAAATCTAAAATAGAGAAACAAAAAATGTTTAAATTTAAAATAGAGGATCAATTTTGTGAAGGTTTAAATTTAAAATAGAGGATCAATTTTGTGAATCCACAAAAGTAAGAGAACTAAAACTGTAATTAAACCTAAAATTTATCATATCATTATTTTTCCATTCTTTTGATTTTACTCTTTTATACCAATGTCACAAAAAATAACCTCCAAAAGATCACATTTTTAAAATTAAAATAAAGGATTCGACCATTGAATGAGCAGAAACTCACTTAGTGTTTATATGTTTTAACTCTTGTTTATCTATGAAATTTTCTGTCAATCTTAGTAAAAAAATTGCAAAAAACATGTTCTGTCAAAATTACATGTGTTACAGAAATTTATAAAATATTAGAGAATTAATAAGAAAAAAACATATTCACTTTGTCTCGAAATATATGATCTATTTGTAAAGAAAATTATTCTAAAATAATTGATATTTTAATTTTAATTCTCTTCGTAATGTTAATTATGTTTTTTCTATCATATTATATAATTAATATTAACGACATTATTCTTAAAGTAATATCTTCAATTTTATATTTACTTTAAAGTGAATGCCCAAATATTTGATAATGATACAACAAATAACAACCAGTTTTATTACTTAATAGAGTACGGATTGGGATCTTTTCTTTTATTTTTTCTCTCCTTCTTTTCTTTTAACTTTCTCTTTTTTAATTTCATTTTTATCTATCATTAAAAAATAAAAATATAATTAAAAAAGAAAATAAAATTAAGAGAAAAATAAAGAATCCAATGTGTAGTCCCTCTAGTCTCATTTATAAAAAACGATTCTCTTTTTTAGATACATTTAATAAATAACGTATCTAAACAATATATTATCTAGATACATTATTTATTCAATATATCTAAAAAATAGAATCTTTTCTTATAAATGGGACCGGAGATTAGAAATACTTACTGAATAATCGTTATGCATAAGTCTAAGTTTGCATTAAGCTGTCGAGGAGGACCAACCTAAAATTTAGTTAAATCTGATCAAAGATTTGATACTCCACCAATAAAAGAGTTTCGGTGAAGGTGAAACGTTTATTATTGCCTGTACGGTAAAAGGACGGAAAGTGTGCCGAGGGTTATGACCGACACGTGTCAGTAAAAAGCATCCAACATCATTGTAGGAGTAATTGTTTTTCGCAATGGACCCACTCAACTGTTTTTCAAGGTTGTCACCTACTCCTCCTCGGAATCTCGGTCTAGGAATATGAGCTTAAATTTTTTGCTGTTTCAGAAAAATATGAGCTTAAATGAACTCATACTAGTACTTATTGTATTGTTGATGTAATTACTGAAACACAGTAAACATAGAGCTAGGTGTCATATGGAAGCAGTTTTGTAACATCTTTTGTAAGCATATTATTATTATTATTATTATGGGTCTTAAAAGATTTTTTATTAAAGTCATATTTCAATTTTTAATGCATTTTTAATATATTAAACGCACATATTTTAAAAAAACTTACTATTTTAATCACTTAAAAAGTACTCTAAAGATACTGATTAGCATTTTCCTATTATTATTACTACTAAAAAAATATCACGTGAGTAGGTTGTACAGTTTTAGAAATTTATAAAAAATGAGTTTAATTCTAACTTCAATATAAAATTGTTGAACAATTGTCTCTCTGTATATAAGCAGTTTTATATACTCCACTATAAATATAAGCAGTATATTATTGAAACTGTTTCATAACAGACAAAAAGTTTATTTATTCAATTGATTTCTTTTGTATATGCATAACTTTAATTTTTTTTTAATATTTTAATAAAATAATAGTAAAGATACCCTTAAATTTAATTGAGTATAAAATAATAATATTAAATATCATATTATATTTTAATATTAACTTATTTTAAAATAATTAAAATTTTAAATTTAATTATACAAGAAAATATGTGTACTCTACTAAACCTCATTGGTACTAAAAAAATTTACCTAAAATAATATTTGTACATATTTAAAATATTTAGGCCGATTGAAAAGGTCGGCAGAAAGGTATGAAGTTTGTTAGGGAAAGGTGACAAGTAGTGAGTTATGATAGGTTGTGAAGACTTTCAGCACAGAAGATCACTTTCTTCAGTCAGGTAAGTCGTCTACATCCTCCAAGGCCTTCAACTCGGCAGGGATCTACCTACAGCTCGACAGAGATCTACTCCCATTTATTAGGGATCTCTCTCATCCAGATCGGTCACGACGGTTACGCACATATCAAAGGTTGTTACCGTTACAGGGGTTACGATTCCTTAATGATGGATGACGGAGGTTATAGATAGCGCCATTATGGAGGGAATTAATCCAAGGATTGCTCCATCAATGTTGTAATTTATCACTCCAAGACTATAAATAGGACTCCCGAATAAGGGATAAGGAAGCCACGCTTCATCTTGAGCTTGCATCAACTATACAACTCAAATCCCTAAAAAAAAGCTAAGTCTACCAATTCAGTTGCGACCTCACAGGATTAACTTCTGGGAGGTATTTCAAACGTGTTCTGCCGAAACAATATTTATAGGGTAACTCTATTGGTATTGTATTAATTGTGTTAAATAAGTGAAAATTATTGATCTAGAGTTTCACTACTAAAAAGACTATGTTTTATACAGATTTAAGCTAAAATTCTAGAGGAAACGAGCTTCCTACAATTTTTCTTATCATTATTGGTTCACAGCTAAAACCTTTGTAAGTAATTATTTTGGTAGGAAAATCTCATAATAAATCCGCAAAAAATATTCGCAGGAAAATAGATATATAACTTTGTAGTTAAAGATCGTAGAAAATACCTAAAGATAAACCTTCAGCTAATCCTGTAGATAATTTGGAAGGTAACTGGATAATCGCAGAAATGTCGCAACAAACCTTAAATCCACAAGTAAACCCATTGATAAAATATATGTTGAATGAAATTATTAAGGGTTCGTTTGATAAAAATAGCAGTTGAGTGACTTATAGCTTATGGCTGATGGCTGATAACTTATAGCTTATAGTGGATGACTGAGACTGATAGATGATAAGTTAATTAAAGTGTTTGATAAAATTAGCGGTTCAACTAACTTATAAATATAAAATAACATAAAAAATATTTAATACATAATTATGCTTATGTTTTCAACTAATTAAATCCATATTGATGCTTATGTTTTCTTTTTAGAAGAGTGTGATTGTTTGAAATAGATTAACCACGACAGGAAGATACTGGTATTGCCACACTCAACTCATAGTTTGGTGATGTTATATGTTATTCCGGTCTTTCTGGTTTATGTTCATTAACATACGCGACCATAAACCACGATATGCAAATGACTTTTGTAGAGAGGTGACACTCAGAGACGACATTTTCCCACTTACCTATAGGTGAGATGACCATCACTTTGAATGATGTTTCATGCCTACTACATCTTCCTATCAGGGGAGATTACTCGACCACGAGAGGATTGGGCGAGAGGAAGGGGTCGATCTGATGATGACCTTGTCGGAGGCTGACTCTGGTGAGGCGTTAGAGGAGGTAGCTCGCACTAGAGGTGCTTATGCACGGTTTAGATTTTTAAAAAAGATTTATAATGTTCATGTGAAATGGGATACAAATGCTAATGGCGATAATGAACAGGTCGAGTACCACTGACATTGCGCATTGAAGTGTTACCTCTTGTTCTTGGTTGACACGTCCATGTTTGTGAACAAAAGTGCAACATATGTCGATGTGTTCTAACTCAATTACTTCACAGACCTGAGTGTGATTCACGAGTACAACTGGGAAGCCGTCTGTTTGGTATATCTGTACTCAAAGTTGGGCGAGAGTTATATTTGGAAAACAAAGCAGGTGATAGGTATTGCACGCCAAGGTTGTCAGAGTCGAGTTTTTACCTTAACTCGTTTTACCTAGGTAAAATCGAAACGTAAAATCATGGAGTTTACCTCATATTAAAATTATATTAAATTTTAAATAATTAATGCATTTAGAATATTATATATATATATATATATATATATATATATATATATATATATATATATATATATATAATATTCTAAATGCATTAATTATTCAAAATTTTAACTTAATTAAAACAAAAAATATACTATATCATCATAATAAAGTGTAATATTCACAAATATGTATCAAATTACATAAATTGTCCATCAAATCATAAAATGTAACATCCAAAAGATTATAAAAAAACAATAGTTTCATAAATTTTTCAAGTTTAAAAAAACAAATCTTTTTAGCTTCTTCTTCAACTTAATCAAAAGTTCAATCCATCTACAACATCATCTTCATTAATTAGAACATTCATATTCGACTTGATTAAATTCATCTTCAAATGTTAAAAATTCTTTAGTATTATAACCAAGATATGAATGTGAATAAAATTAAAAATCCATAGATAAAATTTATGGGCCGAAATATAACATGTGATTTTATAACTTTGACAAAAAAAAAGTAAAATCATGTCAAAGAGTAAAATCCAACGATTTTACACGATTTCACCGATTTTAGAAAGATTTAAATCACGTAAAATCGTTCCAGAATACGATTTTACATAAAAAGGTTTTTACCTGCGATTTAACACGAAATGCTGACCTAGAAACGTGAAATCTATAGAGTTTAGGTTTTAAATCGAGATTTTAACAACCTTGTTGCACGCTGCTTATGGTAATTTATTGATACTAATATTTTCATAATTGATTTGTTATACTTGTTATTAATAATTGTACTAATTTCTTGTTATTAATTTTCAAGGACGAATTATTTCCCACTTTCCTCGCATTACCGAGTTTGAAGTTGCACTTAAATACACAGTGGATTGTGTAAGTACGAAGTGCGCCTAAGAGGGAGGGGTGAATTAGGCCGAATAAAAATGTCTAGTTTTAGATACAAGTATGTTCTTATTTTATGGGTTGGTTAAGTTAGAATAAAGCAATAAAATGCATAAAGATAAGGACACAATGATATATACTGGTTCCCCTCATAATCCGAGAGTACTCCAGCCCCCTTTCAAACACGAAAGAGATTTCACTATAGTTAGAATGATTGTACAACCTATCCACACCAATTGTGATGCTTACTATCTAACCTATAGGTAGATCAAAGGCTCTTAAAACCTTTAAGATCTTAATACTAAGTGCAAGAAGAACAATCCTCTTCAATGCACACACTTGCTTCCAACAATCCTGGACAGCAAGAATACAAGTATTTTCTGAATTTTACAAGAGTTTTTGAATAGAAATATAATCTATCAATCAATTGATTGATCTTATTTTCCAAGCAAACAACTTTATCAAGGATATACAACAAGTGTTCAAGAGATGATATGAATTTTTCTTAAGTTTTAATGAAAGAGCAATGCAGAAAAATTCACTTGAAAATTCTGATTTCAACGCTTTGAATTTTTTTAAAGATGAGATGATTTTAGAAGGTTGAAATATTTGTTGGAAAAGGTGATTTGAATTATGAAAATAATAGGTTTTATACTTTCATAATACCTCTTCAAAAGAGTATAAATTATGAGATAATGCAATGGTTGAAAATAGAAAGGTGTTAAGATTTAAAAAAATAACATTAAGCATTTTTGCCACTGTTTCGCGTGTAACCGGTTACAGCATGGCTGCTACCCGGTTACACAAACTAACGTTGCCTAGATTTTTTAAAATTTTCACGATGTAACCGGTTACAAAAGGGCTTCTACCCGGTTACAACAACACCAGCAGCAAAAAATACCTTTTGAAAATGCTATTTTTTGTAACCTTTTGATACCAAAACATGTTATGACATGAACAAATATATTTGAACACTTGTATGTATATTTTGAGAGTTAAATGCTATATCTTTAATAAATTGATCAATCAAAAAGAGTTTCTTCAAGACTTAGAAGATATTTGAAACTTGATGTGCTAGATGACTTGAGTCATTCCACTTTTTGCAATAATAGTTTTGTCTTGATCAAAACAAGTGTTGAAGCTTGACTTCACATTCTCCCCATTTTTGATGATGACAACCTTTGCTTGAAAATTTGATGCTTTAGCTTTCTCTAATCAATGAAACCCCCCCTACGATCAAAACTCCCCCTCAATCCATGAATGAGGATTTATTTGAGTTCAAAACTCCTTGCTACAACTTTGTTAGAGACAAGCAATACAACCATACATACAATCATAAACTAATTCTTCTCCCCCTTTGTCATTAGCAAAAAGGAATGGGGAAAGAAAGCTTAATATATGTCACAAGGTTAGCATAAGTAAGAATATATGGTAAATGTTAGCACAAAACATAAACACAACACTTAAACCGAAGATATCACACAAACATAGTACTAACTACCGAATAACATAAAGTATTCTTAATGTCTTAAGACTTACAAACCAACAAAGTTAGACAACAAGATATAAAGAGCATTGTTCAAAAGGAAACTAAAAAGCAAATAAACGAAAGTACGTAGAAAGGAAGTAAAACATAATAGCATGAGTTAATAAAGCAACAAATTCCTAACCACTTTCCATATCATCCGCTTCATCTCCTCTAGTTCCTCCTCCTTCTTCTTCTTCAACAACCCTTTGAGCATTATTCATTCGAATTTCCTTAAGCATACCTTTCATCATTCTCTTTAGGGAGGTGAATTCAAGTTCGCTTTCTTGATGATTACAGTTCATGGTATTTCCAACAGAGCAAATCTTGTTATAATTACCTTCAAGAGAGTAGCCGTCTACCGGAGCCGATGGAGAAGGGTTAGTTGATCGAAACTGAAATTTTCCCTCTTTGTCAATCACAATTCCGATATTTCTCAATGCCCATTTGTCATTAATTTCATTTTCGGTCATATCTTCCCTTGGTTCCTTTCGAAGATCAAAATCATATTGTTGTAGAATCTTAGTGATAAAACTCGTGCAACTGCTTTTGTTCCATATAGGAGGAATGGTGTGGTCGTTCCATTCAGAGTATCTCTTGATCGTATGGTACCATATGGTGTTTGCTCTTACCCATACGAGAGTCACCTCTAGACATGTCAGTTTGACACCATTTCCTTACTCCGGTTGGTTGGAATGTGGGTCATCTCTTATGTATCTCTATCTTCCCGAGCGAGTGATATGCCAATTTGGCTACTTGCAAATTATTCTGAGACCTCCCCATGAGTCTGCTCCTCCCACCGTCCCCCGCAGAGACCTACCGGCGATACTGGATGATTTCGAGAGTCACATTGTACTAGAAAAGTATCATTGGGAGCCAGCTCATGTACATTGGGTTTGTGTTGAGGGATACTTGCCATGGTTCTATAATGTGACCCATTCTTTCATGATGCCAGACGCTCCCCAGTTGACGTGAGCGTGACAACGATATGTTGGCGTGTTATAGAGATGGGTAGAGGAGCCATAAAGATAACACTCTTTGAGGATGGTTATCCCCAGTTGGCCCTCGTGGAGACCATAGTTGCCGAGTTACAGAATATTGTGCAATACAGGCGGCAGATGAGGAAGACGATTAGACATACCCAGTCATTTATATTGGGATGTATTATTTCTTTTGGTATTTTCAAATGTATTTTCGGACAAATGTTATGGATGAATTATCTTGACCTTTTATATTTATGTATGAATTTTTACCCTCCTTTAACTTTAATATAACAAGATTTTAGTTTGATTTTACGATAATATAATTTAATATAAGTTGGCCTAAAAAAATTGAATGTTTGGACAATGGTGTTGCTCTAGAATGATTTAGGGAGGATTTCAGAGATACATCTCCGAAATAATTCCTCTTTTGTATTTACCACACTTTCAAAAACTTTTAGGGGATATTTCTGAATACACCAAATACCATACAGAGATGCATCTTCAAACTACATTTTGTTAAAAATGTGGTGGATCTCATAATAACACATTTTGGTTGTGATTTGGATGTGTCCAAAAATACATCTCCGGATGCATGAAAGACAATTTTGATTTTTCAAATGTGTGACATGCTTATATAAGTTATATAAGGGTCTAATGAGCAATATCCGAATATTTTACACTTTTTGAGTCTGCTAATGCTATAAAACATGATAAGTATATCTACAAATTCGATATGGTGGTTAAATGCTTTGTATGTTCTCAATCCTAGAAGATTTTTAAGTTCTTAATTGACATGATAATTGTTGATCTTATTGTTGAATGTGTTATTGATTAAAATATTTTCTTCATCACTTGATCTATTGGATGAGATGACGCAGATAAATCTCTATGATTTATTTTGCGGTGTCTACAAGAAAAACTAGATTTACATAAAGCGTGACATAACTCATGTTATAAATCTCTTCATTATATAGCGCGATATTTTTATTAGTATTTAAAAAAACATTAACTATATTTTAAAAAAAACATTAACATATTTAGAATATTCAAAGTCTCAAAAAATAATTATTTTATATAATTAGTACCACAATTATAATTTAAAATTTCTGAATCCATCTCAATATTAAATTTATCTTGAAATGAAAATAAACTTCTAGAAAAAATGTATTTTCAAAGTATACCTTATGAGAGGGTCTTAGCCAAACTACTTTTCTCCTATGACTAGTAAAAATCACTCGGAATTTATAGGCCTTCAATTTTTCTTCTTGTTTGCCTTGACTTTGTCACCAACTTGTAAGATGGTATATTGAGTTTAAATTGCAAAATGGTTATCTTCTAAGAGAGTTATGCTAAAACTGCCAAGCATCTCACTCTAGCTAGATGTACACCACCTCAGCTGATGAGCTTTATAAAAAATATATAAAGTCTAATAGGAGTGTATAATAGAAAGTTTAAAACAATATCCTTTCTAAAGGTACCCGTATTTTTTTTCCCTTTTTCTTTTTGATAGAGGTTCATCAAATTAATAATTTTTTTATCACATTCACATCTAAATATATTATATTTTTTATCCCTTTTCTCGTGTTAGACTCACTACATCATGTTTGAGACAATGATAAACTTCTTCTTTATGTCTGATACCTTAACAATGAGACAATTAGAGAGGATTTGTAAGAGGTGGTTATGTTACAATTAAATCAATAAAAATTAATCATATATATATATATATATATATATATATATATATATATATATATATATATATATATATATATATATATATATATATATATATATATATATATATATATATATATATATATATATATATATATATATATATATATATATATATATTACATATTATGTCATATACTTTAATGCAGAATAGAATAAATAATACGAACATGCATATAGTTACATGATATACGACATGTTAGTATATGAGAGAAGAGATTACAAAATTATCTGAATCTATTGAGAAAGTTTATGTTGGCGGTAATCCTAAAAATTAGAATACAAACAACGAACAACTGATGACTTGACTGGTTCTTCCTCAACCGATACTCCTAATACCTTGAATATTCTTTAGATGGAAAGAAGAGATAAACTGCTTGTGTCAGGTGTTATATATATATATATATATATATATATATATATATATATATATATATATATATATATATATATATATATATATATATATATATATATATATATATATACACTTTCACTCATATTTGAGTTTTCATTATTCTGAAATGAGTCATTGTGACATCCACTCATATTTGAGCTTATATTTAATTAACATTTTAAATTTTATTTGATCACTTAATCAACTAAGGCTCTTAATTTTGATAGATAGCTAATATAATTTATAGAAATATATTTGTCCACAAAATAATTATTGGAATATAATAATAAAATAGTATTTGATCTTACCAGGATTAGACAATCGTCTTGGCCTGGAACGTGATTCTGGTCGGTCCAAAGAAGAGGAGGGGTACCTGCAAGACACTCTGATGTCAAACTAAGATTCAGAGTGAGAGCAAGTAAGTAGAATGGAAGTGAATGATTACCCGACCCTATTGTAAAAGAGAGTATTTATAGCCCCAACGCTGGGCCAAGATCTGTTGTTTTGGGTTGGATTGTGGAGGCCCAAAATAGGAGAATTCTAGGATCCTACGTGGTAGGAAAAAGTCAGCATATGACTCCCATCCTGGATGGGCTGCCCGTAGGGTATGGAAGAGGAAGACTGAATCTTTCGGTGGGTAGTTGACCACACATGCTCTATGAGGGACATGTTGTTGAGATGCTCCCAACGACTATGAGCAAGTGGATATTCCGTTGGGCCTTCATGCTGGATTGGGCCCTGCCTGACGGTGGGCCAGCCACAGACCCAGTCCATAACAATATTTAATGATAAAATATTTTAAGAATCTCCCACTTGGACAATATATCTTAATAATTATATCATAGTCTTTATGCGCACATCCAAATCCTATTTATTTTTAGATTTTAACTTTACAATCTAGTTCATCTCATACATTAATAATGGGACCACCGCGGCTATCGTTATTGACGTATAACGTGACAGAACCCCGGTGACCCCACATAAATTTATTTGATGACATATATTATTATGGATAAGTTTTGAAAGTCAACTCGAGCTATATTGTGACATAAGCAAAGAAATTTCATGCCTATTTCCAACTGGTCCAACTGAAATCTTTAGTGAGATCCAACTGAAATCTTCAGTGATATCTAACTAAAGTTTGCAATATTAATATTTGCATAAATGATATAGAACTGATTGTCACAATAATAACATCATAAACTTTATTTATGCACAAAGCCATAACAAATTTTGTTTTTGTATCAAACACAAAAATAGAACATAAAAGAAGAGAAACTTCCACTAATTTAAGACATCATTAGTGACGGTGACAACAACCATATTAAAGACATTAGTTGTCAAATCTTTAATTAGTAAGTCAACTAGCATAAAATTTCTATCTATATGTTCTATCTTTCAACAACAACAACTTATAAGTCAATGAACTTTATAAAAAAGTTGTTGAAACATTATCTGACTGACTTATGTCACAATATAGCTCGAGTTGACTTTCAAAACTTTTTACTATATGCAACCAAGTGACATAATTAATTATAGTCATTTCTTGAGTTAGGATACTCATTATATATAGACATTAAAAAGGATCAGAGTCGAACATCCTTACGATCTCCTAATTATTCGATCTCTAATATGACTAATATGTGTAACTTAAGCAAAGATAATATGACAAAATTTATGTCATCTTAAATAACACTTATAATGTCTCTAGATTGCAAAGCTTTAAGATCATAGACTTGTGTAATTTAGAGTGTACTCACTTTTTAAATTTGAGTCTCACTTTAAATATACTAAATTGTGAGAAAATTTGAGTTGCTCCTTATGTAAGGTCTACATCCAAGAAGATAATGTTCATATTTTATTCTTAAAAGTTAGAATCTTTATGAATCAAAATCTAACTTATTTTGCAGATACATAAACTATATTAGTTTAAAAAGAATAAAAAAAATACTCACCAAAATAATGAATGCACTACTGATATTAAGTCTTTAGACAACCATACTAGTTGCACTACTACAAATAACACATCTAACGCCGGACACGAAATGCATTTTACCTCGCCATTAGAACCGAGGTAAATAAGGTCGTCATAAAAATTAAAGACTTATCACCTTGGTGTTTAAAACACTGAGGTCTAATTTTATTAGCATATGAGTTCGAACCCCAACTTCTGCACTTTTATTATTTACAAAATCTCACGTCTTTTTTATCTCGAATTATTATTAAAACCGATGACTCATTATTTCTTACAAAATCTCACGTCTTTTTTATCTCGAATTATTATTAAAACCGATGACTCATTATTTTTTGTTTTTAATAAATATCGTTAAAGTGTTTACATAGAACATTAATAAAATAATTTGGTTACAAACTACTGTGCTTATCCAGAATATTACATTTTTTACACAGAAAAAATTAATTATCCATGAAGATCTTAGGTTGGATCTCCAATCCCTTGATATTCTCCAAACAAAAAAAATATTCTCTATGGCTTTTTGTTTGCATATGTTTCTGATACGAAGGAAAATAAGGGTTAGATATATAAAGAAAAAATTATACTTAAATAAATACTTAAGAACACAAACTTTAAACTCAAATAATCTTCTGCTATTGCAATCCATCATAGAGAATTATTCATGGCAAACACTTTTGCAAACCTTAAACTCTTCATAATGTTGAATCTTCAAATCTTTGATAAATCTGGAGAACCAAACCTTTAATTTTACCTTATAATTTTGAGATACATTCAAAATATTCAAAAAAAATTCCATAAATAATATATAATAACTAAATATATATTTCAATATGAGGTAAATTTTATAATTTTATGTTTTGATTTTTCGTTTCAATTTTGTCTAAAAAAAACGAGTTAAGATAAAAATTCAATTTTAACAATCTTAGTAAACACAATAGATTTGTGATGAATACTAGTGTTTCTATTATTCGTCTCATCCATATCTTTTAAAATAAAAAATATCTTAAATTTATACAAAACAAATTTTCATCATCAAAATTAACGCGAGTTTGGATAAATATACACAAATAAATGTTCTAGTGTAATGCCTACTTTTAAACCTATCACAATACCATATGTAAACAATTTTCTCTATTGACAAATTTTACCTCAACACACGCAAATTAAAGAAACTCAAACAAGATATCTCCATATTCCAAAAAAAAGCCAATAGAACTCAAAAAAAAAAAAACTCAAACAAGTGTATTCCATATTCCAAAAACAAAAGTCAATAGAACTCCAAGAAAACTTCGGTATTGTGTGTTGATGCATTGTGCCATGAAGCCATAATTGCTAAAGTCAACACAAAACCAAAAGTGAAGTATTCTTTAAAAAAATAAAAAAAATATCTTATTACACCCGATAAATCTATTATTACTAGTTAAAATTCTATTTATGCCTCCTGTTTCCATAGATGTAACTTTAAAAACATTTTTTTCTTAATTTGATATTTTTCGTAGCTGCATTTACACATAATAAAATTTAGAAGATTTAAATTAATTGAAAAAATTCCAAATTAAATGAAATATTCCGTAGCTACATTTACGAAAGATTTGAAAATAGAGTGTTTCGTAGATATATCTACAAAATATTTTGTTATATTTTGAATCAACTACATCTCACTCAAAAACTTAAATTTATAACAAAAATTGAACTTCAAATCATAATAAATCAAAGTAGTGCGTGCAATTGAGGTTTAATACATCTATAAAAGTAGAAGAACAATTTTAACAAGTTTCATTCGCATGGTGTGTGAGAGAGTAAGATATTTTCTAAAAAAAAAACAAAAGTGAAGTACAAATTTGTCAATGCAATAAGCCAGTTTTTTCGTCGGCTACATCAGCACTATAGCCTATAGGACCACATTACCTATGATCATTTATTTTGTCTGATGTTACAACAACTATCTTGATTTTAATTTGAAATTTGAATTAATTAAGCTTCTTTTTAGTTGTTATCTTAAATTTAATGCTATTTACTGAAAAATAATAATATTTAATATTTTTGATGAGTTTATTGGCATTTTTTTTAATAACAATTTTAACTATTTACTAGGAGTACTTTATTTGTTTTAATTATGTCTTTTTTTAATAAAAATATATATTATATTTGGATAAGTTAATTGAAAATAACTCCAGCTTCTTACGCTAGAGATGAGAGAGGTTCTTGAGAGAGAGAGTGAGAGAGTTCCACCAACAGCTGGATTTCTTTGAGTATCTTCTTTTCGACCGGGTCAGTAATGGAGGGAGAGTGGCAAAGAGTCAGGGGGAGGAAGGTCAGCGGCGGAGCAAGGCCTGTTTGGGACATTTTGAGGAAGGATTTAGATGTGCCTAGGAAGGAGGTCATGACTATTTTCATAACAGATTTCAATGAGAATTGGTGTGCCAGGGATTTGTATATAGAATTCAAGGAAGTGGGACTGATAGAAGAGATTGTGATTCCACCTAAAAGGGATTGGCGAGGGCACAGGTTTGGTTTTGTTAGGTTCATCAATGTGGCGGATGAGAAACTGTTGGAGACAAAGATGGACAACATATGGCTGGATGGACTCAAACTGAGTGCTAACATATCAAGGATTAAAAGGAAGGAGCTGCAGAATAACAACAAACCAGACAAAACAGTGTTACAAAGGCATACCTCAAATCGGAACTTTTCAATTGCAAATGCTCACATTAAATTACCTAATGTCTCTAAGGCAGGGGGGTAGCGGGAACATCAAAATCATATGCGGATATCATCAAGGGGGAAAAGGAGAAGTCACCTGAGGGCAAGGTGGAGGCAAATCAAACACTTTTCTTCACCTCCAATGCAGAGGATAGATTGAGATTTGCTAGAGCCAAAGTAGGTGTTACAAGGAAACCAGGAGATGCTTTTGCAGTGGCCAATAGCTTGATGGAGGAGGGCATTTTCACAGTTTCAGCAACACCTTTGGGGCCTAGTTTGTGCCTTTTAGAGGAAAGTGCAGAAGGAGAACTTAACACTCTGATTCAAGAAGGGAGCGACTGGGTCAATTTCTGGTTCGAATCTGTTAGGGATTGGAAAGTAGAGGATGCTGAATGTGCCAGGGTTGCATATGTATCCATCTATGGAGTACCCTGTTTTGCCAGAAACGATAGATTCATGAGTACACTGTTAGCAGATTTGGGGAAAATGATGAACCCTCAAATTTTGATGCAAAAGAGCAGTAGATTGGATGTGATAAAGATCATGATTTACACAAATCACCTGGAATCAATCAGAAGTAGAACAAGGGCTTGTGTAGATGGAGTTTGGTTCAACATCTTGATTATTGAAGATCTGATTTGGGATTCTGGAGAAGTGGAGGGATGTTCATCGCGAAGCACTTCCTCATCGGACGAGGTTGTTTCCGCCTCATACCAAGGCTCGTACGGCGGAGACGACGATACGGATGGGATTTACACGGCAAGGAACGGTCTGACGCAAAGCCCCAGGAAATCTGGGAATCTGAAGCAAACCATTAATTGCGAAAGCGACGTGAGAGAGGTAAATCTGCAAAAGCAAGGAGGCGGAAAGAAAACTCAATCAGGATCTGCAGGAAACATTAATTATATTCACCAAAAGAGGGAGGAAACTGCTTGCCTTTCTGAAAGTTTGTGTACCACAGATAGGATTTCATTGAACACGGCTAGGGTAGAGGCGGAAGTGAAAATAGGAAAGGGGAAGATGTGCTCTGCAAATAAGGAGATAGAAGTGGTGGGCCCAGGAGGTCTTTTCATCACAAACCAAATTGACGTGGAAAGTAGGGAAGAGAATACGGAGAGAAGTGAGGCGCGTGGGAGGGAGAGTTCAGTGGTCCCTACTTACTCAAAAGTTGTGGCTGATTTTGGTCAAAGGGTGACGTGGGAAGAGGCTAAGAATTCTACAATTTCGGTGGGCCATGTGGAGAACGATAACATTCAGCAAGTGGGCCATGGAGAGAACGAGAACCTTCTGCATATGGGCCAAGGGGAGTGTGCTTCTCCTTTGATAATGGGCCAAGGTGAAAGTGGGGCCCGCATTGACAGCACTGAGACACTTCCATGCATGCATGGGCAGAACAATGCAAATATTTTAAAAGCTTCTAAGAATTATGTTGTGCCGATAAAGAAATCTTTTAGGCATCTCAAGATAAAGGAAGCAAACAACAAAGGAAAACATAGTTTATGCTTTGATGATCATTGCAAGAGGATAAAAAATTGCAAAAAGTCTAGAAAGAAAATTAGAGAGGTGTTGAACTTAGGGGAGCAGGAGCACAACTTTGTTTACCCGGTTGGAATTCGCCTTCAAGATGGGAAGGAAGACGAAATTCAAGGAGATGCCCAGCCTTACAACAAGAAAAAACTTTTCGTAAAGCCGAATTATTTGTCTGGAGGATTACCTTTAACTTGTGAATCTATTTCTAGTGAAGATATTTCCAATTGCAACAAAAGAATTTCCAATGGAGTGTTAAATAAGGCGGCGGAGGGGCTGTGGAATTCTATGGTTAAGCTTGGCATAAAAAACATTTCTGACAAGTTTGATCCTGTAGCAAAACTGAAGGAGATGGAAGAGAGGGACATAAAAGAGGGAGAGGAGAAGAAGGGGACCAACATACAACATATCCAATGATTGTTCTTTCTTTGAATTTAAGAGGAGGAGGAAGTCGGGCCAAAAGGAAGAGAGTAGGTTATCACATTCAACAAGGAGATGCAGATATTTGTTTTATACAAGAGACAAAGTTAAGTGGTATAAAGTGTAATGTAGTGAAAGAATTGTGGGGTGACAATCAAGTGGAGTGGTCTTGTTTGGATGCTAATGGGGCGTCGGGAGGCATCCTAACAATGTGGAAAAAGGATTTCTTCAATCTTGTTTTTAGTTTTCGTGGAGAGGGCTTCTTAGGCCTTTGTGTAGAGAAGGATGGTAAACTCATCTACTTCGTGAACGTTTATGCTTCTTGTGATTTCAACACGAGGAAGAGATCATGGGAGAGGATATGTGAATTCAAAAATAATAATGTTAAAGGCTCGTGGTGCATAGGGGGAGATTTCAATTCTATCACTTCCTTAGAAGAGAGAATAGGATCTTCAAGTCATAGCTATAGGAGGGAGATAATGCTTTTCAAAGATTTCATAGAGGAAATGGAGTTGGAGGATCTTCCTACAATAGGAGGCAAGTTTACTTGGTTTAAAAGTAATGGCAAGTCTATGAGTAGGATTGATAGATTTCTTCTATCGGATTGCTTTATGGAAGATTGGAAGGTGGAGGGTCAATACATAGGAGAGAGGGATGTGTCCGATCATGCTCCTATTTGGTTGAAAGATAATAGGAAGAATTGGGGTCCTAAACCATTCAAGTTCAATAATATGTGGTTCAAACATGAAGAATTTGATAGCTTTGTGAAGGAGGAATGGGAGAAGTTAGTGGTTGGAGGAAGAGGTGATTATTGCTTGGTCGAAAAGTTGAAAACTCTTAAAAACCGGTTAGCTTGGTGGAACAAGAGTGTCTACGGGTGTATTGATCTCAAAATCAATAGTGATGGGAGAGAGATGCATGCTTTAGATAACTTGTTTGTTCATTTTGCAGGTAATGTTCCGGATGATGTGGTAACAAAAAGACTTAAAGTGGTGGAGGATTTTTGGGATAACATTAATAAGAGAGAAGGCATACTTCGTTTAAAGTCAAGACAACTTTGGCTATCCGAAGGGGATGACAACACTCGTTACTTTCACAATTCGCTTAAAGATAGAAGAAGAAGGAATGCCATTTGCTCTATTGACTCACCGGAGGGAAGATTAGAAGGGGTTGAAGAAATAAAAGAGTTCACCTTCAAACATTTTGAGAAGTTCTTTAAAGAAGATTGTTTTTCAAGACCGGAGCTTAGAGGGATCAATTTCAACTCATTGTCCTTTGAAGATTCATCGGGCTTAGAGAAACCTTTTGAAGAAGAAGAAGTGAAGGAAGCTATTTTTTCTTGCGATGGCAATAAGAGTCCGGGGCCGGATGGATTTTCTTTGGAGTTCTATAAAAGGAATTGGTCCATCATAAAAGATGATTTTATGAAGTGTTGCATTGACTTCTATCACAAAGGTACCCTTGTAAAATCCATCACATCTTCTTTCCTTGCTCTAATTCCTAAGAAGAAGAATCCGCAAGACTTGTTTCAATATCGGCCTATTTGTCTAGTGGGGAGTATTTATAAGATCATAGCAAAAATACTAGCGGCTAGGATGAGAAGTGTAGTGGATAAATTGGTCTCTTCCAACCAAACCGCTTTCGTTCCGGGAAGAAGTATGATGGATGGGGTCCTTTTGGTTAATGAAATTCTTGATTGGGCAAAGAGGAAGAAGAGGGGGTGTCTATTACTTAAAGTGGATTTCGAAAAGGCTTACGACTCAATTTCTTGGAATTATTTAAGGTGGATTTTGGTGAAAATGGGGTTTGGTAAAAGATGGATGAAATGGATGGAAGCTAGTATCTTTACCAATTACATGTCCGTGTTGGTAAATGGTAGTGCAACTAGAGAATTCAAGGTTCAAAGAGGTTTGCGACAAGGAGACCCCATGTCCCCTTTCTTGTTTGTTCTTGCAATGGAAGGATTGACCGCATTAACCAAAAACTCCGTGGAGGTAGGTGACTTCAAACCTTTCAAATACGGGGCTAACGACCATGTGGACATTCTACAATTTGCGGACGACACCATCATTCTAGGAGAGCCCACTTTCGACAATCTTTGGAGTCTAAAAGTGTTGTTGAGAGGCTTTGAATTGGTTTCCGGTTTGAAAATCAACTTCCATAAAAGCAATTTGTATGGAACGCACATTGGAGATTGGTTTTTAAACTCGGCGACTACTTTCCTAGCGTGTAAAAAAGGTTGCTTCCCGTTTAAATTTCTTGGCATTTGGGTGGGTGAAGGCGCAAATAAGAAAAAGGTGTGGCAAGAGGTGATTGAGAACTTAAAATCAAGACTCTCTAAATGGAAAGGTAGGAACATCTCCATAGGTGGGAGGGTGACTCTAATTGGTTCCGTTCTTAATGCCATTCCCATTTTTACTCTTTCGTTCCACAAAGCTCCAAGCAAAATTATTCAAGAAATAAGAAGTCTTCTTAGCAACTTTTTGTGGAGTGGGAACACTAAGTCGAGATGTATACATTGGGTGAAGTGGGAGAATGTGTGTAAGCCTAAAGAGAAAGGAGGGTTAGGTATTAGAGATGTGGGAGAAATGAACAAAGCTTTACTTCTTAAATGGAAGTGGAGAATTCTAAAGGAAGATAAGGCTATTTGGAGTAGATTTTTACTCTTGAGATATCAAGATCCCAAAACTAAAGTGTTGGCTTCTAGTAAGGACCTTTTATCCGGAGACGATTCTCGTTGGTGGAGAGACATAGTCCTTAATGATATCAAAGAGGACGAATGGGGACAAGGATTTAATGAATGGGTTAAATGTGATTTCAAGCAAGGAAGCAACATTCTCTTTTGGCATAATTGTTGGGTGGATGATCAACCGCTTCGCGTCACCTTCCCGCTTTTGTTTGCTAGAACAACCAACAATCTTTGTACGGTGAGTGATCTCTTAACCTTTAACCAAGGTGTCTTCACGTGGAAGCTAGATGATATTTTTGATACGGATGTGCTAAATCCGTTGGTTCCGATTGCTACTATCTACTCCACTCCCGCCTCGGCCTTGAATATAGGAGATGATCTTAGGGAATTGAGGTTGATTCTCCAACGGATGGAGCCGGACATTTTGGCTTTGGATGACTATCATTGGAAGCTAACTTCAAACGGATTCTTCACGGTGTCTAGTGTCTCGCGATTGGTCTCAAACGCAAAGGAGTTAGCTTGGCCAACTTCAACTACCAAGTTGTTAGATGTCATTTGGAAGACTAAAATACCGGAAAAGATAAAGATTTTTGCGTGGAGATTCTTCATCAATAGGTTACCTCTAAAAGATCAATTAACCATTAGAGGTGTGCCTAATCTCTCTTCCATAGATTGCCTTTTTTGTTCAAACAATCCGGAAACTTTGGAACATCTTTTTTTCCATTGCCATGCTACAAAAGAGGTGTGGAGTAGAATTCATAGGTGGTTGGGGAACGATTTGAAGCTTACCTTAGAGGAGTTCAAGAATTTTGTGAGCATCCAAGAAAAGGTGAAAAACACCAACATTAAAGTTATCCTAAATTTGATTTGGATAGCCTTAATTTGGTGCATGTGGAATATGAGAAATACAATGATCTTTGACGGAGGTGCCTTTAGCTTCGACGAGGTGATATCAAATATCATGTTTTTCTCATGGAGGTGGGCTAGCAACAAGGAACTTTCTAGTAGGATAAATTTTTATGATTGGTATAAATTGCCATTACTTTGTAACGTAACTCTCTAGTTTTTTTCGTTGTAAGGGTTGCACCCCTAGTGCGATATCTTATAATCAATTGCTTATTAAAAAAAAAAAAATATTTGGATAAGTCATTTACAATATTAATAAAATATTAATGTCATTTTTATTATACTTTTATGTACTTCTTATTTTATTTTTAAAAATAATTTTAATTCATATTTTCTATATAATTAATAAATGACAATTCTATATAATAATAATTTAAAATTTATCTTTTTTGTACAAAACTAATTAACTTTTTTTAGTATATGTAAAAGTGACAAACTGAAATACAATAAAAAGTAAGAAGTATTTGTTACTCTATTTACCCTTATACTAAAAAAATCTTACATTATTTAAAAATTAGGATCAAATATAATTTATATATAATATTATACTTTTTAATTTAATGACACTTTTTTCAAATGACAAAACTTTTCAATTTAATGAGACGTTTTCAAATGACAAAACAACAACATATTCTCGTATTCCAATCAATTTCGTAAATATAAAAAAATTGTAAGAAATTTCCACATTCAAAACAAATATTAGTGATCTAGTTTCTAGAAATTAAGTAATTTACTTGCAAAATTAAGTAATTGTTCTATAATGATTGACATTTTCAATTTAATACTGTAATATTAATATTTTCACACTCTTTAATTAATATTAATTGTACTATATGCTTGATTAAAAAATACTTTATATTTATGATAAACATGAATATACATCAATACATAATAAAGATATTTTATTAAAAATATTATTATATATTATTTATCAAATTCTTTCAAATGATATAAAATAGTAAACTAAATCATCGATTACATAAATTGTAGTTAAAATTAAATAAAAGACTTAATAATTTTTTCATATTTGTGGATTGACATGTTTTTGATTTTTTTGTCTATGTATTTTTCTGAAACAAGTCTTTAAATTAATGTCTCCTATCTTTTTGGTTTTCATGCATCTATATTTTTTATTAAATAGTCTTGCATGTTAATAATTTTTTTATTTTCGTTTGCGTAAGTTTGAGAATTTTTTATTTTGGTCCAAATAAATTTTAAAAATAATTTTTTTTAACTTACAAGATCGAAAATTAAAAAGACTGGACACACTTAAAGATTTGTTTCAAAAAAAATATAAACACAAAAATTAAATATATTTTTTAAAAACTTGTTAGAAAAAAAAATACATAGATGAGAATAAAAAATACATCATCCTACACCGAAAAAATTATTTAAACCTAAATAAAATTTTAAAAATTATAAGTAAAGCTTTTTTATGAGGGGGAAACTAATTATGTGTTGTCATAAACATGGAGAAAAAAAACTGTGCCTTAAAGTTTTGTTGAATATAGTGTTCTATAGGCAAAAATAATTTAAATAAATTTATCATAAAATAATTAAATATAAAATTTAATAAAAATATATTGACAATATAAAATTTTTTTACACCGTCGATGAATCACAACCTTTAAATTTTTATAGATATTTATCTTTTTCTTTAATCATATATAAAGTATTATTTATAAATAAATGATTGTAATATACCGATAGTGTAAAATATTTTACACTGATAGTACATAGCAATTATTCTCTAAAGAAAGAGCAATTAAATAAATAAAAAATATTTATTAATTAGAATACACATAAAATATTATATATTGTAAATTAATTATAACCGTTGATTTGTTTGAAAAATTTGATTTTAATTTTAACTAGTAACTAACCCGTGCGTGTGCACGGGTTCTGGTATGTGACGCGCATTTGTTTCAGATATATATTTTTTAATAGAAAAATGTCTGGTACCCGTTAAAAAATAATAATTGAATGTATAGAAATATGTCTGATACTCGTGAAAAAATAATAATTGAATGTATAGAAAAGTGTCTGGTACCCGTGAAAAAATAATAATTGAATGTATAGAAAAGTGTCTGGTACCCGTGAAAAAATAATAATTGAATGTATAGAAAAATGTCTGGTACCCGTGAAAAAATAATAATTGAATGTATAAAAAAATGTCTGGTGCCCGTGAAAAAATAATAATCGAATGTATAGAAAAATGTCTGATACCCGTAAAAAAATTAATTGAATATATAGAAAAATGTCTGGTACCCGTAAAAACATTTAAATAATAAATTTTTTAATACAATATTTTGATCAGTAATTTCATGTCCCGTTAATAATCAATATTTTGATCAATAACTTCATGTTCCCGTGTACAAAAGATTTAGTAAAATATAATCTTATTTTTTAATCACATTTTATACACTAAAACTAACTTAAAAAATATTATTAATTTTATTTTAGAAGCTTAAATTTTCTTATATATTATTTTCTTTTTAAAATTTAAAATTGTAAAAAATATTTATTAAAAATGGTCTCTTATAAAATCATTTACTTAAATGAGATTGTTAGCTAAGTTTATTCTGTCACAAAAACTATTGGCCTTAAAATCAGTTACTACCAAACTCATTAAATGAATATTATAATATTGAAAGATAATTTTTTTTTTAAAACAATCAAATTGATCAAGTTAATTGATATTTATTATCTTTTTTGGCTCATATAGAATTGTCCAATCACACTTAATATTTGTACAATCTTTCTATATATTATCTTTTTTCTTTAAAGCTTAGTTTTAAAAAAATTACCAAAATAAATTATTAATTTTTAAAAAAATACCTATGTTTAAAATAAGACCAAAATTGTTTTACATCAATAATACATATTTTAATTTTTGTATCTTAAAATAAAAACTAATTTAAAATTAAAAAATTAGAAACATTAATAATTTAAAAACAACTCATTTATTAAAAGATGTACACCTACCTACATTTACACATTAAAGAAGTATTTTTCTACTATCACTTAATCGTTACAGTCTAAACTGTAGTAATATTTGAAATCAATTAAAAAAATAGATATTCACATTCCATAAAAAAAATTAATATTTATTTTCACATAACTTTCTTCTTTCATATTATCTATATTTCTTACTCTTTCATGTTATCTATATTTCATGTTATGGTCAGCATCTTCATGGAAAGTGAACCCTTCCAATTAATATATTATATATATCTTCCTGTGAACAAAAATAATTGTGTATTACACTACTACTACCATAAATTTACAAAGTTTATAATAAACAGAACACAGATGTTCCAACAAAGATAACATAAAAACCCAAGTTCTTCATTAAAATTTCCCGTTTTTTTATTAAACTCAACCTGCAAGCGAACAAACAATAATTATATGTTGGTACATACTTAAAGGTACTAACTGTCGCACACATAAAAGCAATCCAACCTGGTATTTCTTCACATGTGAGAATCTGTCTCTACGGAAAAATGTTGTTCAACCATCAATTGTATTTATGTTGCCATTATACACCTGTGAGTGTGAATCCGCCATAAACACGTTTAAATAAAAAAGTTTGAAAATTTTAAATTTTTAAAACCATAAGAAATCAGGATAATGTAACAACCTCATTTGTTTTTTTCTTATAAAGACCGTAATAGCCATGTTTGTCCAGTTCAGGAGCAAAAAATTCATCATAATGATCACTTTGGACCTGGGAGCAAACAGAATGCATATTAGCTGATAGAAAACCTATTAGAATATAAGATGCCATCATACCATTATGAAGAACTGAGTTAGGTTAAAGAGTAAGAAACAGATTATGTCGCAAAATGGCTAAACCTAAGGTAAACTTCCCCATCCCACCGCCGCCCCAAAAGAAATACACCCTTTTAAACGCAAAGAAATGAAGCCAAGGTTTATATAAGTTCATTAACAACTGATGCAAATTTGATTTTGAAAGGAAAAATAAATAGGACAGGCTACAAAGTATCAGTGGCGACATTAATAGAGATTCTGCAATCCAGAAAATCTCTTGGGTAACAAAGAAGCATCGGCATTTTTTATTCAATATCAATCCAAAAATATCTTAAAGATAAGTAGAATACCAGGATATTTATAAAATTAAGCTTCTATCAACAACCAAAACCAAGGTTAAAAAACAATTACATACCTCTTGGAGACAAATTACAAGAGGTATGTAATTGTTTTTTAACCGTCGTCGGTGGTGCATACAAGATACTTAGAGATCTGTTTTTTAATTCCTTACTGTGGGGCATACAAGATGCATGGCTTCACAGTAACGCTCGGTGGTGCTGCCATGCATCTGAGAAACACTTTGGGGAGCAATGATAACTTTTGGAAACAGGTATTTTACCCTTAAGACAACCTAGGCACTGGAGTGTAGCCTGCTCGGATGGATGTACACTACAAACAGCAACCTTTTTATCATTCTGTACCCGATACCTGCCGGAGAGAAGATTGTCAAATAGGAGATGCGAAAAAATTAAACTTTCAAATCAGATCAACAGGTACTTAGGATCAAAGTGGTATTTAAATTAATAAAAATAATAGCAAGCAATTATTTAAGTAACTTTATGCACTAATTAAATTTCTAGCATTATAACCAAGTGGTTGGGCTCGAATGATTAATGAGCTTCAGTTAAGGACGAATTGTTTGGGAGACCTCGAGTTTGAATTCTGCCACTATCAATCTGTTACAATGGCGGCATATTGATATCATCTAAAATAGCTCTAAGATTGATCCAAAACTAATGCCATTTAGCATTCAACATGAAGATTTCCTTGCATTACCATGATTCAAAGGTGTTAGTACAGATTATGATATGGATATGCACCAGAAATATGAACTTATACCTGCATCAATTCATCAGACCAAAACATAACAACACTAAGACTAAACGATATCACCCGCCTCCATGAATAATTTGTAGTTGATTAAACCGGACTCGCCACTGCAAAACCAGAAAATTTTGGTGAAGTTCAAAACAATAACAGAGTAGAAACGAAAACAACTTCATTTGGAGAATCTAAAACAGAAAAGCTAAGAAAGTGATTGGTTTGGAACTTTCATCAAACACTTTGCAGGTTACCTGTTTAAACTCGAATATGCCACAAAACTAAAACAAATATCAGATCTATAATAATTAGTTTAAATCCTGCACTTTCTACAAAAGAAAGTTAATAACGAAACCTAATTTGAAAATGTCATACATAAACCTTTTCGAATCGGACCACCACCACACTCGTCGTCGGAAACCCATTTCCACCACCACCACACTAATCGTCGGTAACCCGTTGATGCCGCTACAGATCTGAATGTCAAAACATAAAAACCGATTCAAATCAGAAATACATACAAAACCACAGACACAATAATGTCTAACTACTCAACAAAAAACTGATACAAATCGAAGAAATTTCATAAACAAAAAGTGACGGATCTGCAAATCCTAAGCCATGAAAGTGTCAGATCTGGAAACCCCAAGACATGAAAGTGTTCGAAACTATTGTAAATACGGTGGCTGCGGGAAGGTGAGATATTGAGAAGATGTGATGAAGCACAGTTTGATGAGAAATGAGGAGGGAGAAAAGGGGAAGAAACAGACAGACTAAGATTGGAGAGGCATGGGAAAGAGGAAACTGCAATGATAAGACAGGTTGAGTAAAGCAAACAGTAAAATTGGGTTTCCAAGGAAGAGAAAAAACGAAACAGCTGTTGGTTCAGTTGCAAGAAAGATGAGTTCGTGGAAGGTAACATAGAAAGAGCAAGCCTTTCAAAGAGAGCATCCACGTGGCTCAACATATGGCTAGAGGGACATTTTGGGTTTTTCCAGAACATCAAACTTTCTTATATTGTAGATTTTTATTTAACTATTTAACGTAATGAATTTGAATGATTATAATAAAATAATAGTGTTGATAAAGTATGTAGCGTTATAATTATCGTCATAATTTTCAAACACGAATTTTCGGATCTAAATTCTCTCTTGCTATATTTCTTCCTTATGTTCTTTGTGCCTTCTAATTTATTCAATGACAAAATGAAAATGATTTGTATTAAGTAATTGAAGACAACAAATTGTTATATTTAACTCTATTTGGCATGCTATATTTTTGAGCTTATAACTTATAAACTCATATAACGATAAAAAACTTATTTAGTAATGATTTTTTTATCAGACCATCTACAATGGTTTCAACACTCAACATCCACTTTTTCAACTCCCAACACTCCACATCATTTTCTCTTTCTTCCACCTAATAACTCAACACCCATTCAACTTTTACCCTCTCCAATGATTTTTCACTCAACACCCTACCCCACCACTTTTTATTTTCATATTCTTATTTAAATTTTATTTTTATTTTTATGATTACATAAAATTACAATTATCGATTAAAATTAAATTAAAATAATAAATACTTAATAATTTAATTTTTAATTTTTGTAATAAAAACAAAATTTATTTAAATAATTGGATACGATACAAAAGACACTTAACTTCAAAAAAAACACTAATAGAAAGATAATAATAGAGAAAGATAGTGAAAAACTTGGTTTTTTTTTCGGTGTCCAAATCAAATGAACCAAGTCTCTATTTATAGAGAAAAAAAATCATGAACTTTGGTAAAAAAAAATAATAATAAAAAAATAATTTGCAACGAAATAATTGAGTTCAAAATATTAAATAAATAAAAATCTGGCCAGCCAATCAAGACCAGCCACGTCAGCCCCTGTGTCAGTGTACATAGTGTTGAGTTTTCTCAACATCTCTCTCCTCCAACACACACTCAACACTACTCTAAACACACCATTGCACATGATTTTGCCATGTTGAGTTCAATTAAACACACCATTGCACATGGTCTCATGAACTTATAGCATATTTTCGAAATGCTATTTTAAATAGCATTTTAGTTTATAGTTTATAGTTTATCATTTTTCTTTCATTTTTATCCTTATTATTTTAACTAAAATTCACTTTAATTTTAATTTAAAATTAAATAATTATATATTAAATGTATTTTATGTCATTTTAATTAATCAACTAGTTGAACTGTTAATTTTATCAAATATTTCAATTAGTTTATCAACTAAATTATCAATCATCAGCCATAAGCTATCAGTTAGTTTATTAGTCAACCGTTATTTTTACCAAATAGAATTTTAATTCAACGGTTATAATCGCACCGCGCATCTCAAGAGATCAAAATTTTAAGGCAAATCTTTTATTTTATAATAATGTCGATACACTATTTTTTTCCTATTTATATAAAAGGAAATTCTGACTTGTGTCTCTCGAGTACTTAATAAAATTTTAAAATAATTTTTTTTCTTCTTAATGTTTGGAAATTGAAATGATTAACTTTTCTATAAAATATATACTTTTTTAAATCCTTAATAAGTGTTTAAGAATCACTCGTCAGTGAGACTCTTGTATAAATTATAACAAGCATCATATTGACAAAGTACTGGTATTAGATTTAGACTCAGATGAATATGTCAACTTGAACAATATTGACATTACTATTTGAGTTAGATAGACTCTTTAAGACAATATTTATTTTGATAAGAAGAGACCAAAGCATGCGGGACATATTACTTGTCACAATTAATGATTCAGGTGCATTAATAAATCCGGTGTAGTTCATATTTGTTTTGTTGGTTCTTTTTTTTCTATAACAGTTGTTTAAATAGTCATTTGTTTTTGATTAAATTCAAATACACTATTATAGAAAGTACCTACTGCTCACTCAAACACCTAAAGGGATATAACCACAATTAATCAACATCATTATCCATTATCTCTATTATGGAAACTGATCAATCCTACAAAAGATTTGAAGGATGTAAATTATCATCACTTATAAATATGTTTAGATTATATATTGTTTCATACGAGATTTTTAACATATCCTTCACATTTAAAATTAGACATCTAAAATATAAAAATAAATGATGAATGACTTATAGTAGATGATCTACTGAATCTTAAACTAAAATTATAATATTATATTAAGAAATATGGTTTTACTTAACTCAATCAAATAAAAATGATTTGTATGTAAGGATTACTCGCAGTTATATTCTCTTAAACTTTCCATGAATATTTAATTGACATGATGTTTTTTTACTTAAGTATGTTCTAAAAATACATGAATATAATAAATTCTATTAAATATTATGTTGACATTGCCTCTTGGGCATTGTTGTTTGGTTGTTTTCAAAGGACAGGTTGGTTAATCGTTAACTCGTCTTTTATGTAAGCTATGCCGTCGCCAATGTTCTGAATTCTGATATTGATGTTTGACAATAGCCATACTATATAGGTTACTATCGATATTTTAATTGTTTTTAAATGGAAAATAATAATAATAATATAACTACCGTTTCTAGTCCTCACATAAGGTATTTCATTTCATTATTAAATACTTTTGGCAAGTCATTTCATTCTCAACTAAATATTAAATTAATTGTTTATTTAAATTCAGTTGCTTTAATTATTATATTATTTTTTATTATGTTGATGATATGCATGTAAATATCGAAGTCTAACGTACCAAATTCTAACTAAAGTATTATGATTCAAAGTGAAATTTGGTAGAAAAACCCGTTGCTGTGAACATACTTCACATTCAAGTCAATATGATTATTTGTTGCTCAAAAATATTGGCAATATATTTGAATTGAGAGAGAATATAACCACTAAAAAAATAAGCAAATTCAATCCCAAAAAAAATAGTAAAGAGTGTCCAAATCCTTCATTTCATATTGTTTGGCTAAATGTGACTTCAATTCATTAATCCCATCAACATCATACCAATAATAATTATGTCATCAATATATAAAAAAATATATTGTATAATGCATACATTGAAAAGTAGACATGAGTAGAGTCATCTCAATATTAAAATTTCCACCCATAATAAAAAAGTACAATAAAATAATAATAAAAAAAATCAATTTTATTTAAATGAACAATAAAATAATAATAAAAAAGAGTCAATTTTATTTAAATTTTAGATAATATAAAAAACTACTCGTCGATATGGCTGTACTATATATACTATTCAAAAAGTACAGGTGCGTGCGTGTTCCCCTACAAGTGCAGGGAGACTCGGAGGTTTTAATAAATATATTACACGTCTGAGAATGAGGACCAGTTCACGGAGGTGAATAGTGCTGTACGGTGGTTTCTAATGTTCTTTAAGGGACCGACTCATGTAAGGTGAGAGGTCTTGCTGGTGGCTTGTCGGTCACAGGCAGGCGGTTGGAGTTATGGTGTTAGGGTTATTTGGAGCAGAGTTCTCTCTTAATGGTGTTTGAATGTATGTAAGTAAGAGTTACTTGAGAGTCCCTTTATCCCCTTTAGGAATAATGTAGTTATAGGAGTTCTGGATTCTTAGGATTTTTTTGAAAAAGGTCGTCGCTCACCCAGTCAAAAGGTGGGTAGTTGAATTTCAATTCCCAAAGAATACATGGGTCAGTAACTATTTTGACTTTTCCATCATACAAGACACGTCTTATCCCACGTTTCTTCTCTCCATAAACGAGGAAAACATAGGGCGAGGCGGGGGGTACCTTCCTTCGGCCTTGCATCGTCACCATTTTCTAGGGTAGTCCCCAACTGTTACCCTAAACAGAGTTATTTGCAAATATAACACTACAATATCGTTTCTGATAACAATCATGAACACCATCTATAATATTTCCTATGAATCCTCTCTCACAGTGATTCCCGCTCATTTCTCTTAGTGTTGTACTTCTGAAAAATAAAAATGTTGTTGTATATGTCTTCAAGAGACAAATACATCAAGGAACAACATTTTGTTACTCAACATTTCCTAGAAGCAATTAGCAAAAGGACAAAACTTAGGTATAATTCTTTAGGTGTGGAATTCTTACTATTTTTCAATGAAAATATGACAAATATACTTAAATATCATTTAGTGAGTGAAAATAGGAGAAATTTGCATACGTGTAAGAGAAAATTATACACTTGTCATATTTTCATTGAAAAATAGTAAGAACCACACCTAAAGAATTGTAACTAAGTTTTGTCCTTAGCAAAAACAAGTGAGTTTGATATAAAAAAATATTTTATTTTTTATTCTATAAAAAATTACGTAGCTAATTTTTAGGAGATGTTTTTCATATAGGTATAACCTAAAATTACAGACTCAGCCAATAAGCATTATTCTTAAGTGTAAACTAATTTTTACTATGTACTTACTTAAATCCCGATAGATAAGTAAATAGGTGTGAGACCTTAAAAAAATTTAGGCCTTATGCTGACGATCTAGTTGCCCTGGTACGTGGCCAGCCAAGAGAAATAAAGTAGATTCATGATCATTATAAACAAGCCCAAATGATGCAATCATCGTAGAGAATTTATCAAAATATATGAAATTTGTTTAAGACCATATAGAGACTTTTTTCAACTTACACTTATACTTGGTTATGAGAAACATTTTAGAGAGGGACTGTATAATTATAAACTTTCTCTTGAAGATCATCTTCAAAAAAAGTATTTCTTACTATCTGTAATGTTCAAAAAATACAAGTGCGTGTGTGTTCTTGTTGCAAGAACAGGGTGACTCAGATGCCCTAATAAAGATATTACATAAAAACTTTCTCTTAAAGATCATCTTCAAAAAAAAGTATTTCTTACAAGCATTTAACAAATATGCCACCAAGTAACATATTTGAATGATGGTCATCTTGGCCACATGGAAAAATATTTTTTCACAATCTATAACATATGTTTTTGAGAAAATCCATTAGCAACGAGATGATATTTATAGTGCTAAATGACCCGTTAAATTTGGTTTTGATCTTGAATACTCAACAAGATCGAATAACACGTTTTTTTTGGTGAAAATGTAATAAGATCCAATTATTTGTCTTGTGCAACGAAGTAAAATTCTTTACCGTAGCCTGTTGTCAAAGAGGATCCAAAATAATTTTTATATACGAAGAGAGCACAGACAAATTATAATTAAAAAAGAAGCAAAATAAATAAAATTAGATAATTAAGTAAATTTAAAATGATGCGGTAGTGATGGTTTAAATGAAGTAGATCAACAATCATGGGAATTGGTTTGGTAATCGTGGAAACAAAAAAAGGGCATATGCATCTTGAATATATTTAGTGGTAGTTATGTACTTCTCAGAATTACAATTAATAAAAATATCATCATCAAAGAAAAAAAGGATTAATACGAGTAAGCTCGGAATTGGTACAAATATGATAATCATAAAGCATAAAGTAAAATGATATCTTTTTAAGAAATATGACATAAAGAAAATATAACTTTTTGACTAGAAGGATCATAACCACAATAATTATTTTCACCAACCTCATAACCAACAAAAACTAATATGATATAACATTGAGATGAATCACTACGTCTTACTTGTGAATGAAGAACAGTACAAGTAGAACAAAACACCTTTAAGTGTGAATAATCAAGAGCACGACCATACAAAGTTTTAAAATGAGACAAACCCAAAGTGATATATAGATGATCAAAATGAGACAAACCCAAAGTGACTGAAGATGAATGTCATGCTCATGACATCTCATTAAACCTAGGAACACCGATTTGCATCAATAGAGAGTTCAAGAGCCTATTGTTTCTTTAATACCATTTTCTCATCACCACCTACAAGTAAAAACTGGGACCATGAATGTTGGAATATATTTTAGACTCTATTTTCCATCTAACCTCACTACCACTCGCCTATCGGCCATGTTGGCACATAAAGAACTTAATATAAATACGGGACCTCAACTCATCCTAATAAACCTCTATAGTCTTCGGATTTGACATATGGATCTCAAGGAAGGCAAAACCACCACAGACTTCCACGGTATCAATCCTAAATATAGAAAATTCATCCCCCCATCCACATTCATTTGAAGGTTTTAGATTTTTGGAGCCCCTCCTACTCTTTAACATTCTCACTAAGACTCTTTACAATATTAGACCTATCACTAATTTCTATATAATCTATAGAAGGATATGTCACGACTAAAGGGGGAACCTCTATTATTTATGGGTTTATCACTTGAGCTCATGATGGGGCGTCACTTATCTAATTGTCACTCGACAACTCTACAGGTTTCTTGTATTGGCCATGTTTAAAAATTAACGGAAACAATTGAAAATGTATGGAAATAGAATGTCACCTTGAGTAGTTTAGGGTTTAAATTTAAAGAAACATAAATCAAGGCCACTAAAAAACCAAAAGTATTGCACGAAATAAGATCAATATCAAAGGAAATAAATAGATCACTGGTGAATTGAAGATCACACATAAAAACCTGAGTTGTTGAACTCTTCTGCAAAGGAAGTGAAATGAAGAATTTACTGTATTTTACCAATTTATAGGTAGCTATGAGGCATATATATGGTCAATAATTAACAAGGTATGATCAATGACCCATGATGAACCTCGACTTCATAACGGTACTCGAGTGCACTCAAGTGCATTAACAACCTTTCCCTCATCTACCCTAGAAGCATATGGCCACGCGAAGGATTTTCACAATGATTCAAGTCCTATAAACATTTAATAAGTGTGTTCCCAACGCCACCTACTCCCACCTAGCATGCCATTGATCTCCTCTCCAACTCTGAGGGTAGTCAGGAGATCTTGAAATAAAGAATATCATTCTGGAGGTATGTCTTTATACTTTCATATCAATGTTGACTATGTGCCTGACAATAAGGACTAAAGGAGAAACTATTTTAGGCCCATCAAACAACCCAATAAGACTGGCCTAATTTGAAGGTCCAATCTAGAGTTTCTCCCACTTAAAGACGACGAAAAAATAAATCCTTGCCAATAGGTGCATTGAAACCCATCACCATTATCATCACAACCATTGTAATCAGTGCAACAACCTTCCACATTATATGTCGTACTCTTTGGGTGTAGTTTTAACCGTCACTCGTATATAAGCACAATCATGTGCCACATCAAGGTACGATTGTATTCATTCTTGCAAGTTACTCATCTATAACTGTCGCGGGCGAAAAATCGTTTATCCTTTTTTTTCCGGATGAGACACCTGATGCCTTCTTTGGGCTCGAGTGCTCATAAAAATATGATTTTTCTTTTGTTCCGACCAAACTTTTTATTATTTCCAAAGGAGGAAAAGGAAAAAAGCTGCAATAACCTAAAAAGTGGGGGAGAGATCTTGGGTAAGAGGGTTGGTTATACGAAGGGAAGGTATTAGCACCCAACGTATCTATAGTAATCTATAGGATTCTTTATTGTTTTTCATTCTATGTTATGGTGGAGGTTCTGTTGTGAAATAGGTGGGACCTAAGGTGTTTGTTTGATTATGCTCGCAAAGATCATCGCGATCCTCTGCATACATATCCCTTAGTGGGAATCAGAGCATCTGTAGCTCGGGGTCTACGGGTGCTAAGGTTTGAGTGGTTTGAGGGAGAAGTTTTGCTCGCCAAGGAATAAGACCTTGTGCCTACGTATTCTCAAAGGGATGTTGAGAAAGTCAGAGCAATCGTAGTTCCCACTTATGCTAGTGGAAGCAAAGGATAAGAGACAAATGTCATCTAAATGTTCGATGTATCTAATCTATATCATCACATACATCTGTTTGTTTTTGTTTGAAAATCTTTTCATTATAAGCCCTGGGCCATGCCGCTTATGGTGCTTAGAATGATAAAGATGCTTTTTAGCCAGCCTTGTGGCAAAAACTTTCAATGAAGTCAGCCTTGTGACAAAAAGTTTTGATTAATCAGCCAGCCTTGTGGCAAAAGTTTCAATGAAGTCAGCCTTGTGACAAAAACTTTGATTAATCAGCCAGTACGGTGGCAAAAAGGTTTGATTGATTAGCCAGCCTTGTGGCAAAAAAGTTTGATTGATTGATTGATTGATTGATTGATTGTTTGTGATGATATAGAAGAGATACTCCTATCATAGAGATGATAAATTTCTAATCTCCTAGGGTATTTGATTTGGATATTGGGGATGCTTATAAGAAGCCCGTGGGTCCTTGTACGAAGCCCAAGAGGAGGCTATTCGAGGGTCCTTGCATTGTAAGCCCAAGAGGAGGCTATGGGAGGGACAATCCAGGGTCCTTACATTGTAAGCCCAAGAGGAGGCTATGGGAGGGTCACTCGTTTGTACAAAGCCCAAGGGGAGGCATGGTATAGTTGGTTTGAGCTCTTAAAGCGATTTCACCGAGAAACCATACTCTATGTCCTAACCTAAACTAGTGGAGATTCTTTGCACGAAACCCAATAGGAGACTATGGGGAACCTAGTGTTGTACTAAGTTGAACAAGCACACATATCACACATATGAACAAACATGAACAAGTATGAACAAACATGAACAGGTATGAACAATTATATATATGACAAAGTGTGTGTATACAATGGAGTTTATGAAGGAAATATACCTGTAAGCATGATCCATTTGTATACACGGGGCTCGGGACTTATACTCGGGGAGAGACCCACTGAGTTTATTCAAAGCTATGTAAACAGATATTCACAAAAGGGCTTGGGACTTATACCTACATGGAGGCCCATGGTATTTTTGGGAAGATTTAAAGAAAACCTTCATTTTTTGATTTGTTGTTCGAAGTTTAAAAAAACAGATTGAACGAGATATATACAGAAAGGTGTGTGTACAATGAAATACCTAATTTCATATACAGGAATGGGACTTATACCTATGTGGAGGCCCCTGTTTTATTTTATAAAACATGGTTGATTGTTTTATTTACAGACGCGTCGTTTGTTGTTTTGAAAACAATTGAAAAGTATTGTTTTTGAAAGAAGTTTATTTGTTTTGAAAAAAGGACTGTATAAAAAGAAAAAGGAGTGGGTCTTATACTCTCTAATATTCGAGAGGCCCCATATCGTTTTGAAAATCAATTGATCAATCAAAAGATTTAATCAATAGTTTCTTTCGAAATCAAAAAGAAATGGTTTATCGTTTTGAAAAGAATTGTGATTGCTTGTTTTAAAACGGTTTGAATTTGAAAGAAATCAAATTAATTAAGATAAACACAAAGATTACACTTAATTAACACCTAAATGATTAGGGTTTGATCACAAAATATTTACAAGTGATTAAGTTAAAAATCAAATGAAAAATAATATTTTAAAATATTAAAAAAACTTAAAAACAAGTCATTTTAAACCTATTTAAAAATGTATCAAATAAATATTTTTTGATGATTTTTTTTGATATTCATAAAATACATATATAAAATAAGAAATGTGTAAAAAATGAATAAAATATGAGTTAATTTGATTGGTTAAATAATTGAGTGAAGTTTGTTAAAAAAAATGAAGAAAAATAGTGTCAAAAAATAAGGTTTGGTTCTGCCAGGGTTTGAACCCACGCACCCACGCTTGCCAACCAAAACACTTGCCAACTGAGCCACGCTTGTGGCTTGTAATACACACGCGTTTGATTAAATATATTTTAAAACAAAAATTTGAATTTCCCAAACCAAAAAACGCGCCAAGAACACAACCCTAACTGATTTTTGAAAATCTCCAAAACTGTGTTGTTTTGATCAAGTAGATAGTCTATCTTGCTCGGTTTTGGACGAGAAACATGATGGTGCCCTCATAATTCATTTATCTTTGCTCTAAGGTGATCAATTTTGTGATGAACACTAAGAAACCTAATTCTGAATTTGAACATGAAATCGTGTAGGATTGATGAATTGTGAAATTGATTGAGGGTTATTGATCAGTGATAGTGCAGAAACAAGATAGCAACTCAATTTTTCATTTATGATGCATGTATGTATGAGTTTGAAGTTGATAGTACTTACCTTCAAAAACGGCCAAACTGGAGATTGAATTCTTCAGTACAGGTGTTACAGATGTTGTTTCTTGATCTGGACAACTTCAATGGACCTTATGGAAGGTGTCTAGATGCTTGGAGTGGATTGAATTCATCTGGATCATTCCATGGAACCCGATCTGCAGTAGGACCAAGTGTGAATCGAGCTTGATGATTCTGAAGTTTTTGGTTGATAATGAGTGTTTAGATAGTTCATATGTGATATATGGATGGTGTTAGAAGTGATAGTTTGGGCAGATATGGCTTGATGTGAGAATTGGCATGTTAAGGTTCACTTTATGCAAACATGGAGGTGAGATGATGATTCTGAGTTTTAGGTGTTTTTGGGGTGTGTGGATGGATCAAACACATCACATATGATGTTTGGAAGTTGTTAGAACCCTCACTTTGCTTAGAAATTGCAAGAGATGGAAATTGCAATTCTCCCTCTTTGAAACTCATGAAACTTGTAACTTAAGAAAGAAGAGAGAAAACCTATGATTATGAGGTTTTGGTGTGATTTTGGAGGTGATTTGAACCTCTATCTATAGGCCAAGCTTTCTGAATACAAAGCCCTTGCAAGTTGATTCAAGAATGATGATTTGGCTTAAGAGATAAAATGGAATCTTTCACATTAAATGCAAATGGTTAAAAGTGACTAAACCATGGTTAAATCTCAAGCTTCTTATCCTCTTCTATTCTGATCTCAAACCAGAAAAATATCTTCCAATTATTGCATTGGTGTGTCATCACTTGGATTATAGGTCATGTAGTGTAAGAACTTTGTGAAAATGACTTGAAATTTCATGCATAATGACCTCTAATGACAAAATTCAAAACCATGGCTACACTCCATATTTTTTCATGCTCTTGGAAATTTTGGAAAGCTCATGTTATGTACTTCAAAACCCTAGTTGAAAGTTTCTTCAAGACCTTTAAGGAAATGGGTGAAAAAGATCCATGAACTTTGAAGAAAATGAGATTTTAAGTGAAATTTTCAAAAGGTACCAACTTTGAAGCTCCATATCTCTTAAATGGTTGATCTTATGGAAAAAAATTATATGTGACAAAGTTGTTCATTGGATCAAAATCTACAACTTTCATGTTGGAAGTTTTTTTCAGTTTGTAGGTGAAATTTTGAGTTATTCCCTTCCAAAGTTTGGAAAAAACCATTGAAAAACACTTAGAAATTTTTCTAAGTATGAAAGTCAAACTTTTGACTTTTGGATTCTTGATTGATTTTCTTGATTTTTCTTGATCAAATGACTTCATATATCATATATTGATGATTTGAAACTTCAAAAGTCATGGTTGACCAAAATTCCCCAAAAGTCAATGGTGATCTTGTACAGTTGACTTTTTCAAACGAATCGCGTTTCTGGAGATTTCAAATGAATCAAGCTATCCTCATCCAATGAGTGGTATGAATGGATCATATTGAGGTATTGGAGGATATTGAATCATAGTTTGAGTTGTGACACCATGTCCTGATTAAAAAGGCAGTTGTTCAGTGAATTAGGTCAAAAACCCTAATTGTCGACCATATGAAATTGATGACTATAAGTCTTGAATTGAGATACAATTTCCATTGTATATTGTCATAGGGATTATTTAAGGATGATTGAAACCTTTGATTGATTTCCTGGGGATTTTTAGGGTTTCCCAAATGTGATCCCTGATTCCAGTCCCTGATAGTTCAAAAACCCTAATCTGATGATTTGAAATTTCACTGTTGATCAATCCTTGTGTAGGAGATGTTTTGAGCCAATAGATTAGGCCAAAATGATGTAATTAGGGTCTTGAGGTCATGTCCCAAGTTATTAGGTCAAATCCTGAGCAAAAGTCAGGAGTATGCTAACTTCAGTCAAAACCCTAATCTGGTTAGTTTAGAGCCTTTGAGCTTGTTGAAATGAATCTCTGAGGAACAAATGTTGATTGTTGATGAAGATGATTCATCTGAAATGAAGGGGGAACAAAACCCTAATTGATTGTTGCTTGTACTGATGAGTGATTTCCTGATCAAATCCTGTTGAGTCACAAGTAGCAAACACAAGCTATGCAATTTGTTAGAGATGCAAATGATGCATATGCTATAATATGAGGTGGTATCTTAGGTCAAAAATTGGGTTATGACAGATGCCCCTATTTAAGTTTCTTCAACCTGAGATATGAAGATTGAAAATCTTCGTTTTGATAGGGTGGAAGATACTTAAATATCAGAAGACGCGAATTTTGGACCTAAGATACCAAAATTGCGAATGATGCAAGGATATCTCTACCGAGGGGATATCAAGAACTGACTCCGCTGGGGAAAAGAGATTGAGAATCCGTTTTTCTTTTCGGGAAAGCAAGTGTATGCTTCACCGGGGAATAATAGCTTTGTAAGAAAAGCTTACCTATCGACATTACCGACTATCAGCACAGGGATAGACTTGTTAATAATGCGAAGGTGAAAGGTATGAAACTAGATTACCGACTACCAGCATGGTGATAGGCTTGACAAGGTAAAAATAGTTTCAAAGGTTCGGTTAATATTACCGACTATCAGCATGGTGATAGACATGTTAAATAATATAACCAGAACAAAAAGGTTACCGACTACCAGCCTCGTGATAGTGGTTCTGAAGACAAGATCAATTATCAGCCGAGTGATAAAATGATTCTGGAGACTTTGCTAGGGAAATTACTGGTTATTCAGCCTTGTGAACAGTAATAAGGCCCTGATTGTCAAATGGTCTTCATGATTGATTTCCTAGAGAGGAAAAGTCTTTTGAAAGAGAAATAAGCTGCTCGGATGATGAGGCTATTGCTTATTGTCTGTTTTTCACGACTCTATTTGAGGAATCGGAACTTGAATCTTTGGTAAAGACAGGGTTCTAACCAAGAATGAATTGGAAAGAAACAGTCAAACAAGACTTTGTACCCATGAGGAATGAACTCAACTGGGGATTTTCTCCTTTGTTTTGAGAGGAGAAACTAAAGCAACCTTCTTCCACGAGGAATGATCTCAGTGGGGAACTGGAGAAAGAAGATGTTCTTTCTGCTTATGGGTGACAACCTACTAGAGAGATGACACGCCCGTACCTGTTTCTTTTTCTCTTTTTTTTCTTTTTCTCCTTTTTTCTTCTTTTTTTTTTTGGGATAGATATATCCTAAACAAGTGATTTTGAAGCAAACATTGAAAAATGCAAGAATGCATAAATGATGCAAATATGTATGAATGATGAATGTCATGAATGTAGCATGCATGTTGACAATACTGACAAACAAAGAAGTATATTGGAGAGGGACCGACGTCGCAATACAACCAGATACTTGGCAAATGTTCTTCAACACGGTGTAGATAACACGGGTGATGAATGGTGCTGCGTGCTTTAAACTTCTCTGGGAAAGATGAGCATCCTTTTTTATTGAGATGGAAGAACCTCTTCGCTGGAGATAGAAAATCTTCGTCACTGGGGATAAAAGACCTTCTTCACTGGGGATATAAGAGCTCTTCCTATCATAATTTTTGATTCATCCTATGGAGATAGCTATTGATGTTCCTTCTGTTGTTCACAACTCAAAGGAAAGTTTCGCTTTTATTTTGAAAAAGTGAAGTAAATTCATTTTAAAACTTTTTTTCTCTCTTTTTTTTTCAAAAGTGAATAACACAATTAAAGCGTCATTTTGCAAGCTAAAAGAAATTAGAGATTGCAAACAAATGGGCACAAGGCTCAAATTTATTTAATAGGATGGAAATCAGCTAAAGGCGTGATTCCATGGAGTATTTACAAAAGTTGGAAATGGTAATTATGCGGAAAAGGCTACATTGAAAGCAATAACCACTATTCCCCCTAACAACTTTGAGTTCCAACTGTGCTTGTTGCTTCAAATTGGTGATGATTTGATTGAAGATCCTTTGAAAAAGACTCCTCAGGTGACGAAGTACGGACTGATGCAGTTACTTTGTCATAAATCCCTACTTTTTGCCTAGATTGCCCTTTCAGGTTTTCAATCTACCAGGATGAATTCTTTTCTGTTTATTGTCTCTAATTTTTGCCTGGACCGCCCTTTCGGGTTTTCAGTCCACCGAGACGCTCATTTTTGCCTAAGTCGCCCTTTGCGGGTTTTCAACTTACCGAGCTGTTCTTTTTGTATTTTTTTAGACAAAGTATTTCTTGACTGCATCAGCATTCACGGGATGTGGGAGTTCATCACCATCCATGGTTGCAAGAGTCATGGCGCCGCCAGAAAATGTTCTTTTGACAACATACGGGCCTTCGTAATTAGGAGACCATTTGCCCCTAGAATCTGGTTGAAAAGACAAGATCTTTTTAAGCACGAGGTCACCTTCTCGAAATTCACGAGTTCGAACCTTTTTGTTGAAGGCTTGTTTCATCCTTGCTTGGTATAACTGTCCATGGCATAGAGCAGTCATACGTTTTTCTTCGATTAAGTTCAACTGATCGTATCTGCTTTGACACCATTCAGCCTCTGATAACTTAGTCTCCATGAGGACTCTCATTGATGGGATTTCAACTTCTACGGGGAGCACGACTTCCATGCCATATACTAGAGAAAAGGGAGTTGCCCCTGTTGAAGTACGCACTGAAGTACGGTACCCATGTAAAGCAAATGGCAGCATTTCGTGCCAATCTTTGTAAGTGACGACCATTTTCTGGACAATCTTCTTAATGTTCTTGTTAGCGGCTTCAACGGCGCCGTTCATTTTTGGTCTGTAAGGAGAAGAGTTATGATGCTCAATCTTGAATTCCTCACACAGTTCTTTCATCATTTTGTTATTCAAGTTCGAACCATTGTCAGTAATGATCTTGCTGGGAATACCATATCGGCAAATGATGTTATTCTTGATAAACCTCACAACCACTTGTCTTGTAACATTGGCATAAGACGCTGCTTCGACCCATTTGGTGAAGTAATCAATTGCTACCAAGATGAAACGATAACCGTTTGAAGCTTTTGGTTCGATCATTCCAATCATGTCGATCCCCCACATGGAAAAAGGCCATGGAGATGAGAGAACGTTGAGTAGAGTCGGTGGCACATGGATCTTATCTGCATAGATCTGGAACTTGTGACATCTCTTCACGTGTTTATAACAATCTGATTCCATTGTCAACCAATAGTATCCTGCTCTTAAGATTTTCTTGGACATCGCATGCCCGTTTGAATGAGTTCAAAAGGACCCTTCATGCACTTCATGCATTAACATGTCTGCTTCGTGTCTGTCCACGCATCTGAGCAAAACCATGTCGAAATTTCTTTTGTATAGCACATCTCCATTCAGGAAGAAACTGCCAGAAAGCCTCCTTAGAGTTTTCTTATCTTTGTTTGATGCCCCAAGTGGGTACTCTTGAGTTTGAAGGAAGCGTTTGATGTCGTGGAACCACGGTTTATCATCGATGACTGCTTCGGTTGCAAACACATAGGCGGGCCTTTCAAGGCGGGTAATTCTGACTGTAGGCATATCGTTCCAATGATTAACTTTGAACATGGAAGATAGAGTAGCCAAGGCGTCTGCCATTCGATTTTGATCTCGAGGTATATGATGCAATTCAACCTTGTTGAAGAAAGTCAACAGACGTCTTGCATAATCTCTGTAAGGAATCAAACCGGGGTGGTAAGTTTCCCACTTGTCTTTGATTTGGTTAATCACGAGAGCTGAATCTCCATATATGTCGAGGATCTTGATCCTTAGGTCAATGGCTTCTTCGAGACCCATGATACAAGCTTCATATTCTGCGATGTTGTTGGTGCAATCAAATAGCAATCTGGCGGAGAATGGGATATGAGTACCCTTGGGAGTGATGATGATTGCCCCAATTCCATTGCCAAAAGCGTTTACTGCTCCATCAAAAATTAGGCCCCATCTTGATTCAGGATCAGGACCTTCTTCAGGTAACGGTTCGTCACAATCTTTCATCTTCAAGTATAAGACATCTTCATCAGGAAAGTCAAACTTGAGAGATTGATATTCATTAATTGGCTGATGTGCCAAGTGATCGGCGAGAATGCTTCCTTTGACCGCCTTTTGAGCACGGTATTCAATGTCATACTCAGATAACAGCATTTGCCATCGGGCAATCCTTCCTGTTAATGTAGGCTTCTCAAAGACATACTTGATCGGATCCATTTTGGAGATTAACCAAGTAGTATTGTTGATCATGTATTGGCGGAGACATTTTGAAGCCCAAGCCAAAGCACAACATGTTTTTTCGAGCATGGAGTAACGAGACTCACAATCTGTGAATTTCTTACTCAAATAATAGATGGCATGCTCCTTCTTACCGGTTTCATCTTGCTGTCCAAGCATACAACCCATGGATTCTTCCAACACGGTAAGGTACATAATTAGTGGTCTTCCTTCAACCGGAGGAATCAATATTGGTGGTTCTAACAGGTATTCCTTGATACTGTCGAACGCTTTCTGGCAATCTTCAGTCCATACAACCCCTTGATCTTTGCGGAGAAGCTTGAAAATCGGCCCACAAGTAGCAGTCATTTGAGAGATAAATCTGGAGATATAGTTCAATCGTCCGAGAAATCCTCTTACTTGATTTTCAGTCTTTGGTGCAGGCATTTCTTGAATAGCTCTGACTTTGTCGGGATCTACTTCAATACCTCTTTGGCTGACAATGAAACCCAAGAGTTTTCCAGACCTAACCCCAAAAGTACATTTGTTAGGATTCAAGCGAAGCTGGTATTTCCTTAGTCGTTGAAACAACTTCAAAAGGTATTCAATATGTTCTTCTTCTGTGCTGGACTTGGCTATCATGTCGTCCACATAAACTTCATTTTCTTTATGCATCATGTCATGAAAGAGAGTAGTCATTGCCCTTTGGTAAGTTGCGCCTGCATTCTTCAATCCAAACGGCATCACTTTGTAGCAAAAGGTACCCCATGGGGTGATGAAAGATGTCTTCTCCATGTCTTCAGGAGCCATCTTGATCTGATTATAACCAGAGAACCCGTCCATGAAGGAAAAGACGTTGAACTTAGCGGTGTTATCAACCAACATGTCGATATGCGGTAATGGAAAGTCATCTTTTGGACTGGCCTTGTTCAAGTCACGGTAGTCAATACACATTCTGACTTTGCCATCTTTCTTCGGAACTGGCACTATGTTGGCCAACCATTGAGGATACTCGGAGGTGACAAGAAAACCTGCGTCGAGTTGCTTTTGAACTTCCACTTTGATCTTGTTAGCCATATCAGGGTGAGTCCTTCGCAATTTCTGCTTAACTGGCGGACATTCTGGCTTCAATGGCAAGTAATGCTGAACAATATTGGTATCCAACCCAGGCATGTCTTGGTAGGACCAGGCAAACACGTCAACATATTCTTTGAGAAGGTCTGTCAGCTTACTCTTGACATCACTATCAAGCAGTGATCCAATGGTCACTTCTTTTTTGTCTTCTTCAGAACCCAAGTTGATCTTTTCTAAAGGCTCTTTGTGAGGCAGAATGGTTCTTTCCTCGTGCTTAAGTAATCGAGAGATCTCGTCCGGGATCTCCTCTTCTTCCTCTTCTTCGGCTTCGAACACAGGAAACTCAAAGTTGGGAGAGGGCATAGGGTTATTGCATTCAATGGGTTTATCAATAGTAAATCTGCACATATGAGTTATATTTATTTCAGAAAATTTATGAATGCAAGAGTGTATGCAGATTTTTTTTTTTTGAAAAGTTTTTTTTTTTTTTGGTTTTTTAGGATTACCATTTCCAGAAAAAAGGCAAAAATAAAACATATAATGTAGGAAATTCAAAATGACGCTTTATTTATGATTCATTTTTGAAACAAAGCCCTAAACACAAACTCATTTGTCTTGGGCAGGACAAAGAGGGAAACTTTTAAAACAAAGCCCTATACACAAAGTTATTTGGGCGGAACATTTGAAAGCAAAGCCCTATAAAACATCTCTCTGCTTTGGGCAAGGCAGGAGGTCAAAATAACAGCGAGGTGATTACTTTGAGCGGCGAACAACATTCGGAACGTCGACAGCTTTCCAGTAGCAACGAACTCCTCTGTGTATTATGTATTCAGGAAAATTCTCCTCAGAATTATCTTCAGTATTGACATTGTCCGCTGGTCGAGCAGGATTTGAAGGTCCTGGTTTGTCAACCTTGTTCTTTGTAGAGTTGAAACGGTCTTCTTCTACTTCTCGAAGAGCATAAGATGAGTCACAATCTTCAGAATTTTCAGGATGTATTTCCCAGTCTTCAGGATGAAGAGATTCATTGTCAGCGACACTTTCCGAGTGAGTTGCGGGACCATCTTCCCCTTCATCTTCAAAAATGGCATTTATGTGATAATAACCATCTTCAGGGTTATCTATCTTGGTAGATGCATTGAAGCTGAAACCTTCAGTAATTTCAGGCTGCTGAGAAAATTGACAGGGCTGATAAGCCTCTTCTGGTTGACTATTATATTCAAAGGAATCTCCCCATCCAGTTGGTTGGATATCTTCAATCGCAATCTTTGAACTTTCAGGTGCAGTATATTTCACCATATAATCAAATTTTCCACTAGGTTGTCCCAAGGTGTCCCAGACCTCTGCAGGAATAGGCTCAGTTTCTTTGCCTTTGGATTTTTCTGAAGGAGGATATGGTTCTTCCTGAGATATGTATCCTGAGCCATTAAGATAACATTTCCATTCTTCTTCAGTATCGGAGAGACCTTCTTCAATACATTCTTCGATAAGGACATTAACCTCTTGAGGAATTGGGTTAAGGAATCCTCCACTAATGAATGTTTCTTTGATCGGACGAAGGGTTTCATCCTTCTTGGTGCAGTTTGATAATGTTGTGAACATCCGAGACCTGCTCTAGTTTCATTCTTGGTCGGGATCACAACTTGCCCCCAGCCAGTGGTAGTTCCATCTTTCACTACTTTTACTACCTCTTTGTAAGAAGAGATTGACGCTTTCTTTTTGGAAGATTCGTCTTCTAAAGAGAGACCTTGGAACTGAGTTCCTTCCTCATTATCAGCACTTATGAAAGAGAAATTGGATAAATGGCTCACCATCAAGGCTTGTTCTCCGCTTATTGTTACCAATTTTCCATTTGTTACAAATTTTAACTTTTGATGGAGCGTAGAAGTCACTGCCCCTGCTTCATGGATCCATGGTCGTCCTAACAGACAGCTATAAGCAGCTTGAATGTCCATGACCTAGAAGGTGATTTGAAATGTATGTGGGCCAATTGTCATGGGAAGGTTGACTTCGCCGATAACAGATTTTCGCGATCCATCAAATGCTTTGACTACTACACCACTGAACTTCATAGGCATTCCTTGGTAAGACAAGCGAGCAAGAGTCGTCTTTGGCATCACATTCAAGGAAGATCCGGTGTCTACCAACACATTGGACAAAGAGTCTGACTGACAGTTCATAGAAATGTGCAGAGCAAGGTTGTGATTTCTGCCCTCCTCGGGGAGTTCTTCATCACAGAAGCTTAAATTGTTGCAAGCAGTTATGTTGGCTATTATCCCATCAAAATGGTCAACAGTCACATCATGATCTACAAAAGCTTGATCCAAGACTCTCATCAGGGCTTCCCTGTGTGCTTCAGAGTTAAAAGCAATGAAAGTATTGAGATTTTTGAAGGAGTCTGCATAAGCTGATCCACAATCTTGTATTCACTTCTTTTGGTAAGCTTCAAAATTTCGTCAAAGTCAGGATTGACATTGGTTCCACTGGATTGACCAACATCAGTGTTTGTATTACTGACAGGAGTTTCCACAGGATTCCCTACTGGTGTATTGATAGGATTTCGTCCGGTAGCAGGAGCAACAGGCTGCTTTGGAGGTAGTGGAGTATACACACGTCCACTTCTTGTTACGCGACTCACATCAGCAATATTTACGATAGATGAAAGAGTAGGTAAAGGAACTTCTTGTCCATTCTTTATCATTGTAGCATTGTAGTTGTATGGAACTGCCTTGTCAGAGTCATAAGGAACAGGTCCAGGTAGATAAATGATCAAAGGAGCAATAGGAACCTTTGGCTTGTTGTAGGTAACTTTTATGCGCTCGGGCATGTTGAAATGAGGAACGATGACGTTAACTGTAGGCATTTCCGAGTTGATATCTGAGACTAAAAGCTCATGCGGATAACATCCTATCATGTTAACTTCATTTTCATTCCTATTTCTGTAGATCTGAATAGTACCATTATCCAACAGAACTTGGAGATCTCTTCTCACAATCGAACATCCGTGAGGATCTACACAACATATGCTACAGGAACCATAGTGATGCTGGCGAAAACTCTGCCCTCGACAGAGAGTGGCGTGCATTTGTACCAAATCTGCTCTTGAGAAATTGATATTATAGACTCGGTATGGGCCAGGACATCCATACACCATGTTTACAACATGCCTTGCATGATTGGGCAGCGGATTTTCTTGCACATTAGGATTCAAATTTCTGAAAGAGAGAAGATTAGATCTAACCAACCTCTGAACTTCATGTTTCAAAGCTATGCAATGCTCAAGATCATGGCCAGGTGCTCCTTGATGATAAGGGCATGAGACCTCAGCTTTGTACCACCATGGGAGCTTCTCCGGTACGGGTGGTGGTGCTTTTGTTTGAACAAGACCTCTTTCAATCAAAGCAGGGTACAATTCTGTGTAGGTCATTGGAATCGGATCAAACTGTGGAGCTCTTTGTACACGATTCTGATTGTTGTTAAACTGTTGAGCCTGTTGTCGAGGCTGTTGTTGTTGAAACAACGGGGTAAATCCCGGATTAGGTGCTGTATTAACGACTGGCGCGATAGCAACAATCTGTTGTTGACGATTGACGTTTCCTCTTGGCTTTCCTTGGGACACCATGTCAACACTTTGTTCTTTCTTCTTTTGGAAACCACTTCTGAACTTTTTGGTTCCGCTTGAAGATCCACCTTCTTTAGTCAAACGTCCGGTTCGGACTCTTTCTTCTAGACGCATCCCCATGTTTACCATTTCGGTGAAATCACTTGGAGCACTAGCAATCATGCGTTCATAATAAAACGGACTGAGAGTATTCAAGAAGATCTTTGTCATCTCTTTCTCTTTTAACGGTGGATTAATCTGAGCAGCAGTTTCTCTCCATCGTTGGGCATATTCTTTGAAAGCTTCATGATCTTTCCGAGCCATGGATCGAAGCTGATCTCTGTCTGGAGCCATATCCGAGTTGTATTTGTATTGTCGGACAAAGGCCTCACCTAGGTCGTTGAAAGTTCGAATATTGGTGCTATCCAAACCTGTGTACCACTTCAGTGCGGCACTAGTCAAACTGTCTTGAAAGTAATGGATAAGCAACTGATGATTATCTGCATAAGTAGACATTTTTCTGGCATACATCACAAGATGACTTTGTGGACAAGAACTTCCTTTGTACTTCTCAAAGTCTGGGACCTTGAACTTAGCTGGTATTTGTACACTGGTAACCAAACATAGCTCCTGGGCATTCTTTCCAAACAAATCTTTTCCCCGAATAGCTTTGACTTCTAGCTGAATCTTGTTGAATTGTTCTTGGAGATCTCCTACAAGGCTTCGCTGATTTGTGCTATCACCCTGATCATGATAAATCTCATTGTCTCCGTAAGGAACAGTGTGAACCATAGGAGTCGGAACCGTCATAGTGGGTTGAGAAAGTGCCATAGTGACTTGAGAAAAAGTTACCCCCTGATTTGGAGTAAACTGTGAACTTTGTGCAGCAGGCGCTTCAGTTGTGGATGTTTGAACCCCAGAAACATTATGGCGGAAACCTGTACCGAAGCTGAAAGGCGTGTCCCAACCTTCTGGCATGGAGAAAGATGGAATGCTGAATGCAACTGTAGAAACTGGAGTAGTGACTTCAGATGTTACTGCTGCTTGACTATTAGGTGGCGGCGGCTGATTCTGTGCGGTCATTAAGGAGTCAACCAGAGTAGTGAGACTTTCCAACTTTTCCTGAAGGGTGGTCACTGTACCACGAAGCTCAATATTCTCTTGTTCAGAGTGTTCCATTACTCTTCTTCTGTTTGAACGAGTATTGTATCTGTGATCTGATTGCGAGCGCGGTTGAGAAACTTTGAGACGCGACAGCTTGACGATCTATTGGAGAAAGATCCAAAAGATAAGACTCTAGACAACAGACTCGATATGCAGAATGATGTATGCAAAAATAAATTTATGATTTTTCCAAACATTTTGAAGATTATTTCCTTGCAAATATTTGAACACAAACTATTCTTTTATTGAATAAATGGGAAATGTTACAACATTGGAGCGTAGCTCCTTACAAAAGCAAATGATAAATAAAAGGCTAAACAATCCTAAGCATCTTCATCAGACGAAGAACCAAATGCATTGTGCAGCTTGAGTTTCATGATTTCTTTCCCATAGCGAGCTTTCAATTCGGCCTTTTCGGTCCTCAGTTTGTCAACAACATTCTTCCAATCATCAGGAGTCGGAGCGTTGCTTGTTGAGCCTTCAAGTTTTTTCTTGCTTTCTTTGATGTACCTCTTGATTGCAGCGTCTTTTTGGCGGATCTTCTCATCTTTACTCATGAGCCAACCATCTTGACAATAAAGAGTTTCTTCGTGATCTTTCACTCGTTTTTTCAACCTTCTGTTTTCCACATCGGTCTTACGAAACTTTTCTTCCCAAGCATCTTTCTCTATCCTCATCTTGGCTAAAGTGTCTTGGTATTCCTCCATAGTGGGAATGTTGGGTCGTTGAGACACTGCAGGAAACATGGGTTTTTCATAATCATAAGGCATTTGAAACTCCTTTGCTCTTTTCTTTACCCAGCAGGTGTAGGTGTCCACGGCAATGCAATTTCTCGCCTTACCTTTTTCTTTCCATCGGACGTCGTACCAAGCTCTCACCATTCTTGTTTTCAACCTTTGAGGATCATCCCCTTCTTTGTAAAAGTAGCCTTCCACTGCGAGACCAATGGGTTTAGCTGAATTTGCATACCCGAGTTGTCGTCGGGCTAAGATCGGATTGTAGTTAATTCCTCCTTGTGTACCAATGAGGGGTACGTTGGCGAATTCTCCGCAACTTTCAATGGTTTCTGTACCACAGTGAGCCAAGGTATACCAACGAATATCATGATTAGTAAGAGACATAAGTCTTCGAGGCCAACGCAAGCCTTCTCGGTTTTCCGTGAAGATAGGAGACTCAGGTAAGTGTGAAACAATCCATTTGAACAACAGAGGTGCACAACATACAATGATTCCACCGCCTTGGCGATTCCTATGATGGACAGAGAAATACATGTCACCAAGCAAAGTCGGAACATGATTCCCAATCAGAAAGATCTTTATGGCATTGATATCAACAAAGTCGTTGACGTTGGGAAACAGAACCAACCCATAGATGAGCAAGGCTAGTATAGCTTCAAAAGCTATCATGCTACCAGTTTCGATGAAATCAAAGGCTTTCTTTACCAGGAAGTGTGAAGTTAAACCTGGGAGGTTTCCTTTGGTAGTCCAATTACTCTCTACTTCAGATTTCTTCAAGTGGATACTTGCTGCAATGACGTGTGACTTAGGAATGGCTTCCAAACCATTGAAGGGTATTTTGTCAGACACAGGAATACCCAAAAGATTGGCATATTCTTCCAAGGTCGGTACCAACTGGTAGTCTGGAAAGGTAAAACAACGGTAGACGGGATCATAGAACTGAACCAGAGTTTTGAGAAGTCCTTCATCAACATGAGTATTCAGGATAGGCAAAAGCTTTCCATAACTTTTCCTAAAATCCGAAGGATCTTGTACAAAAGATGCTAACTCTATCAGTTTTTCCACATCAGGCGCTTTGAAACCATATTTCTTGGTATGCCTTTTTACCCCTTCCATAACTTAATCCTATAATGTTTGCAAAGAAAATTCTCTAAATTTTTTTGGAAAAATCATGTTTTTATTGAAAAAAGATGGGTTTTTTTTTTTAATGAATGTATGAATGCGTGGATGCATGAATGCCACATATTCAAACATGGTAACACAAACATGGTACACAAACATGGTAACACAAACATGGTACACAAACATGGTAACACAAACATGGTACACATAGGTTCAAAGGTCCAGCGTCACGAGCATGAGGTCAGAGAACCAAAAATGGGATAGTTCTAGTTAATCACCTGCACAACATGTTCTACTGATACGTCAGAGTCTACATTTTTCTTTCGGATATTACCGGCCTTCCACAATTAAACTCACGAGCCAGCAATATTCTCAAGAAAAACTCGTCTGAGTGTGGTTCTCCGCATGACAACTATCCAAGTCTTCACCTGGATCGTTTCTGCACCACGTCCTAATAAGGCCATGATGGGTTGGGGTTCTACGGCCAACTCAGCTTCTACAGTTCAATGCAGCAATAATGTTTTCGCTACGAAACATGCTAAACATATATTACCAACAAGGAACCTCCACTGAGCGGAAGGATTCTCACGTACGCCTGTACATGACTATACCCTCCACCTAATTCTTATGTGTACTTAATCCGGGTTAGGATTTGTCCATAATGTATCACTTGTAACAGAACCACACAAGTAACAGAACCAAAGAATCACACATGTAACAAGAATTAAAAAACAATAATTAGAAATAACCCTTCCTTTGGAAATAATAAAAAGATGGTCCCCAATGAAGTCGCCATTTTTCTGTCGCGGGCGAAAAATCGTTTATCCTTTTTTTCGGGATGAGACACCTGATGCCTTCTTTGGGCTCGAGTGCTCATAAAAATATGATTTTTCTTTTGTTCCGACCAAACTTTTTATTATTTCCAAAGGAGGAAAAGGAAAAAAGCTGCAATAACCTAAAAAGTGGGGGAGAGATCTTGGGTAAGAGGGTTGGTTATACGAAGGGAAGGTATTAGCACCCAACGTATCTATAGTACTCTATAGGATTCTTTATTGTTTTTCATTCTATGTTATGGTGGAGGTTCTGTTGTGAAATAGGTGGGACCTAAGGTGTTTGTTTGATTATGCTCGCAAAGATCATCACGATCCTCTGCATACATATCCCTTAGTGGGAATCAGAGCATCTGTAGCTCGGGGTCTACGGGTGCTAAGGTTTGAGTGGTTTGAGGGAGAATTTTTGCTCGCCAAGGAATAAGACCTTGTGCCTACGTATTCTCAAAGGGATGTTGAGAAAGTCAGAGCAATCGTAGTTCCCACTTATGCTAGTGGAAGCAAAGGATAAGAGACAAATGTCATCTAAATGTTCGATGTATCTAATCTATATCATCACATACATCTGTTTGTTTTTGTTTGAAAATCTTTTCATTATAAGCCCTGGGCCATGCCGCTTATGGTGCTTAGAATGATAAAGATGCTTTTTAGCCAGCCTTGTGGAAAAAACTTTCAATGAAGTCAACCTTGTGACAAAAAGTTTTGATTAATCATCCAGCCTTGTGGCAAAAGTTTCAATGAAGTCAGCCTTGTGACAAAAACTTTGATTAATCAGCCAGTACGGTGGCAAAAAAGTTTGATTGATTAGCCAGCCTTGTGGCAAAAAAGTTTGATTGATTGATTGATTGATTGTTTGTGATGATATATAAGAGATACTCCTATCATAGAGATGATAAATGTCTAATCTCCTAGGGTATTTGATTTGGATATTGGGGATGCTTATAAGAAGCCCGTGGGTCCTTGTACGAAGCCCAAGAGGAGGCTATTCGAGGGTCCTTGCATTGTAAGCCCAAGAGGAGGCTATGGGAGGGACAATCCAGGGTCCTTGCATTGTAAGCCCAAGAGGAGGCTATGGGAGGGTCACTCGTTTGTACAAAGCCCAAGGGGAGGCATGGTATAGTTGGTTTGAGCTCTTAGAGCGATTTCACCGAGAAACCATACTCTATGTCCTAACCTAAACTAGTGGAGATTCTTTGCACGAAGCCCAATAGGAGGCTATGGGGAACCTAGTGTTGTACTAAGTTGAACAAGCACACATATCACACATATGAACAAACATGAACAAGTATGAACAAACATGAACAGGTATGAACAATTATATATATGACAAAGTGTGTGTATACAATGGAGTTTATGAAGGAAATATACCTGTAAGCACGATCCATTTGTATACACGGGGCTCGGGACTTATACTCGGGGAGAGACCCACTGAGTTTATTCAAAGCTATGTAAACAGGTATTCACAAAAGGGCTTGGGACTTATACCTACATGGAGGCCCATGGTATTTTTGGGAAGATTTAAAGAAAACCTTCATTTTTTGATTTGTTGTTCGAAGTTTAAAAAAACAGATTGAACGAGATATATACAGAAAGGTGTGTGTACAATGAAATACCTAATTTCATATACAGGAATGGGACTTATACCTATGTGGAGGCCCCTGTTTTATTTTATAAAACATGGTTGATTGTTTTATTTACAGACGCGTCGTTTGTTGTTTTGAAAACAGTTGAAAAGTATTGTTTTTGAAAGAAGTTTATTTGTTTTGAAAAAAGGACTGTATAAAAAGAAAAAGGAGTGGGTCTTATACTCTCTAATATTCGAGAGGCCCCACATCGTTTTGAAAATCAATTGATCAATGAAAAGATTTAATCAATAGTTTCTTTCGAAATCAAAAAGAAATGGTTTATCGTTTTGAAAAGAATTGTGATTGCTTGTTTTAAACAGTTTGAATTTGAAAGAAATCAAATTAATTAAGATAAACACAAAGATTACACTTAATTAACACCTAAATGATTAGGGTTTGATCACAAAATATTTACAAGTGATTAAGTTAAAAATCAAATGAAAAATAATATTTTAAAATATTAAAAAAACTTAAAAACAAGTCATTTTAAACCTAATTAAAAATGTATCAAATAAATATTTTTTGATGATTTTTTTTGGTATTCATAAAATACATATATAAAATAAGAAATGTGTAAAAAATGAATAAAAAATGAGTTAATTTGATTGGTTAAATAATTGAGTGAAGTTTGTTAAAAAAAATGAAGAAAAATAGTGTCAAAAAATAAGGTTTGGTCCTGCCAGGGTTTGAACCCACGCACCCACGCTTGCCAACCAAAACACTTGCCAACTGAGCCACGCTTGTGGCTTGTAATACACACGCGTTTGATTAAATATATTTTAAAACAAAAATTTGAATTTCCCAAACCAAAAAACGCGCCAAGAACACAACCCTAACTGATTTTTGGAAATCTCCAAAACTGTGTTGTTTTGATCAAGTAGATAGTCTATCTTGCTCGGTTTTGGACGAGAAACATGATGGTGCCCTCATAATTCATTTATCTTTGCTCTAAGGTGATCAATTTTGTGATGAACACTAAGAACCCTAATTCTGAATTTGAACATGAAATCGTGTAGGATTGATGAATTGTGAAATTGATTGAGGGTTATTGATCAGTGATAGTGCAGAAACAAGATAGCAACTCAATTTTTCATTTATGATGCATGTATGTATGAGTTTGAAGTTGATAGTACTTACCTTCAAAAACGGCCAAACTGGAGATTGAATTCTTCAGTACAGGTGTTACAGATGTTGTTTCTTGATCTGGACAGCTTCAATGGACCTTATGGAAGGTGTCTGGATGCTTGGAGTGGATTGAATTCATCTGGATCATTCCATGGAACCCGATCTGCAGTAGGACCAAGTGTGAATTGAGCTTGATGATTCTGAAGTTTTTGGTTGATAATGAGTGTTTAGATAGTTCATATGTGATATATGGATGGTGTTAGAAGTGATAGTTTGGACAGATATGGCTTGATGTGAGAATTGGCATGTTAAGGTTCACTTTATGCAAACATGGAGGTGAGATGATGATTCTGAGTTTTAGGTGTTTTTGGGGTGTGTGGATGGATCAAACACATCACATATGATGTTTGGAAGTTGTTAGAACCCTCACTTTGCTTAGAAATTGCAAGAGATGGAAATTGCAATTCTCCCTCTTTGAAACTCATGAAACTTGTAACTTAAGAAAGAAGAGAGAAAACCTATGATTATGAGGTTTTGGTGTGATTTTGGAGGTGATTTGAACCTCTATTTATAGGCCAAGCTTTCTGAATACAAAGCCCTTACAAGTTGATTCAAGAATGATGATTTGGCTTAAGAGATAAAATGGAATCTTTCACATTAAATGCAAATGGTTAAAAGTGACTAAACCATGGTTAAATCTCAAGCTTCTTATCCTCTTCTATTCTGATCTCAAACCAGAAAAATATCTTCCAATTATTGCATTGGTGTGTCATCACTTGGATTATAGGTCATGTAGTGTAAGAACTTTGTGAAAATGGCTTGAAATTTCATGCATAATGACCTCTAATGACAAAATTCAAAACCATGGCTACACTCCATATATTTTCATGCTCTTGGACATTTTGGAAAGCTCATGTTATGTACTTCAAAACCCTAGTTGAAAGTTTCTTCAATACCTTTAAGGAAATGGGTGAAAAAGATCCATGAACTTTGAAGAAAATGAGATTTTAAGTGAAATTTTCAAAAGGTACCAACTTTGAAGCTCCATATCTCTTAAATGGTTGATCTTATGGAAAAAAATTATATGTGACAAAGTTGTTCATTGGATCAAAATCTACAACTTTCATGTTGGAAGTTTTTTTCAGTTTGTAGGTGAAATTTTGAGTTATTCCCTTCCAAAGTTTGGAAAAAACCATTGAAAAACACTTAGAAATTTTTCTAAGTATGAAAGTCAAACTTTTGACTTTTTGATTCTTGATTGATTTTCTTGATTTTTCTTGATCAAATGACTTCATATATCATATATTGATGATTTGAAACTTCAAAAGTCATGGTTGACCAAAATTCCCCAAAAGTCAATGGTGATCTTGTACAGTTGACTTTTTCAGACGAATCGCGTTTCTGGAGATTTCAAATGAATCAAGCTATCCTCATCCAATGAGTGGTATGAATGGATCATATTGAGGTATTGGAGGATATTGAATCATATTTTGAGTTGTGACACCATGTCCTGATTAAAAAGGCAGTTGTTCAGTGAATTAGGTCAAAAACCCTAATTGTCGACCAGATGAAATTGATGACTATAAGTCTTGAATTGAGATACAATTTCCATTGTATATTGTCATAGGGATTATTTAAGGATGATTGAAACCGTTGATTGATTTCTTGGGGATTTTTAGGGTTTCCCAAATGTGATCCCTGATTCCAGTCCCTGATAGTTCAAAAACCCTAATCTGATGATTTGAAATTTCACTGTTGATCAATCCTTGTGTAGGAGATGTTTTGAGCCAATAGATTAGGCCAAAATGATGTACTTAGGGTCTTGAGGTCATGTCCCAAGTCATTAGGTCAAATCCTGAGCAAAAGTCAGGAGTATGCTAACTTCAGACAAAACCCTAATCTGGTTGGTTCAGAGCCTTTGAGCTTGTTGAAATGAATCTCTGAGGACCAAATGTTGATTGTTGATGAAGATGATTCATCTGAAATGAAGGGGGAACAAAACCCTAATTGATTGTTGCTTGTACTGATGAGTGATTTCCTGATCAAATCCTGCTGAGTCACAAGTAGCAAACACAAGCTATGCAATTTGTTAGAGATGCAAATGATGCATATGCTATGATATGAGGTGGTATCTTAGGTCAAAAATTGGGGTATGACAATAACCTCATTAACTTGGATGTTGAAGTGATAACCTTGTAATTACACCTCATCCTCAGTCCAACGAAGACTCTTGTCGTTGTACCAAAGAGCTTACACGGTAACCTTCATCAACATAGTATGAATTTCATGTATGATATTAGAATATAATCTATGTCGTAAAATATAGAATTACATGCCCTTAACTGAAAATTAGAAATTTGCATCTCATGAGAAGTGGTCTTGAAATTAACTTTATGCGTTAAATAAATGATTCAAAAAGTTCATTTTATGTATGGATATGTCCTACATGATGTTCAATATTGATTCCAATGGACGTAGAATACTTATTAAATGCTTGAAAAAAACTTGACATAATTATCAAAACATATTTTTTAATAGGGTACTTAGGAAAGTGAGCTCTTATTCGAATAAGTTAAGCTCCCAACCTTGAAAAAGCCTAATTGTGAGTTGATAACAAACAAACACGTGATCATCTAGTTGATGCATCAATTGAAATTATAAAATATCTAAATGATCCACTTGGTGGGTGTATTATCTCGTAAATATCATTATGTATATGTTCTAAAATTTTTAAACATTCACTTCCAATTTGTGTTGGTGATGGTCGAGTTATCATTTTTCCTTATGAACAAGAGATACACTCAAATTTATAAGATTAAAAAATATATTTGATCTTATAGGTAGAAGGCTACTTTTTAGTTTATTAAAGACAAAATTTGGAAGAGAATTAACTAGTGGAAAGGGAGATCCTTATCTAAAGCAGGAAAAGAAGTCATGATAAAATCTGTATTGCAATCTATTCCTTCTTATATCATGAGTATTTTCATTATCCCCGACGGCGTGATTAATGATATTGAGAAAATGTTGAATGCTTTCTGGTGGGGGGAGGTAGTAACAATAAGGGCATCAAGTGGATGGCGTGGGATAGAATAGCTTGCCCTAAGAAGGATGGTGGATTGGGCTTTCGTGATCTTCGAGCTTTTAATATGTCTATGGTAGCAAAGCAGGAATGGAAATTGTTAACTTGTCCTCGGGCTCTTGTTTCGAAAATCTATAAAGCTGGGTATTTTCCAAAAACTTCCTTTTTTGAAGCGTCTATTGGTAACAATCCTAGTTTTGTTTGGAGAAGCATCTGGCAAGATAGAAACGTGTTAACCCTTGGATGCAGGTGGGGGATTGGAGATGGAAGTACGATACGGTGATGGGTGAACCGTGGCTTCGAGGAAAAGTGGAGGGTTGTATAAAAGGGCCTCAAAAGCAAGGTGTGTATGCGCTTAAACTTAATCACTTGATGGTTCCTCACTTGAAACAATGGGATGTTCATTTGATTCGTATTTTGTTTGATCACACAGATTCTGAGGATATCATTCGAGTCCCGTTGTTGGATGGAGTGAGAAAGGATCGTTGGATTTGGAAGGAAGAACAAAATGGTGTTTATAGCGTTCGATCGGGTTACAGATTATGGAGAAACAATCAAGAGAAGTTTGTGAATAGAAGGGTGATTGGGAATTGGGGGAATCTTTGGAGTATCAAAGCTCAGCCTAGAATCAAACATCTTTTATGGAGAATCTGCAGGGATTACTTACCGATCCGTTCTCGGCTCCACCATCATCATGTTCAATGTCCACTTGAATGTCAACTGTGCAATAACGAGATGGAAGATGAATGACATATTTTCTTTGGTTGTGGGGTTACTAATAGTTGTTGGAATATAGCAGGTTTGAATGATATTGTCTTACCCCGCCTCACTTCGTTCCATGATGTTAAATCTATTATTCTTGATATTTGTACTAATGAGGATAGTCGAACGGCAGGGCGTTTTTCTACTATGCTTGATGTAATTTGGAATAATAGAAACAAGGCTATTTGGAACAATGAAACTGACGCGACATCTACGCTTGGTACACAAGCGTTTTATAGGTGGCAAGATTGGTACTTAGCGCAAGATTGGAAGGAAAGTGGAAATTCTGATCATCGTCCATCGGTTTGGGAGCCGCCAGACACCGGGTGGTTAAAGTGTAATGTAGACGCGGGCTTCAGCAATAACCGTGGTACTACTAACAGGGGATGGTGTGTGAGAGATAACCGTGGTAGTTTTATCTTAGGAGGCATAGCTTGGGATTTGGATCTTCTTTCCGTTGTCGAAGCAGAGGCTTTGGCCTTGAAGGAGGCAATCCAAGGAGCTATAACAAATCATTTGGATAAAGTTATATTTGAAAGTGATGCTCTAAAGGTGGTTCAAGCGATTCATTCTAACCATTGTGGAAATTCTGAATTTAGTGTGATCATCTTATCTACCCAAAGCTTGTTACAAATTTATTCCAACTTTGAGGTTAAGTTTGTTAAGCGCCAAGCAAATATGGTTGCTCACTCGTTAGCGAATGTGGCCATTTCTTGGTCTAGGCGTAGTTCTTTTAATGTACCTCCTCCTTGTATTGAGCATATTTTGATTAATGAAATGTGTTAAGTTTGTTTTGATAAAAAAATATTGGATCTTAAATTAATGATCACATGAACTTTCAATTATTCTCCGCATTATTTTAAACTCGTAATAACTCAACTAATCATGTCAAACAGCAAATTTATTATGATTTGTAAATTTCTAGTCTACGATTACACATGTTTCAATCTATTATAATATATAAAAAGTAAAGTACCTGATAATTACATTTTAAGCCTTCTGATTAAATAACTAAAACCGTTCAAATTTCATGGGTAAATTTGTCCTTTTGATAAATAAAGCCACCATATTCATTTGACATTAAATGCTATCTATTGTGTCACTTTTTGATTGGTTGATTTCATTTTTATTTATTTGGTTTTTCCTTTTTTTAATCTATTTTATATAAGATTATTTTATATTATAGGTGAAATAATGTCAAAAGTTGCATTGAGAATATAATTGGGTTTAAATATCTAAGCAACTTAATGATGCATTGAGGACTGAAAGGTCTCATTGAGCTGAAAAGTTACACGGGTAATTGAACTATTCAACAATTTTAAGAAGCAAAATTTTACTAACCACAAAGCACCAGAACTATTCTCTCTCTTTGTGATCCTCCCCTTTTCTTTCTGAACCCTTTTATTAACCACAAATTTGTTTTAAGCTTTGAAGCTCTGAATCCATAACCCATGGCTAATCGAGAAAGGTGAAGGATGGGACACAAACCCTAACACAAAAACACGAAACCGCAATGATTCCATCACCAACTTCGAAAGCGAAGCTGTTGCAAGGTACTACACCATATTTCACTCTACTTCTCTTCTTTACCATAGTCACCGATTCCTTTTCTCTTTCCATCCCAAACCATCACTCTTAGATTCACACTCACACTCTTATTCTCAATTACAAACACAACAACAACCTTTCTCTTTTGCAAAATCAGTATTTCTTTGACACCTCTGTTGCAAACCACCACCGTCGGAGCCGCCGCTGTAAAAAATAACACCTATGCCTCCGTCGCCAACATATCCGCGTCAACTCCGCTGACCATATGCATCAAGGCCCCTCCAATAAAATGCAAGGTTTGTGTTGTGAAAGCTACAACCAGATCTGAAACCACAGAGTATAAGTTTGCCATTTTTTATCGTTTCTACACATAAGTATAAGTTTTCCGTTTCAGCACATGAGTATAAGTTTGCCATTTTTTTTATCATTTATACACATGAGTAGAAGTTTTCAATTTAAATGTGAATCTAATATCTATCTTGATTTGTATGAGTTTTATGATTTTCTTTACAAGTTTCTCTTTTGGAGGCTCACACAAAGATATTTGTTTATGCAGTTGGAAAGGGCTTATTATGATGGACTGCTCAATCGCCTCCGTAAACACGCATTAACACCGCGTAACTCTAACCAAACTATTAGAAAATTTATAGGCTGAAAAGTTTTTGTCAGGTTCTATTTAGCTGCATAATTCTAACTTGGATTATTGCATGGTACATGTTTGTATTTTTGCTTCAACGAGTCTCTTGCAGGAAAATTATACCCTGTCCATCTACTAATCCGGGTTGCATATCTATAAATCCAAAGTCATTGTCTCCATACAAATCCTGTGTTTTTGGGACCAATAACAGGTAACCATATTCTTATATTCATTTCATATAAAAAAAAGTTTTGATCTTTACACTTCTCATGTTTTGGTCACACAATTTTTTACCTAAAGTTGTGGTTTTTACTTTCTGAATTATTAATTTGAAGTAGTATTTATTTGATTAATTAGTTGATTTAATATGTTGAGGTTAATTTGTGGTTTGTGATTGTAGTCAATTCTTGCAGGGAGTAGCTGTCTTTGTAATAATCTAATAAAATGAAAGTGATTCAATGGGTAGCAAGAACGAAGTTGGTCAGAAAATGGACAAAGAGTTATACCAATCTACTCGCACCTGGCAGAAAAAGGTATATATATTTGTATTTATTAACTTATCTATGTTTTTGTCTCTAACAGAACTGTAGTTACTGTTAGTAATAAACCATTGTATCACATTTCCATTAGTAATAAAATTTTATGCGACAGTTAGTCTGTTCTTTATGCAGATTGATTTTTATTTCAACTGATGTTTGTTTAATTGATTAAAAATGATGTTTTTATTTGATGGAGATTTGATTGTGTCTCTTGTTGATACATGAAACAATGGCATATTTTACCTGCAAAAAGTTTATTCTTTTGTTATGTTTCAAAAGCTTTTAAAGTTTGTTGATTGAGAGTTAATTTATGGGCTTTTGATTAGTTTGAATGTATGTCTTATACATTTGCTGATGCAGTTTTTCTTCTAAGAAGTGTGATAATGTTTGAGTCAATAGCAAATGTTGGTCTTTTATATTTTCTATTCTTGGTTGGAGTATGGATGGATGCATCTACAATAAGAATGAAAGGTAGAAAGTCACTGTAGCAGTTTATGGTATGGTGTTACCATTCAGAACGAGAGCGCTATTCTCGACCGTTTCTTTTGTGTTAATTCTTGGTGATGTTCTTTAGTCATTGAATGTCGTGTTCTTTCTGGAATCCTTGCAGAGTTAAAAGCGGACAACTCAAAGTTGGGAAGGGTTGCTCTTTCAGCTGCAATCATTAACGATGTTCTATCAGGGATGCTTTTGGCTATACCTATTGCTTTGACAGTATATGGAATAATCTATGTGGCTTCTATAATGGTTGTTTTGTTTTTGTTGCCTTTAATGATTTTGTTGTGCTTTTGTTGTAAGACCTATAATCATGGGGATAATAAGGAAAACACCAAAAGTCAAAAATCGTGATTTCTACTTATGTTTAATACATTGTTCAACTTTTAACTTTGTTTTCATTTTTTATACATGGGACATCTTTTGATTCTATTTTGATTATTTTTAACTTTGTTTTCATTTTTGTATACATGGGACATCTTTTCATTCTATTTTGATTCTTTATACGATTTTTCCTCATTATTTAGAATATTCATGCTGTAATTAATTGAATGAATAAATATTGATCCATTGTAATTGATACACTATTGATTGATATGGCTCATACAAAACTGTTTTCTATTGAAGAGCATTGAGTGAAGAACCAATTAAATGTAAAGTGGCAAACCAAAAAATGGCAGACCAACCAAATAGCACATATAACTTTCTAATAATCAACCTACTTAGTGGTGTTAATATTTAATAATTTGATAATAATCAACATACTTTGCGATAATAATTAATTTGATAAATATTTGATAATAAATAATCGACCTATATAGCTTAGTTTTTTTATATATTTGGCTTAATTTCAATGTTTTTATTGAATCAAAATGTTGAATAAGGAAATCTTCAATTTTTTGTTATTTTTAATTATACATTTTGTTCTTTAATTAAATTAAAAAAATTTAATCTAATAAAAAACTTATACAATTATATTTTGTTATTTTTAATCTCAAATAGGTTTAATAAATTTTATTCTCCAACTATGTTTAATTTCTTAATTAAAATTATATTTTTAAAACTTATACAATTATATTTTTTATATTATAATAATATACTTTAAATGTAGAAACTCTTAAGCATTTGACGGGAGTTGTGATACATTTTAGGTTTAAAAAAATGGACTGATATCTCACATAGGTTTAATAAATTTTTAGAATTAACTCATTTGGATTTAACTGGAATTGGTAAACTCATCTGAATTGACGGGTAGATGTGAACGTATCTATAAGATATCTGCTATTGACGGGTCATTTTAATATTTATCTTTTAACTATTTCTTTTGTTACTGTTTTATAAAATTGAAGCAGGCCACATGTCAAAAAAATGTACTTGCAAAATTTGGAAGTGTAAACAATAATTTAATTTTTCAATTTAAAATATTTTTTCTAAAGTAATTTAAGAGTTGTATTTTTAACTTAATGTAATAATACTTACTAAGGTTAAATATTTAATTTATCATTATATTTAATAAAAGTTATTTTGTAATTATTTAGATCCTTATTTGAGATATAATATATTTTGAAATTATTTAGATTTTTATATAAAGGTTAATAAAACAAAACAAAATCAATTGAGATTTTGTAATTTTTGTAAACTTATGAAATAACTAAAACTTCTCAGAATTTTTTCAAATTAACTTCATTATTGTAATCATGTTAAAATATGTTAATCGATAGTCATGAAAATTTAATGATAAATGATAATCATAAAAAGTAATGATAAAAGATAAAGATTTATTATTATAGTTAGTTTTATAAATTGAATAATCTACGATTGTTTTTATAAACGGAAATAAGTTACAAAGTATTTTAAATTTGAGATTTTATATTTATTACACTATCCAATTGAGACTACTTAATGTGATTATTTTAAATATATGAAAATAAATATATATTATTTACCATACATAGATTTTAAATTTCTATTTTTTTATAATTGTACATATTCAAGATCTAATTACTCTATTAACATACTCATATTTTTATTATTTGTTTAATTTTTAAATATTTTAAGTATACATTAAACGTAGAAACTTTTAATATTTGACGGAAGATGTCATACATTTTAGGTTTGAAAAAGTGAGCTAATATCTCAAATAGGTTTAATAAATTTTATTCTCTAACTATGTTTAATTTCTTAATTAAAATTATATATAGAAACTCTTAAGCATTTGACGGGAGTTGCGATACATTTTAGGTTTGGAAAAATGGACTAATATCTCAAATAGATTAAATAAATTTTTAGAATTAACTCATCTGGATTCAACTGGAATTGGTAAACTCATCTGAATTCACGGGTAGATGTGAACGTATCTATGAGATATCTGCTATTGATGGATTCTTTTATAAATTTGAAGATATAAAACTAATTGACGGGTCGATGTGAATGTATCTATGAGATATCATTTATTGACTGATCATTTTAATGTCTATCTTTTAACTATTTCTTTTGCTACTGTTTTATAAAATTGAAGTTATAAAAATAATTGTACGATTTATTACAAATATGAATCAATGCTTAAAACTTGGTACATATTATTAGTATATAATTGAAATTACGTGAATATTTATGAACTGCAAAATAAGTTATATTATATTTGATATTCCAAACACATGAATTAAATTTTGATAAATGATTATACGTTATAAATATATTAATGTTATCTAACTGAAAATATGATGTCATATTTAATAATTTATATATGGTCGATTTATATAAAAGAATTTTACAAGTGATATTTGGATACATGTAATGTGAAACCTCGACCAGACCCGTGCGATAACACGGGTTTCCTACTAGTTATATTAATATAAGTGTAGTACAATCTAGAAAAAAAGGGTAAAATTTTCAATACACATGTTTTTATCCAAATTATGTTTTGTGATAAAAAAATATTTAATTTTTCATTCATTTCTTGTTTCCAGATAATATCTATTTAAAAAAATATTTTTTAAACTCAATAAATTTCTATATAATTTAGAAGAATATAATACATCCTCAATATGTAATTTTGCTCCTCCATATAAAAATAAATTAGCTCTTCTAAAACCTTGAATTATATTTATAGTGTTGGATATGGTATTAACATCACTTTTTGCTCCACTAAATAAGACTATTTTTTTTTTGTCTTAAGAATTATGAGCAGTTGCACTATCAGAGAGAGAGAGAGACATATCCGAAGTGAATTGTTAATTTGCCTCAATTTTTTGATATTAGGTCAACTTTGAGAATGACGCCATGGTACAAATGTTGGTTCTTATGTTTGTCACACTTCATGTAGAACCTTCATTGGACGGCATATACGAATTACAAATGCTGTCTTTCTCATGCCAAAGCCAATAGGAGTTTAGTGATATCAATACAATTTATTTTCTTTATAAAATAAGTAATGGGGAAAATTAGTTGTCTTAATTTCATAATACTAACACGAAAAATTCATAAGCAAAACAAGTCAATTAAATAAAATATGAGCAATCGAAATCGAAAGGCACTAGTTTCTGCATAAACCGGGTGTTGATGTTTACAGGTTTCATTGTCAAACGATTAGAATTATATAAATGTCTATGTATGTGACGTGAAAATGTTTGACAAACTATTTTATATGAAATAAAGGACCATTAAAACAACTGCTAAAAAATGTATCAACAATCATCATACAACATACGTGCATGTATCTGGTCACAAAAAAAAAACTCCATTTATAAATAAATCAAGCATCTATGTGTACTTATAAATAATAAATAAAAATGTTTGCTATCAATTTGAGATGATGCTATTGCTATTATGCAGTCTGTCCCGATTTGCCGCGCTAAGGACATTTAACAATCCAATGTTTCATAACTAAGTATCTGCACAAACTTAAACTTTTGACACTGATTATAAGACTAATCAAAAATCAATTAGTAGTACATGGTTAGACGACGACGCCTTCATCTTGAGGGGGGTGAATAGATCCCCTACTTTAAAATACAAGTTTTAATATTTTGTAAAAGTTTAAACTATAACGAGTGGAAGTGTCGTGTTTAGATTAAAAATAGTCTAAATCGAACCGGCTATTGGAATCTTAGATATGCCAATGACACAACTATGATTAACACTTGAATTCTCAAATTAATAGTTATAATAAGCATATAGCAATCATGTTCACAATCAATTTAATACAAACTATTATGATGTCAAATTATCGAACACTTGGTATGCGATTGATTTTTCAGAAATTTCCTTTATGTTTGTTGATATCAAAATCCCCTTACAATCAAATTGATTGTAAGGCAATCAACAAATAAACAATGTTCAAAATAATTTCCAAAAATTTATTACGAATCAATCGCTCAATCAACGTGTTTAACAATTTGATAGTGAAAATTTAAATACAAGAGATAAAGAGATGAAGAGAAAAAGGACACGAGGATTTTTTTAGGTAGTTCACCGATCGTCCTCGTTACGACTACATTTGCCTCCAATTCCAATTTTGAATTGAGATATCAATCTTATTGTGCAAAAAAATGTTTATAGGAGATGTCAAGCAATCCAACCCTACAAACCTTATGTTTGATGTTGATCCTTGCGCTTCTCTTTCTTTGATCAAGTCACCCAACAAATACCATTTGATTCACCTTCCCACGCTACTCCTCTGTAAGAAACTACCGTTCTTTAAAGCTTTCACTCGGGCGAATCCAAATTGCGAGTTGTTGTCACTCAAGATTACCTATTGATTCACCGTCTCACACCACTACTTTGCAAGAACCACACGTTCTTCATAGCTTTTCACTCGATCGTATTCAATTGCGTAAGTCTTTTCAAAAATCCCTAAATAAACACCTTGATCTTTGAGTAAAAACCCTCATAGTTTTTCCGATGAAACCCCCTATGATTCTCAACTCAATCTTAGGTTATAACCAACCTAAATTTAACGTTATCAAACAAGTATACATGACACCCAAACAATGAATGATTATGTATACTTTGTTTGTGTGTATGCATAGAGGTTGAATAGGATGAGCAAAGTTAGTATTGTTGGAATTAAACCCAAACCTTTGAGTAATTCCTTATCGGTACATTATGACAATGAAAGAAGGGAGAAAGAAAATTTGGGGAGAAAGGTGAAATAGGGTTTGAACAAAATTAAAAGGAGGAAGAAGAATATTTTCTGTAGAGTTTCTCTCTACCCACAAACTGTGAAAAATTTTATTCACTTGCAACTGCAAATTATGTGAATACAAGTCTCATTACAAAAAATAGGGGTTACTCCCTCTATTTATAGCTTTCTCCGTAAGACAAGACCCAAAACTACAAAAGTCCAAAATACCTATTTTGTTCTAAGTTGAAATCTCGTGTGAAGCAACATACTTCGACACTTTGACATCTAATACAACTCGACACAAATTAAAATTTTCAACAGATACACGGTTTTGACACAAAGAATTACATTCTCAACACACCGCCTAATTTGTTCTGTCTAAACTATCTACATTCATCATAGCTCTTAGTCTTCTAAATACTTTGACCTGCACTCTTTTCATTATGATGTCTGCAATCTGATTCTTAGAAATCAAAAACTAATTAAATGTGAGTTTGATGTTGAACTCTTTGATCGATTGGATGTTGATGGTAAAACCTTGGAAGTGTGTTGTATGAGTTTGAGAGTTTGTAAGTTGAGAGATTGTGAGAGTTTTAAAAGTTTGAAAGTTGGAGAGTTTTGAGAAATGATATAGAATAAGAGATTGATGCATATTTGTTTAAAGCGTCCGAAGCTGCATCTCCTTAAGTTATATGGAGATGCGTTTCGGTAGTTTTTTTTAACATAATTTTAGGACTTGACTAAAAAAAGAACGTGAATGGGGTGCATCCAGATGCATTTATGAATTTTTGAAATAATTTTGATTTTTTTACATAAATGAGGAAGCAATACTTAAGGTGCATCAAGCAATCCGCTTAATTAATGGAACACAAAGCAATAATGGACGGGCCTTTTAGTTGGTACAGCCCATACATTTAAGCCCGAAACCAGCAAAACTACCACCCCGCTCAAATTCAAAACTCAAAATAATCACGTTTGAGATTCAAACTCATTTCGTTTCAAGCTCCCATTCAATTTTTGTGTCGCTTTACTAACCCCATCCATGGAGGACAACAACTCCGATCAAGAGAAGCGATTATCGCAAAAAATCGCCGCAATCCTCGACGAAGTTCGAACCTCCTACGCCACACACAACCGTAAACTCAAGGAACTATCTCTCCTCCGGTCCAAATCCACTTCACCGTCTCACTTCTTCTCCGCATTTTCCAAATCCCTAATTTCTCTCTTCAAGTTTCAACGACGAATTGCTTCTGCTGACCGTGTCGTTTCCTTCGTCGCATCTTTCACCGCTGCTCGTAATCCTTCCGATGCCGCAGATTGCGACGAGTTCCTCGACCATTTCCTTCATTTCCTCCTTGTTGCTATGGCGGCGGCTGATAAGACCGTTAGATTCAGAGCCTGCCAGATTATCTCCGAGGTAACGAATTGAGCTAAGTTCAACTTAATCATTTTTTGTGATATTTTAGTGAGTTAGGTTTTACATTTGAACATTTAATTTCTCCAACTAATGTGTCATTAAATTGTTGAGTTTGAAAGAAATATTACGGTTATAACTTATGAACATTTAATTTCCTCGATTATTTTGGTTGTGATTTTGTAGATAATATTGCGGTTACCAGATGATGCTGAAGTGAGCAATGACCTATGGGATGAGGTGATAGAGGGCATGAAGGTTAGGGTACAAGACAAGATTCATTTGGTGCGTACTTTTGCGGTTAGGGCACTTTCGCGTTTCGTGAATGACTCTTCGAATGTTGACATTCTTGATTTATTCCTTGAGATGCTTCCTTTGGAGCAAAATGCGGTGAGTGCCCCAAATTCCCAATTGGATCAATCAATTTTGTTTCCTTTTTGATTTCCCTCATGTCTGTGTCAACGGTGGTGTTTTCTGTATATTGTGATATGGTATAAAGTTTTTAAAAGAATATATTGTATTAGATTAGATACAAGTTCATCTGAGTGTTTGACGTTACAATTATTGGTCTTAAGTTTAATATTCCAGCCTGGCTTTGCATTGCATTATCATTTCTTCTGCAGCTAATGGTTATTTGAGTACTTGAAGTTTTAATACCAGGTTGCTTTAAAGATTTGATCAAAAGATAGGAACAATTTTGGCTTAACCATATGCTCATATGCTGTTGTTATCAATAAAAATATAGGGTGCTGAGTGCTGACTGCTGACTGCTAAAACTCTATATCCTTTAGTTAATAGTGTCCTTAGCAACCCTTATACCCTATGCGAAGCCCTATTGCAGTATGGTTTCAAGTTAGTACTGTAGCGCCATCATTAACAGCTGCTATGGTAAAACTCCTATAGAATTACAATTTTTTTTGCATTTACCATTTAGTCATTTTATTTTCACCTCATAATAGCAGTATTTCGCACTAAACCGCATCCTCCTCTGTCTGAACTTCTGGTCATTTCACTATAAAATTCTATATGACAATGAAATAAGCTCTTCTGTCTTGTTATTTTCCTACTCTGAAACAACTTCATCTCCTCACCATGTATGCCTTTCCAGAGGTCCTTTATGCAACCTTCCAGTGGCCTTTTCTGTGGCTTACTAGCTGACATCATCATATTGGACATAGTTGTCCCATTAAAGGAATCACTTTTATTTGTCTTAAATGCTTAGATGAGTTTTTTGAAGTCTTGGCGGCTAAAGCTCATTTACTTTATTCTAGAAGGTCTGAATATTGATAGCAATGAACTCTAATTATTAATAATGAACATGTATTTAATGTTGTGCGTAGAATGGTATAAATAAATTTCTTTCACTACTCTATTCACCATTGACTATCTAGCATAATCTCACTGTTTTCCTCCCTTATTAATTAACCTGGTTACTGAGTTTTAAATCTTATGTATTGTCATATTATTGAAGTTGGAATATCTGCATAGTTCATTTTAGGATTGCTAGTACAGCTACATCTTAATGCTACATGTGTATGCAGGGATCTAGTATTCACGCTATTAAACCTGAAAATGTGTGCAGGATGTTCGTAAGATGATTGTGTTGTCTTTGCCTGCTTCCAGTGCAACCTCTCAAGTTATTATTGATTGTACCTTGGATGTGAGTGAATCTGTTCGCAAAGCAGCATACTGTGTTCTAGCTAATAAATTTCCTCTTCAAACTTTAAGGTAAATATGGTATGGTAAAAGAACAATAATTCTATTCCTTTCTTCTCAAATTGCACGGGTTTTACCCCCAAAATTCAGATCTTAGAATTCGCAAGGGTTCACCTCAGAGTTTTATAAGTGCCACTTGTTTACTGTTGAAAAAGAATCAAATCAATGGTCTAGAATTTTTTTAAATATGAGCGCATGGGTAATGGTTAGTAAATTATCGCTCTATGATAGTCACTCCATTGATTTTCTCATTACTGCTTGCTGTTAGTATTTTAGTCCCTAAAGCGCACACTACGATGCAAAGGATCTCAATATTTCCTTTGATTTGAAAATGAATAATACTTTCCATGGGTGGATATCCTTCTTGCAATCTTCTCAAACATCTTTTCCAATATTACTTTTACTTAAGCGCCTTATTTTTTTTTACAATTTTTGCTCTTTTATTTTCCTGGTTTTTGCAGCATTAAGCACAGGACAATCATTCTTCGGAGAGGACTTGCTGACCGATCTGTTGGTGTCTCGAAGGAATGTTTCAAACTATTGAAAGACGAATGGCTTATAAAATGCTGTAATGGTGATCCTTTACAACTTTTGAAGTATCTCGATGTTGAAACATATGAATCAGTGAGCGAGTCTGTCATGGAAGCTCTTCTAAAAGCTGGTTTAGTAAAACTAAAGAATGGTGCAAGTATCCAGCAGTATATATCATCAAATGGTGACACAGCAGAAGGTAAGACACGGTTTTTAATTAAATATTAAATACTTTTATTTGTTTAACTTCCAGTCGTACATGTTGCTTAATTAAATCTTTCAAAAACAAATTTAAAGTCTTGTTTGATATATCATGTTAGTTATGAATCATGATTCTGAGGATACATACGCACACATACTCACACACATTGCACCTTTAATAACTTTTTTATAATATTCAAAAGCTTTTCAAATGACCTAAAATGTGCATAAACAATCACCAAGATGAAATTTAAGTTTAAACAATTGATTTGATTGAATACACATTTTACAAAAAGTTATTCATGATGGTAAGTACGTCAATTGTGATATGCTTGGTGGGCACGAGCTGATCAAACAATTTTATGAGCACGGGCTCAAATTTTGTGAGAAGACTTATGAAAATGGTCAAGTTCGGCGGAATGATTCAGGCTATGCCCCTAAACAATCTTGCACTTGTAAACCTTCAACTACTTTCTTGCCTCGTTGAATGTAGTTTTCTGAATGCCAGGGTGACAACTCCCCCATTATCTTTTAGCTGGTAGGTTGAGATTAGGATTGAACCTCCCCGGTTGTTGTTTACCATATGTTATAGCTTTGCATACTAATTGTAGGGGAAGCGGTTCGTTGTCCTCCAAGCATTGCATTGATGGAAGCAGAGGCTGCTCTTTATTGGAGAATTGTTTGCAAGCATTTGCAGTCAGAAGCACATGTGAGTCAAAAGGAATATTAGCCATTTTTTTCTTCCCTATTTACTGTTCACTTTAAAAAAAAATCAGTGTTGTCAATTAGAAGGAATATTGGCACTATAGTGCTATTCTTAGCAGATTTTACTAAAACAATATCTTTATCAGTTAATATGTATTTATGCACATAATTTGGGTAAATGTTTTATATCCAAAAAGAGAAGGGGACTAATAGCCAATTCTCTGTGTTAATCATGCTCTTTTGGTTTATGTTTTTGCTACCATTTTAATGCATAGGTTACTGGTTGCTATAATTTGTTATTAATATATTTTGAATTAAAATCAGAATACATCTATGTGCTTCATAACTGTCTTTCTTGTTTCCTCCCTGTTTATTTACTTTTGTAATATAATCATTATTAGAAATGTAATTATTAGGACTTACATTTTTCCTCCAACTTACCGCGGTTTATGATTTGTGCCCCTATAGACCTTAGGCTCTGATGCTGCAGCCACAGCGGGTACCGAAGCAGAAGTATATGCTGCCGAAGCATCAGATAAAAATGATCTTCTAGAAAAAATTCTTCCCGCTACAGTTGATGATTACATAGAGTTGGTCAGAGCTAATATCGTTGCTGGTACATATAAGTTTATTTGGATGGTGTTTCTACGCCCAACTCTAATGCATACCTAAGCCGTTCAATCTAATATCTGCAGGATCGAACCATCGCTTTACATGCCGGCAGCTGCTTTTGCTTGGTGCTATGTTTGACTTTTCTGACACTTCGTCTAGAAAAGCTGCTAGTTCGTTTCTGCAGGAACTGATGAGCAAGCCTCCTGAGCATGAGGTTGATAATGAAGGGAATATTGTATTCATTGGAGATGGCTTAAGTTTTGGTGGAGATACTCATTGGGCAGAAGCCATAGCCAAATTGGCAAGGAAAGTCCATGCTGCTCCTGGTGAATTTGAAGAAGTTGTTCTTGCAATCATAGAAAAGCTAGCTCAACCTTGCAGAGAGAGAACAGCAGATTATGTGCAGTGGATACACACCCTTTCCCTTATTGGTCTTTTACTGAAAAATGCCGTGTCCATGCGCTTTCTTCATGGCAAGTCTATAGAACCAGATGAACTACTCCAATCTTTACTTCTTCCCGGGGTACAGATTGTTCCAAGTTTCTTTATTGTTTTTTAAATCTACATTTATCGATTCATAAATCTGCAACAAATACATTACCATAGTTATTTAAACTGACAAAAATGTTATGCATGCAGTGTGTTCTAGTTTATAACAATTGGAAATGATTCTCACATCATCAAAACTTTCTTCTGGATTTTTTTGACTGATCTTTTGCAAGAATTAAACATTGTAAAAATTTAGAAAAGTATGGTGAATGTTGATACACATACCACAAAATAAATCGACATCTTCCAATCTTTTAAATTCATTTACTTCAGTTCCTTATGCCTGGATGAGCAATGATAATAATACTTACTGTTGCTATGTAGTTTACCGAAACAAAAAAGTTATGAAGTAATGTATGAGGTGCACAAACATATAAACAGTATATACATTGTAGTAAGAAATTAACTTTCAGATGGACAAGGTCTTGCAATTTGATAATTTGCTTGAGGGCTGAATCAGTTTATACTTGTAAATTTTGTTTGAGGTCATTGCTTACTATCTATTTACTGGTATGGACAATGAAATGTGCAGGCAAAACAATCTCTCGCAGACGTGCAAAGGATTGCTGTAAGATGTCTTGGCCTCTTTGGGCTGTTGGAGAGGAAACCAAATGCTGAACTTTTGAAACAGCTAAGAGTTTCATACATTAAGGGGCCACATATAATTAGTACAGAGGCTGCTAAAGCATTAATTGATCTTGTTATGTGGCATGGTCCTCAAGAAGTTGACAGGGTTTTAGATCACGAAATTCCAAGCCAATTAAACTGTGACAAAAAATCTTTTTGTCCCGTGAACTTCTCTGATTTCGAAGGGGATTCAAATTCAAACGTTGGCATACTTGATCTTTTATACGGTGGCTTTGAAAATGAAGACTGGGCTAATCCGTTAACTAGCAATGAAGATGAATGCATTTATGCTATACTTGGAGAGGGCTTTGCGAAAATTCTTCTCCTAAGTGACAACTATCCAAGCATACCGGCTTCTTTGCACCCTGTGCTTTTATCTAAACTCATTTACTTGTACTTCAGTGATGTATCAGAAAATATGCACAGGTGGTATCTAACTTTCTCCTTTTGTTCGACTCTTGCCCTGTATAATGAGCTAATTTAGATAGAATATTTCTTCCCTGCCAGGTTGAAGCAATGCTTATCTGTTTTCTTTGAGCACTACCCATGTCTCTCAACAAAACACAAGGCAAGCATAATGTCATATTTTCTCTGTTTTAAGTTATCCATTATTCGTATTTTTTCTTTTCTTGTTTGAATGCCATATCTTACTCCGGCCTTAATTGGTTTATTCTTAATAACTACAGAGGTGTGTATTGAAGGCTTTCATTCCTGTTATGCGTTCAATGTGGCCAGGAATTTTTGGCAATTCCGGGGGCTCTCCTTTTATGGTGTCTCAGTTACGTAAACGTGCAGTTCAAGCTTCACGTTTTATGTTGCAGATGGTGCAGATTCCATTATTTGTTAAAGAGACTGAAGCAGTCTGTGAAAACACTAGTCCAGAAACTCCAGAAGTTATTGATAGTTATGCTGAAGTTCCATTTGAGTGTGGTGAGGAGGGACTCGCACTACACATAGCCATAGAGGTAAATCATCCACAAATAAAATTTGCTCTTCTATTCACCTAACTTGATATACTAAGGCGTATACGTTCATCTTAATATGGATTAGTAGGGTTTAATTAGTCAACATAAATCTTCTTTATTTGCTCGTAAAGGTTTTATTTTATTTACCTATTTTATTTCTTTTTTGTCAATGTTGAGATATGTCTTTAGATGCTATCTGTATATTATGGCTACAGAAAGACTTAATTTTATTTATTTGCAACTTAAACTGAACAAACTAACTAAAAGCAGCACTTTTTAAAAATAAAAACTTATTTTAAGAAGCGTTTTTATTGTTGCAGTAACAGTATCTTACTGAATTAATTAGGGAAAGCAGATTTTAATGGGGTAATTTATTATTTATGTTGCACAGTGCTCTCAATTTTAAATGGCACTCTGTAGTAGTCTTTTCCTGAAGATGTTTAACAAAGAAAAACTGAAAAATTCGGTTACCCGTGTTTGTAGTCCTACCTGCATTGCATATAAAGTTGAATTGATTTGAAAACTATGATTTTGGACTGAATTATTGCCCAGTGAATACAGTTACTTATGATGTTAGTTTTGATATAAATACCACATGTATGACACATTTTCTTCAAGTTAAAATTATGAATCTTTTGGTTGTGTAGATTCTTGTAAATTCATCCACTTTTTTGAAACTCGTTTTAGTGTGCAGCTTCTAATGAAGCTCTTTTGTATACTGCAAGAAACTGGCTTGTGCATGTTATATATGGAATATTGAAAATATTGCAAAGTGGGTGTTGGTTTTAATTGTGTGCTCGTTGAAGCTATAAGCATGCAACCGCCACTATATTGCTTAAATTAAAGCTGGTGGATGTCACAATGACACATTATACTAAGGAATTTATACACTAACTGTTAATTAGGGAAGAAAATGAAGTGGCATATATGAATTTCATATCCATGGCTGAATGAAAATGTTGTATGGTTCAAAATTAAAATGATGTTTATTAGTTGTTAGTCTTCTTACTCTCTACTCTGTTAAGGTCACAAGCTTTCACTCAAAGAAGACAGCTGCTGAGAAGGCATATGTATCGGCATTATGTAGAATGCTTGTCTCGCTTCATTTTCGGTTATCAGAACAAGGGCCCATTAAAATTATGAGGAAGCTTTTAAATCGTCTGGCTGAATGTGTATCTTCAGAGAAGGATCTTGTTAAAGAATTAAAGCACATGGCTGAGCATCTAATGACAGTTGACAGGCAACCAGATCAGGAGTTGTTGCAAGATGAAGTTAATCTCATTTTTGGTAATGCTATTTTTTTTCTTCTGAGAATTTCAGAAAGTATAACATGCCTTTATCAAAGCCTTATATGGTGATTGGGCTTTGTACTGAGTTTTGTTGTAGTCTTATAATTAGAATGATACGGGGACAATAAGGTTGTCCAGCAAGCAAAAGAAACCAACTAAATTTAAATTTAATCAGAAACAAGTAACATGAAAGATCACTATTTAAGATTTGACACAGCTATAATTAGTGCAGTGTTATCAAGCTTTTAATCTTAATCTTTACCAATTATTTATATCTGCCATTTCATTTGCAATCTAATTTGGGCTGTATTATGCAGTTTTACTGGCCTTGCATAACCTTTTAGGAAACCTTTTTAACTTCTAACATTTTTCTCCCTCCCTATTTTTGAAGGGAAACTAGAACTTGACTTCAACCTGGATTTGGATGCTTCTGTTGCAATGCCACAAACACCAGCTGTACCGCCAACAAGAGCCACACGTACAAGGAGAAGGGTAAGGATTGAGAAAGACAGTTCTGATTCTGACGATGAAGAAGTTTCATTCGCTTCCGTGGTTCCTACCACCATTAATACGGTAGGCCGCTCACAGAGAGCAAGCAAAACTGCAGCCATGAACAAGATGATGTCGTCTACCTGTAGAACACTTGAAATTGATGAAATTGACGAGCTAGAGGAAGAAGAGTCGAATGTGACATCTGAAGATTCTGAAGAATTCGACCAGAGTAGTTAAATACACAGTTTACATATATATATTTATTGGTCACTGCTTTTGAATTTTCTTAAGCATATATGTTGTATTGTATGATTTAGATTGCAGGTTTTGTGTATGAATACTCAATAGTTCATCTTGCACTTGCTTGTGCAAATATATTAGGCTATTGGTATTGCATTTAGTTGGAGTAAATGAAATTCATGTGTTCAGTAACTCATTAGTTAGTTATCTAATTCACAAGATAATTTGTAATTGTAGCTCTAAAATGCATTTTCTGTTCTACTGATGCTTATCATTGTAAAATTGGCAAATTAATGTGTTTGAGAATTGAGGCCTTACAAATGACTCTTCCAATTATTTTTTTAATCTTCTTCAATGATTAACTATTTTAATAAAATTTAATTATTTTACTCTTAACACATTCCAGGTACATGTTATTGGTAGTTAAGTTGTGTGGCTAAAAAAGAATCTAAGTTATATAGTACTAAATGTTGTTTGTTAGGCCAAAGCATATACCATGTTTGTGATTGTTGGGTTCCTTATTTTTAGTTTAGGTAGACAAGAAACCATATTATTGATCATTGTGCCATAAAATATGCAGGAAAAATAATTGAAGAAGATTTCAAAATAAATAATCTTGTCATAAAAGAGAATTTATTATCTCCACCAACACCCAAATTACTATAAACTCAAACTTGAATGGACCCATTGAAGCTCCCATGCTGGATGATGTGTCATGCATCTTCAATGGTCCCCATATAAATTAAATTAAAAAATATTTTATAAATACTGTAAATTATTTTGAAGAAATATTATACTTTAAAAAATTTATAAAAAACATCGAAGTTATTTGAATAAAAAATTATTTATTATTAATTTCTTTACAAGATTATTAAGTCGGCCAAATAAAATCCTTAAATAAGATTGTCCTAATTCTAAAACCTTAAATAGTGATCTATGTCATGGATAGCACGTCCAACTCCCATAATAAAAAGGGAAAACCTTCCCAACCATTTGTGGACACACTATGCACATGATAGATGAAATTTTTCTTTTTCATTTTCATATTGCATTTTGTGAGCCTAAAAAGTTCAAAAAAGAAAAAGACAAATTGTAGAATACAAAAACGAAAGAAAGTGAAGTCTCTAGTCTTTTTAAAATAGACATTAATGAATTATCATGCAATTATTTAACTAAAGAGGCATGACATTGACTCTACCTAAGTCTTTCAAATGTTTAGTTTGCCTCTTTACACTATTCATGGTCCCCATGGATTTACCTTTCGTTTTCATCTTTAATTAGATGACTCAAATAAAGTTGATAGATGATACAAAAATGAGTTCAATATTTGTATTAAATTTTTAAGTAAATAAAGAAACTCAATTTCAATATCCTCTAACTTAGTAAGGAATAGTAGTATCCTATGCGTGTAAGCAAGAATTCTATGTTACCATCATTGAACAAAATTTCGTATCTTATGTATTATTGTAATAACAAAATAGAATGATTTCCTTTTTTTGTCAATAAATAATTTCCACTTTGAAATTTACATGTTTTATGTCTAGGGCCAGCTAAAAATAATCAAGTACTATTAAGCAAGTCTTTTTTTTCTTTTCTTTAAGCTGAAATAATTAATTTTAGAAAGAAACATATGGGTAATATATTCATTTATTTTATAAGTTGGTCAAATTCCAATAGATTAAAAGTTTATAATCTGCAAATTAGTGAGCATGCATGTGCTGCGACCATGGTGAGAGGCATGCAATTAAAGCATACACATGGGTTGTTATTGACTACCAGTTATTTTTTTAAAATATAAAATTTGAAAAACAATATTTTAAAATCAAAGTTAGGAGTCACTAAGAAAACTATATAATATGATCATTATCGCTTTTATGAGATCGAATTAGAATCAATAAATTTTTTTAAAAATATGTAATTAAATGTAAAATTATTTTTTTAATATACGTTGTAGCGGCAGAAATTTTGAGTTTAAGTCATTGGTTAACTTAAATCGTTAAAAAGCAAGAGTCGCCACCGAACTTTTTTAATTCCAAAAGAGGAAAGGGAAAAAACTCGAAAAAACCACAAAAGAAATCTGGATACGGGGGTTGGTTATGTAAGGGGAAGGTGTTAGCACCCCTCACATCTGTGGTACTCCACAGGAACCTTTTGAAAATCTGTGTTTATGTTAAAACCATTTTGTTTGCTAAAGAAAGAAATGAGAAAAGAAATATATACAAAGAAAAAGGTTATTTACAAAAGTTTGCTCGGCAAGACGTTGTGTCTTGTGCCTACATACCTCCTCGGTGCAATGGAGAAGTCAGAGCATTTGTAGTTCTGCTCAAAAGTTTTTAAAAAAAGGATTTTATGGAAAACAAGTTTTAAAGGAAAAGAGTGCAAGTGCACAAAAGAGTTTAAGGAAGATCACATGACAAAAGTCAAGGTTTTATTAAGAAAAGAGTTTTGAAAACAGGTCGATGGCGGTACGCAAGGCACTCGACTTACAAAGAGTTGGTTGGGAACTTGGTATATGGACCAAGTAATGCGGGGGTGAACAGTTTGTTTAAAAAGAAGATGGAAGAAGTAAATGGAAACATACAAGCACATACAGGTAAAATCCATACAAGCAAGCATACAAGTTCAAGCATAAAGGGATGAACATGAAAGAGGTAAAATAGGGGTGTACGTGCGAGTGTGCATGTGTAAGTACGGTTGATGGCGATGCGTGAAGTGCAATCGACTTATGGTAGAAAACGGCTAAGAACCTAATTTTAGTTTGAAAAACGGTTAAAGCATGCAAGCAATAATAAAATAAAGCGGTAAAGGAAAGCGGTAAAATTATTACAAGGCCTCGGGGATAGGGATTACACATTTAAACGAATGGGGATGAAAATTAACTACTAATTATTACAACCCAATCGAAAAATAAAGCGGAAAATAAAAGATGATATATACAAAAATTAAAATGAGATATAAATGTCCACAATAAAGTCCAATACCTTAATGATAATAGTACCTCACAAAAGTCAAGAAAACATTAGCAACGGATAGATATAATGATGCATGAGTAAATGACAAAGTAAAATATTAACAATTAATCAAGAAAATAACAAAGAGAAGATATAGAAATAAGCATATTAAATCTAAAGAAAATTAAAATTAAACAACATATTTTTTGTGTTTTTAATATGAAAATAAAGTCTAAAATAAAACATGTTTTTGGTATTTTGTATATTAGAAATAAAAGCAACAAACAAAAATAAAAAAAGAAAACCAAAGAAATAAAATAAAATGGTAAAGTAAAATAAAAAGGGTGTAAATAAAAAGAGAGTGTTGGGCTAAGAATGGGATTGGCCCAACGACAAATTGAAGCTCACAGGAGGGGGTGGACCGCAGAATCATAGGGTGTAAACAAATGGAAATTCGGATTGGGCTAAAAAACACATAAGCCCAACGTGAAAGTTATACAAAAACCCTAGAAAAACAATGAGGGATCTGCCCCCACTCTCATCTCTCTTCACACGATTTCCCCTGTTTCAGCTTGACCAAGTCACTTCTCCCATGAATTTCAAATTCGGTCCCTCTCATACACGATTCTCTCTATTCTCTACATCTCAACTGCTTCTAAACTCTCTCAAAAATTCTCACAACAATATAGCATAGCAACAGTACTAACAACAAATAATCTCTCATTCAAACTCTCATTTCTCCAAAACTCTCTTCTCAGATCGATTCAAGTTAAAAGCAACGACAAAAGTTATCAACACAATTAGTTCAGTCATGGCAAAGATTAACATAGGCGACAACAACAATGGAACTCTCACAGATTCTAATTCTCAAACGCAACTCTAAAACTGGAAACGAACCACAACGTGCATACAACAAATAACAGCATACAACCGATGACTATAATCATTGGCAACAATTAAGAATAGGCGAGAATGATTACCGATGGTGTTGCGGTGATGCTCGGTCCCTACCGCTTTCCGCTGTCGTTGCGATTCCAGATCTGCTACGAAGATGCTTGCTAGATTTGTTGTTGAACGGATCTAATGTCGCGGTGCTGAGATGCAGCCGATGATGCGTTGTCGGTTCCGATTCAGTGAAATTCTACTGCGTGTGTTGTTTAAGATGTTTTTGGCGTTCAACGGTTGTTGCTGAAGTGTTCGGTTGAAGATTGACAGAAACGTTGCAGATTCGGTTTTGGTGCGTTTAGCGTGGGATGATGAAAGTGATGAATCTGTGGCTATGAACAAATGAAAAGTATGAAGGTAATGGATTTAAAGGTGCAGAGTTTTTGTTTAATTGGAGAAGAGTTTATGCAGGTCTGTTGAAGTGAATGATATGGTGGTGTTGTGAAGGTGGTTCGGGAACGTCTTCGATGAAGATGATTGTGTATTAGATTCAGAAGTTTTGGAGGAAGATTGGTGAATTTTCTGCAGAGTAACGATGCTTGTTCTTCCCCCCCTTATTCTGTGAATGAGGTCTTGTTATATAGGAAATGGAGAGTGAGGGTAAAAAGGAGAATTGAGTGAAGATAGGGAATCAAATTCTGTTATGGAGTGGAGAGGATCATGCTGATTTTGCGGAGAGAAGGAAACGGGTGAACGAAATTGGTGAGCAAATGAGTGGAAAAAGATGTGAGTCGTAAGAATTGGTTCAATTTTTGTCTTTAGTGAGCTTCTAGAAGATCAATATGAAGAGTGAGTGATGAGATATTTGTTTCCCATGCATCATGAGGAAAAATGTGACCTCTTGCTTGCAGAAATCGTGAGGTTCTTTGGAGTGTGGGATCCATGTGACTTTGTGAAAATATCTCTTCCATTTTTGTTTTTTTCTGAATCAATATTTGCAAATGGGCTTAGCTTGAACAATAAGATCTTTCCTCTTTATTGGACCAAAAGATAGTCCTCACTTTTATTGAATTATACCTATAAAAGAAAATAAAACAAGTAATAACAAAATAACATGATAAAATTGATTTACTAATTTTAATTAAAAACTCAACTTAAATTTAAATTGAATTTAAAATTAAAATTATAAATCTCAAAATATTAATAAGAATAGACAAAAACCATTAATTCTAAAATGATGTTATGAAATGAATGTATATATATTTTTTTTCAATTTTTTGAATGAGAATGATGCAAATGAGTACTACATATAATTTTTTTGGATTTTTGAGATAAAATAAGAATACTAAATGTAAATGATGTAGATAAAAAGTCGGGGCAAAATTTAGGGTACAACAGATGCCCCTATTTAATTATCTTTAGCCAAGTAACTTGAATGACTTAGTCATCAAGATATCGGTGGCAGAAGGTAATTAAATACTTAAAAACCTGAATTTTGCCCCTTGATGCAATGACATGTTATGCTATGAATGCAGGGACTTCTTCTTCTTTTTTTTTGTTTTTGTTTTTTTATATGATATGAGACAGACTCGAATCTCTATGGGGAATATAGCGCCACGAGAGATAAACAATTGACGGAGAAACTTAGTAAAGCAAGTAAGAACTCCGCAGGGGAATACACAAAAGGAATGAGTAATAGACTCAAATGAAAGAAACAGTTGGGGAAAAGATATGTGTCATCCAGGAATAAAACTGGACTTCAAAGGATCACGATATTCAGGAATAGCATTGAATAAAGTGAAGATCACAACATCCGAGAATAGCATTGAATGAAGTGAGAAAATGATATCCAGGAATGGCACTGAACAAAGAGAAATCACAACATTCAACAATGGCACTAAATGAGGTGAGAAAATCTTTCAGGAATGGCACTGAAAGAAAAAGGAATCACATCACTCAGGAATGGCACTGAATGAGATAAAGAATCACAACACTCAGGAATGGCACTGAATGGGGTAAGGAATCACAATATCCAGGAACGGCACTGAATAAAGTGAGAAACATCTTTCAGGAATGGCACTGAAAGAAATAAGAATCACAACACTCAGGAATGGCACTGAATGGGGTAAGGAATCACAATATCCAGGAACGACACTGAATAAAGTGAGAAACATCTTTCAGGAATGGCACTGAAAGAAAGAAGGAAAAGACATCTAGGAATAGCACTAGACGGCGAAGACAAACAAGTATTTGTTTTGGATAGGTGCCAAGTAGGTTGGACTTTGATCTCAAGGTGAAGATGTTGATAGCAACAGGACCTCGGAGAATGTAAATGAGCATGAATTTTGTTTCTACGCATGATGTTGAATTTTTCTATGCATGATATATGATCAATGCAATGCAATTGTGTGTGACAACTGAGGTAGACTCTTTTGTGAGGCAAGATTGGAGCTCTGATTCCTCAACACGGGAACTCTTCCAACTCTGCTTGGGAAGAAGATGCTTAAATACACTTCTATTACACTGGTAACTGTATCAAAATGATGATCCTTTGAGAAGGACTAATAAAACTGCTTGGGGATTGTTGAAGAAGATTGCCCCTGATTCACTAATTGTTGCAAGTTAACTGATCATGGCTTCAGTTGAACTGTACTGGGGATGAACTGATCATGGCTTCAATTCTTGAAATGCATGTTGGGATGGCTTGCCCTTGTATAAGTCTTGAAAGGATATTCTGATCAACAAATCTTGATTGAACATCTGAACAACAGGATCTTGAAGTAACGTGCCCCTGATAGGATCACTGATCAAGTTTCTCGACTGTTTGAACTTCCTGAAAAATGAGTGCTTACTTGCAAATAAAATGTTCATTCAAGAATGGTAATTTTAATGCAATGCTCAAAGCATATTTTTGAAATCAAAATCATTGGAATGATGTTATTGATGTAAAGCAAATGGAATCACGGGTCAAAACACAAAGGTTAAGATAATCAAAGTGATGGATAAAGCAAACAAATGATATCAAAACAGATGATTGGAAAATCTCATGGGAGTCAGGTTACACAACCTTGTTGTAGTATGCTTCCAAACAAACCTTGCTTCAATTAGGTCTTTTAAAGGTTGTAACGTGGTCAGGTTCACAGTTTCAGAAACAAAGGATATAAGGCTCAAAATTTGATTGTACCCACCCCATCTTCGTGATGATCTCCAGTCCTAACACTCAGTCAATTCAACTTATGCATTCAGGTTCTAAGAGACTTATGGAATTGCACCTTTGATAATGATGATAGTTCACAAGCAAAGAGAACTCTAGAGATGGCAGTCACTTCTTCTTATTGATAACCACAACCTTTTGTTGTTTGAGGAATTTATTGACTTCTCTTTTCTTTTTTTTTTTTATCTTTTTTCTTTTGATATCCCTAACTTTTGCCTGAACTGTTTATTTTTGAGCTTACAGTCAGCGGGATGACCTTGTTTTTGCCTAAGTCATTTTTGGTCTTGACTTAGCAGGCTTTTCTTTGATTCTATTTTTTTTGATACACATTTTTTTTGAAAGATAGTGACTGCCTTGCTTAATGATTGATGAACCATCGTTGACTTTTGATTGGCATCTCCAACACTTCTTTGATGTGTACGGAGGAACGCTTGAGATTGAAACCTTTGTTGAAAGGTGTACTGAATTATTCTCTTAAAATAGAATGCACAGCCAAATTAACTGAGAACTACCCTGCCCCAGGTTTAAAATGCGGGTTTTTTCGTACAGAAAGAAACTCCTACTTCGAAGGCTCAGAGGGGTTGACAAGGGATTAACTTCCTTATTTCTCCAGTGTTTGGGAATTGAAGCAATGCCTGTACATCATCAACAAAGTTTTATTTGAAAGCATACAATTCAACAACTTGGGTATTTCGTTGTCATCATCCTCCCTCCAATCTTTGCATAAAACACAAGTTTGATAGAGAAAGCAAATGGGAGAATTTTTTTATTATTATTATTTTTTTTTTTTGTAAAAGAAAGCATAAACATAAACATAGTGGATGTGAATGAATTCAAAATATGCAATGCTCATTTCATTAAAATTAACATTCAAGAATAAACAAAGTTTAAAAGTAACACACAATACAAACAAGGAAATGTAAACAGTAAAGAAACAAGGCCTAGTGACTAATCAGCAACAAAGATGAGCTATCCCGTCGGAAACACTTGGCTTTAGGAGACCATCTGGCTTTGACTTGTCTTCAGCCACTTTGATCTGGCAAAGGATTAGTGACAACGTTAGGACCCATATCCCTGAAAGATAGCATCTTTGATCTAACCAACTCTTGCACCAAGGTCTTCAAAGCATAACAATGTTCTAAATCATGGCCAGCACCACCCTGATGAAACTCACAATGAAGATCAGGCCGAAATCCTATTGAGGGAGGGTTTCGAGGAGGAGGCATGGGTCTTGTTGTGACCAAACCTTTTCGGACCAGCGCGGGATATAGTTCAGTGTAAGTCATAGGAATAGGATCGAAGTGAGTCCTATCGCGATTCTGATTCTGGTTGGCAACCTGAGGTTGAGGAGCTTGAACTCGCACAGGAGTGACAGCATATACATAAGGTTGATCACTATTTTGAGGTCTACGGTGAAATCTTCTTCTGTCATCTGACACAGCATTAGTCTCATTCTCTTTCTTCTTCTGGAAGCCCCCAAAAGGTTTCTTTGAAGAATCAACAGCAACAAACACTTTTCCTTTCCTGATTCCTTCTTCTAGCCTTTGACCAATTGTTACCAAATCAGTGAAGTTTGAAGACACACTTCCAATCATCTTCTCCCAAAAGAAAGGAGAAAGGGTATCCATGAACAAGCTAGTTAATTCCTTCTCAGACAAAGGTGGTTCAACTTGGGAAGCTAATTCTCTCCAACGTTGAGCATATTCCTTGAAAGATTCCTTTTCCTTCTGAGCCATGTTCTGAAGTTGACGACGATCAGGTGCCATATCCAGATTATACTTGTACTGTTTCATGAACGCATCAGCTAAATCTTGGAAATTCTGAACACAACCCTTTTCCAAACTCATGTACCACTTCAACGAAGCTCCACTTAAACTGTCTTGAAAGCAATGAACGAGCAAATTCTGGTTGTTGGTGTAAGCAGTCATCTTTCTGTAGTACATGGTCAAATGACTCCTTGGACAAGTATGCCCCTTATACTTCTCAAACTCAGGAACTTTGAACTTGGAAGGCATGACAAGATTTGAAACAAGACCCATGTTATCAGCATTCACACTAAAGAAATTGCTTCCTTCCATAGCTCTTAGCCTCTTTTCCAATGCCTGATATTGCTCACGGACTTCTTCAACTTCACCACAATCTCCTTGACTGACACTTCGAGAACCAACAGAACGGTAATCATAGAGAGGATTGTCATAACGAGCTGGAACAGCTTGAGCAGTAGTATGAACAACAGGTGGAGGTTCAGAAAAGACCGGAGGTTGGAATATCTGCCTCGAAGTTTGACCCACCATAGAAGCATTGACATATGTTGGAGAGAAATTCTCAGGTAATCCAAATTCTGGCCAAGTAGAAGGTGGCTTCTGAACCTGTAAAGGATCAACAACAACAGTGGAGACTTCAGAAATAACAGTCCTCTGAGGTGGATCAGTCCTAGCCATCAACACTTGCATCATCTCGGTAAGCTTAATCATGCCTGATTTCAACTCATCAATTTCCATTCTAACTTCCATGTTATGTTTCTCTTGGTCTGCCATTCTTTGTCTAACAGCAGCTCTAGTTCCGTACTTGTGCGGAGGAATCAGCTTGACGGTAGACAGACAACTCTGAAGATGGAGACAGACAAGGATAAGTGTTCTGGACAACCTGGATAAATGCATGAAGTATGCAAATGATGCAATGCAATGTTGTTTGATTTTCAAAGAATTCAAGTTATTAATTTGTAAACATCAAAGCATGAAGGAAGTAAATCCTAAATTGGATCAAAGCATTGATCAAGTTATCATCAAGATCAATCATCCATTTTGGTGGATTAGGGCTTTCACCCCATCAACACCCAAGATCCATTGAGCTTGATGAAACTTATGATGTTTACAAAGAAAGACCTATGAGTTCCTTGGAAATCAAACGAATGCATGGTTTATATATCCATCGTAATCAAGGTCACACAAGGTCACACAAACAAGGTTCAAAGTCACGAGCATGGGGTCAAGGTTAAAAACCACCCACAAAGGTATGTGCTAAGGATTTTTGTACCTGTACAACGGGTTCTACAAAGTTCCCGAGGTCTGCATTCCATCTCGAGAATATTATCGGCTTAAGCGACTTACTCACCAACCAATAATATTCTAAAGAGAAACTCGCTCGAGTGTAGTATCGCGTGACAACCAATTAGGACTTCACCCAAATAGTCTCCGCACTACGTCCTAAAAGGCTAAGATGGGTTAAGGTATTCTAAGGTCCTCAGCTTTACAGACCCAACCAAAAGTAACAATGCTTTCACGACTGACTCGTTCAACACTATCACCTTTAGCCAAGCCATTCTCCACTGAGTTGTGGGTCTCAAGTCAGCTCACGAAGGAATAACTCCACATAAGCCAAAATGACTATACCACATCCTATCTTAATGTACACTCAAGTCCGGGTATAGGACTTATCTCACTCAAGTATCAACCAAGCACCCATATAAGCAGATAAAAATATATACAAATAAATAGCAAACAAGAAGCAATAACATAAACACACAGATAAACAAAATAGGCTAAACCCACTTAGAGAAGTCCCCAGCAGAGTCGCCACTTTTCTGTAGCGGCAGAAATTTTGAGTTTAAGTCATTGGTTAACTTAAATCGTTAAAAAGCAAGAGTCGCCACCGAACTTTTTTAATTCCAAAAGAGGAAAGGGAAAAAACTCGAAAAAACCACAAAAGAAATCTGGATACGGGGGTTGGTTATGTAAGGGGAAGGTGTTAGCACCCCTCACATCTGTGGTACTCCACAGGAACCTTTTGAAAATCTGTGTTTATGTTAAAACCATTTTGTTTGCTAAAGAAAGAAATGAGAAAAGAAATATATACAAAGAAAAAGGTTATTTACAAAAGTTTGCTCGGCAAGACGTTGTGTCTTGTGCCTACATACCTCCTCGGTGCAATGGAGAAGTCAGAGCATTTGTAGTTCTGCTTAAAAGTTTTTAAAAAAAGGATTTTATGGAAAACAAGTTTTAAAGGAAAAGAGTGCAAGTGCACAAAAGAGTTTAAGGAAGATCACATGACAAAAGTCAAGGTTTTATTAAGAAAAGAGTTTTGAAAACAGGTCGATGGCGGTACGCAAGGCACTCGACTTACAAAGAGTTGGTTGGGAACTTGGTATATGGACCAAGTAATGCGGGGGTGAACAGTTTGTTTAAAAAGAAGATGGAAGAAGTAAATGGAAACATACAAGCACATACAGGTAAAATCCATACAAGCAAGCATACAAGTTCAAGCATAAAGGGATGAACATGAAAGAGGTAAAATAGGGGTGTACGTGCGAGTGTGCATGTGTAAGTACGGTTGATGGTGATGCGTGAAGTGCAATCGACTTATGGTAGAAAACGGCTAAGAACCTAATTTTAGTTTGAAAAACGGTTAAAGCATGCAAGCAATAATAAAATAAAGCGGTAAAGGAAAGCGGTAAAATTATTACAAGGCCTCGGGGATAGGGATTACACATTTAAACGAATGGGGATGAAAATTAACTACTAATTATTACAACCCAATCGAAAAATAAAGCGGAAAATAAAAGATGATATATACAAAAATTAAAATGAGATATAAATGTCCACAATAAAGTCCAATACCTTAATGATAATAGTACCTCACAAAAGTCAAGAAAACATTAGCAACGGATAGATATAATGATGCATGAGTAAATGACAAAGTAAAATATTAACAATTAATCAAGAAAATAACAAAGAGAAGATATAGAAATAAGCATATTAAATCTAAAGAAAATTAAAATTAAACAACATATTTTTTGTGTTTTTAATATGAAAATAAAGTCTAAAATAAAACATGTTTTTGGTATTTTGTATATTAGAAATAAAAGCAACAAACAAAAATAAAAAAAGAAAACCAAAGAAATAAAATAAAATGGTAAAGTAAAATAAAAAGGGTGTAAATAAAAAGAGAGTGTTGGGCTAAGAATGGGATTGGCCCAAAGACAAATTGAAGCTCACAGGAGGGGGTGGACCGCAGAATCATAGGGTGTAAACAAATGGAAATTCGGATTGGGCTAAAAAACACATAAGCCCAACGTGAAAGTTATACAAAAACCCTAGAAAAACAATGAGGGATCTGCCCCCACTCTCATCTCTCTTCACACGATTTCCCCTGTTTCAGCTTGACCAAGTCACTTCTCCCATGAATTTCAAATTCGGTCCCTCTCATACACGATTCTCTCTATTCTCTACATCTCAACTGCTTCTAAACTCTCTCAAAAATTCTCACAACAATATAGCATAGCAACAGTACTAACAACAAATAATCTCTCATTCAAACTCTCATTTCTCCAAAACTCTCTTCTCAGATCGATTCAAGTTAAAAGCAACGACAAAAGTTATCAACACAATTAGTTCAGTCATGGCAAAGATTAACATAGGCGACAACAACAATGGAACTCTCACAGATTCTAATTCTCAAACGCAACTCTAAAACTGGAAACGAACCACAACGTGCATACAACAAATAACAGCATACAACCGATGACTATAATCATTGGCAACAATTAAGAATAGGCGAGAATGATTACCGATGGTGTTGCGGTGATGCTCGGTCCCTACCGCTTTCCGCTGTCGTTGCGATTCCAGATCTGCTACGAAGATGCTTGCTAGATTTGTTGTTGAACGGATCTAATGTCGCGGTGCTGAGATGCAGCCGATGATGCGTTGTCGGTTCCGATTCAGTGAAATTCTACTGCGTGTGTTGTTTAAGATGTTTTTGGCGTTCAACGGTTGTTGCTGAAGTGTTCGGTTGAAGATTGACAGAAACGTTGCAGATTCAGTTTTGGTGCGTTTAGCGTGGGATGATGAAAGTGATGAATCTGTGGCTATGAACAAATGAAAAGTATGAAGGTAATGGATTTAAAGGTGCAGAGTTTTTGTTTAATTGGAGAAGAGTTTATGCAGGTCTGTTGAAGTGAATGATATGGTGGTGTTGTGAAGGTGGTTCGGGAACGTCTTCGATGAAGATGATTGTGTATTAGATTCAGAAGTTTTGGAGGAAGATTGGTGAATTTTCTGCAGAGTAACGATGCTTGTTCTTCCCCCCCTTATTCTGTGAATGAGGTCTTGTTATATAGGAAATGGAGAGTGAGGGTAAAAAGGAGAATTGAGTGAAGATAGGGAATCAAATTCTGTTATGGAGTGGAGAGGATCATGCTGATTTTGCGGAGAGAAGGAAACGGGTGAACGAAATTGGTGAGCAAATGAGTGGAAAAAGATGTGAGTCGTAAGAATTGGTTCAATTTTTGTCTTTAGTGAGCTTCTAGAAGATCAATATGAAGAGTGAGTGATGAGATATTTGTTTCCCATGCATCATGAGGAAAAATGTGACCTCTTGCTTGCAGAAATCGTGAGGTTCTTTGGAGTGTGGGATCCATGTGACTTTGTGAAAATATCTCTTCCATTTTTGTTTTTTTCTGAATCAATATTTGCAAATGGGCTTAGCTTGAACAATAAGATCTTTCCTCTTTATTGGACCAAAAGATAGTCCTCACTTTTATTGAATTATACCTATAAAAGAAAATAAAACAAGTAATAACAAAATAACATGATAAAATTGATTTACTAATTTTAATTAAAAACTCAACTTAAATTTAAATTGAATTTAAAATTAAAATTATAAATCTCAAAATATTAATAAGAATAGACAAAAACCATTAATTCTAAAATGATGTTATGAAATGAATGTATATATATTTTTTTTCAATTTTTTGAATGAGAATGATGCAAATGAGTACTACATATAATTTTTTTGGATTTTTGAGATAAAATAAGAATACTAAATGTAAATGATGTAGATAAAAAGTCGGGGCAAAATTTAGGGTACAACAGAAATCAATTATTGTAAATGATGTATATTAAAATTATTTTTTTAATATACGTGAAAATTATCATTTTAACATGAAATTCACTTGGTCTAAGTTAGATGGATACTTTATGAGCATATTTGATAGGTTCTTATTATTAATTGAGTGGTGGAATACTTAGTCTAATAGTTTTCAACAAACATTGATAAGGGGTCTCTGATCATTGTTCAATTATTTTAAGCATTGATGTAGTTAATTGGGGATCACGACCGTTTTGAATGTTGAAATGTTGGATTGATTTTTTAAAATTGGCTAAGGAGTGGAAGGAATTCGTAGTTCAATATTCAACCACTTTGCTAATCACTTTATTTCTGTTGGGATCCTTAGACCTAATTTGGAAAATTTTCATTTCAATCTCTTTAACTCCCTTAGGGCTACTTCTTTGGTGAATTTGTTTGGTGAAGATGAAGTGAGAAAGAAAGTGATGGATTGTGCTAGTTATAAAAGTCCAGAGTCCAATAGTGTCAATTTCAAGTTTTTGAAAGAGTTTTGGGAAGTTATTAAAGGTGAGTTGATGAAATTCTTGCTTGAACTTCATAAAAATGATAAACTTGTGAAGGATCCGACATTATCTTTATAACTTTGATACCGAAAAAACACAATCCATTGAGTCTCTCAGATTATCAACCTATTTTTATGGTTGGGTGTATGTACAAAGTTCTTGCAAAGGATTTGGCTGAAGATTGAAGTTGGTAATTGGTAATCTCATCTCATATACACAATATGCTTTTATGAAGGATCGACAAATTCTAAACGGTATTCTTATTGCTAATGAAGTGGTTTATAACACCCCAAATCTACCCCGCAATTATAAGCGAAAATCAGAGTGCATTTAAAAATATTCATCAAAGATGGGATGTCACAATTTGACTTAATCAAACGAACATACTTATATTGCATTTAATAAAGATACATAGCATTCGGAACAAAACTTCTTTCACCACTTACAGCTTAAACTTATAAAAATCTTCCAATTTCAACTTAACACAAATGTCATCATAGAATACAACAATCAAGTAATAACGACTAATCCCCCCCGAGTGCTACGTATCAGAGCAATGGACACCGACTCGACTTGCCATAAGGCAACATCAAGACTTCACATCAATAACCTCGAACATCCAGGACTAATCTTGAGTACCTGCCCATTTCCCATGATAGGGGAAATATCAGCAAAGGGGTGAGATATCTTACAATATAAAGGAATGCATGATAAATAATATAGGAGATATAGATCATACATAATTTAACCACTTCGCATCACATAACATCTTACAACAACTTTCATCACAAAACAACTCATCAATATTACACGACTTTCAAGATAGCAACAATATCGTTAATCAATTAAGACAACATATTCAAATCACAATTATACTACCATCACGTCACAACAAGCATATCATCATCTCAACAATTCAAATAACATAATCAACTTATGAAATGGCAACAATGTCAACAATCAACCATAACAATATATGCAATTCACAAGTATGATTCCAACACATCACAACAAACATCTCATCATCTCAACAATCCAAACACAATTCAAATGCAATTCAAATGCGACTCGAATGTGACTCAAACTTATGCATATGCATGTGGTACCATTGGAGTAAAACTCTCGTCTCAAACAGTTTGCCATTGGGCCGTCTCAAACATTTGCCACTAGGGCCGTCTCAAACATTTGCCACAAGGGCCGTCTCAAACAATTGCCACAAGGGCCGTCTCAAACAATGCAATGGATGCGACTCAAATGATGCACATCCACAAACACACTTAAACCACTTAATCAACTTAAACGACATAATCAACTTGAGCAACATAATCACATTACTAAACAACATCAACTCAATGCCAAGGTTCTATGGCAATAACCGTATCATAGTAATTTACCACATCTCAATCACATCATCACATCATATCGACATACAACATCTATTCAACTTAATTCTTATCAACATAATACAACTTATCAATAGTGACCATAGGGTCTACAACAACAACGACAAATTCATCATGTTATAGCAACAATAACAATTCAACATATTGCACAACAACAACAAACATCAACATGTTACAACAACAACAACAATTCATCATGTTACAACAACAACAATTCATTATATTGCACAACAACAACAAACATCAACATGTTACAACAACAATTTATCATGTTAACAACAAACATCAACAATTCATCATATCACCAACAACATCAACAAATTCGTCATATTCCCTAATTCAAGTAATCATCGTAACACGTTACATTTAACTTCCTAATAAAGACATATATATTCTTAATTCATCACATGGCATCGTCGTCGACTCATACATATCAAATACGCACAATTAATCACATATAGCATACAACATCTTTATCAATTATGCATATCATCACATACCTCATTATCTCATTATAAGGAAGGCACATATTATCATTTCAATAACATGGTATCGTCATAAGGAAAACATACATCAAGTTATACCGCAACATGGTTACATTGATTCATAGCAAAGAACATACTTCACATGTTAACACAACATAGTTCATCACTTAATCCTAATAAACATAATAGGAAACTATATCATATGGATCATTTTATTGCATCATGGTATAGTTCATTGCATTAGCTTTCCGACGCTTCAAACGGCGCCTAAAACGGAGTTACGGATCAAAAGTTACATCATTTCGAAGTTTAGAAAAAAATTCTGCAAAACAGGGTCCGCGGCGCGAACAGGGTTCGCGGCGCGAACTGAGCAAATTCAAAAATTCCTAACTTTCTGCCAAGCAGTTCGCGGCTCGAACAGTAGTTCGCGGCGCGAACTGGCGATTTCAGAAAATCCCAAATCACAGAAAACAGCATACGAAGCCCATCCAAAATCCCCCAAACTCAACCCAATCAAGCTGAAAACACCAACCATCATGAACAACAATGGAATACATGTTATAAACACAAATACAACACATATTATGGATCTTCTAACATCATAACAATCATCAAACATCAATTAAAACACATTTCAAGTCATAAATTAACACATTTGTTCATAAACCCTAACATCTCTACACACAACTTCCATGGAGAATAACATACAATCTAATCCACCATATGCATCATCATGCCAACCCTTAGAGAGTAAGAACCCCACCCTTACCTTAGCAAAAGCTTCACTTCCTTCAATGGAGCTCTTCCTCTTCATGCCATAACTTTCTTCTCTTCCTCTCTTCTTTCTCTTCTTTCCCACAAAAATGAGTTATGAGGTTTAATCTCTAAAACCCTAACTCTTACTATCATTCTCACTAATGGGCTTAACCCATAACCCATCCATTGTGTTCTATTCTTTCCACTTAGGCCCAATTCATAATCTCTCTTTAATTACTCAATTAATCCGAATAACACACATAATTGAATAATCACATATCATAACGAATATTATTCCCAATAATATTCCCCAACTACAATTGCTCCTTAACTTAATTAATACCAACTTGCAATTGTATTTCTCCGACTAATCCGACTAATAAATCCGACCATAACTTAACTGCTCAAATTAACATATTACTCCAAATTACGCCTTTAGAATAATACCGATAAATTCCAACGAATAAATCCTCGATCAATTTAATTAAATAATTAATTAAATTCGGGGCGTTACAACTCTCCCCCACTTAGAATATTTTCGTCCTCGAAAATCCATCCGACATAATCGTCCTCAACTTCGCTTCCAACTCTCCAATTCTCAATTGTGTTTCAATATTCAACCACTTTGCTAAGGAGTGGAAGGAATTCGTAGTTCAATATTCAACCACTTTGTAGTTCAATATTCAACTACTTTGCTAATCACTTTATTTCTGTTGGGATCCTTAGACCTAATTTGGAAAATTTTCATTTCAATCTCCTTAACTCCCTTAGGGCTACTTCTTTGGTGAATTTGTTTGGTGAAGATGAAGTGAGAAAGAAAGTGATGGATTGTGCTAGTTATAAAAGTCCAGAGTCCAATAGTGTCAATTTCAAGTTTTTGAAAGAGTTTTGGGAAGTTATTAAAGGTGAGTTGATGAAATTCTTGCTTGAACTTCATAAAAATGATAAACTTGTGAAGGATCCGACATTATCTTTATAACTTTGATACCGAAAAAACACAATCCATTGAGTCTCTCAGATTATCGACCTATTTTTATGGTTGGGTGTATGTACAAAGTTCTTGCAAAGGATTTGGCTGAAGATTGAAGTTGGTAATTGGTAATCTCATCTCATATACACAATCTGCTTTTATGAAGGATCGACAAATTCTAAACGGTATTCTTATTGCTAATGAAGTGGTTGACGATGCTAACATCGAAAAGACTTATGACTTTATAGAGTGGTGTTATCTAAAAGAAGTTATGGTTAGGACACACTTCCCTCATAATTGGAGATGTTGGATTAAGGAGTTCTAGAGTTCAACTTTAACACCAATTCTTATAAATGATTGTCCAACAAATCAATTTAGTTTGGGAAGAAGATTGAGGCAATGTTATCCTCTTTCTCTTTTCTTATTTCTTATAGCTGTCGAAGTTGTCGAAGGTCTTAAATTTGATGTTGAAAGCTTCTATCAACAATGGATTGTACTATGGATATTAGGTTGGGCCAGACAAACAAATCAGGATATCACATTTACAATTTGTAAATGATACGTTGATCTTAAGTGATAAGAGTTGGGCAAACACAAGAGGAATCAAAGCGAACTTAAGATTGTTGGAGTTATTTTCAAGATTCAAAGTCAATTTTCATAAAATCCTTTTGGTAGGTGTGAATGTTACTCAGTCCTAGCTAGTTGAAGCAACACATGTTCTTAATTGTAAGATTGAAGATTTATATTTTTTACTTATCTTGGCCTCCCCACTAGAGGAAATTATTGCAAATTATCTTTTTGGATGAAGATGATTAATAGAATCAGAAAAAGGCTCTCAGGGTGATAACACGAAAATGTATCACATATTTGGCATGATTTACATATATTATTTCTCTATTTTATCTTAATTATGTTGCTTTATGTCGGTATTATGCTGGTATTTTCATTGTTTTAGGTTTTATGTTCGTTTTGGAGACTATTTGTGAAAAGGAAAGAAATTGAGCTAAATTCATTGCTATTTATGCCAAAAAGATGAAAAAAGGGTGCTGAAGTAAGAAAGGGGTGCAAAGAAGACCCAATTGTGCAAAGTGCAAGCCCAGCCCACGAAGGAGCTAAAGCTCCCACTATGAAGAAGCCGAGACGCCCGTCTTAGGGCCCAATTGCATGGAGACGCCCGTCTCCAAAGTCCAAGGGCCACGTCATCAAAGGAGACGTCCGTCTCCCAAGTTCACTCACGTCCACTGCCACGTCTCCAAGCTCCAAGCCCACTAAGAGATGCCCGTCTCCAAAAGTACGTGGACCCCGCCACTTTCTCCATTAATTTAGTGGGTAATTCCAAGTCTTCCTATATTTTCTCAACTTCCCACGCATGATCTCCACTACTTCTCACATGATGCTGAAAGGAACTTCCATTTCCATTCACTATAAATAGAGGTTGAGCATTCATTTGAGAGTATCCAAGTTTTAGGCGCGGAAGCGCTTTTCATAGTTTTAGGCATAAATTATCACTTTGTAAAAGTGGTAGTTTCTCATATTGAGGAACTACCACACCATTAGTTTTAGGCCTACAATTTATGTACTCTTGGATCACAATCTTGCCGACATTATTTCAAAGCTTCATTCAAGTTTCAAGATTTGTTTTGTTCGCAATTTAATTCAAGTTCGTTTTGTCTGCTTTACTTCCAGGTTTATTTATTTGCAATTATTTTAGTTTTATGTTCTTATAATATTTTTTTATCATTATCATTATAATATGGTTAGTAATTATAATTTCATGTTTAATAATTATAATTCCATGTTTAATAATTATAATTTCATGTTTGTTTCTTTAAGTATGTCTGGCTAATTTATTTAGATGTCGGTATGTAGAGTAATTTAACCGTAGGGATCCGAAATAAATTGGCTTAATTATGTTTTATTAAATATCACTTGTTTTTGGTTTGTATGTCTAATTTAATTAGTAAGTCTTAAAACCAATAGAGCGAAAGTTTGAGGTCTTAAGACGGTCAAAGGTTAAAATCAATAGAGCGAAAGTTTGAGATCTTTAACTGGATAGTAGACATAGGACATTAGTTTTAAGGATGGCGAAAGCGTATTAGAACTAATTAGAACTTATGTATTTTCAAAAAGTGTTTTTAAACCCGCGCGGGATGGCGAAAGCGTACGTTAGGGATATTAGCATGTTCCGAGTCAACAGAGCGAGAGTTTGAGATTAGGAGATTTAAGTAGATAACGACTTCATAAAACAAGCATTTTATTAACTATGTTGTTTTCAAAAAGCGTTTCTAAATCTGGTGGGATGGCGAAAGCGTACATTAAGAGTTAGGATCGTAGTCTGAATCAATAGAGCGAGAGTTTGAGAGGAGGACTTTTAAATAACATAGTTAGTAAAGATCTTTGATTTAATTAGAATCTGGCCAATGGAACTTCGGATCACCTAAGTTAGATGAAATACATACTGATATCCGTTTGTTATTGTATTTTACCTAGATTTAAGATTTTAGTTTCCCCATTTATAAAAAACCCAAAAATCATTAGCCTTAGCTTTACATAGTAACTTTAGATAACGGTAGGTCGATTTATAGTCCTTGTGGATTCGATATCTTTTAAAACTACACGACACGACTGTGCACTTGCAGTTATCCCGACTAATAGACACGCAAAGTCGCGATCAAGTTTTTGGCGCCGTTGCCGGGGACTATTCAAGTCGATATCGTAACTCGTTGTTACACCGTAGAGACTAAGGCATTTTTTTTCATTTATTACTATGTATCACCCAAACTTTTTCTATAACCCCCACTCCCAGTATTTCGAGGAATCACCTGGATCCTATAAATCCGATCTCGAAATACTATTGGAGAATTTCAATGCTGCGCCACCAATTCATTCTCACCCAAATTACCTCTGCAACTCCCAATCTCAACATTTCGAGGAACCACAAGAAACCTACAATCTAAACCTCGAAACATTAATTGGGGATTACAATTCGACACTAGCTTATCCTCAACCGAATTCCCTCTACAATCACCAATCCCAACATTTTGAGGAACCACAAGAATTTTATAATTCCAACCAAACTTATCCTCAACTGAATTTCCTCTACGATCACCACGCCCAATATTTCGAGGAACCACAAGAATCCTATAATTCTAACCCCGAAGCATTAATAGAGGATTTCAATGCAACGCCAAATTATCATCAACCAAATTTCCTCTACGATCACCACGCCCAACATTTTGAGGAGTCGCAAGATTATCATAAATCCAACATCGAAATCTTAATGGAGGAATTTATTGAAGCACAAACTCTCTCTAGGCTAGAATCTATGATGACGAAGCACTTTGAGGAAACGCAAAATGCAACGCTAACTCCCTTTGAAGAACCTCAAGAATCCCATCATTTTAACTTCGAAACATCAATGGAGGATTCCAACGAGACGCTAACTCACTCTAGATTAGAAGCCATGATGGAGCACTTTGTAGAGACACAAACTGTCCAAAACCAAGAGTTTATCAAATAAAGTCTTCAAAACAATGAAACCCTTAGGCAACTGACCACTATGGTTGAGTCCCCCGCGACTCACAACATGGCATTAGAGACTCAAGTCGCCCAACTTGAACAAAAGCCACTAGGAGACTTACTTGAGGAGTATATTGACATAACCATTAGTGAAGAACAAATTGAAATTCCTGAGGAGAGTGATAATGAGATTGAGGAGAGTGATTATGAGATTGAGGAGAGTGATAATGTGGTTGAAGAGATTTCTAGTGAGAAAAGAGTGGAGATTGAGAAAAATCCACCAACACCATCTGAAAGGGAGGTTGTAGAAGAGGTAGAGAGGAAAACACCTATTGTTATTCCTCTTCCCTATACCCCACCGATTTCTTTCCCGCAAAGTTTTGTGGAAGCTAAGGTAGACTCCAAATCTATAATGTATGTGAAGGTATTGGAAAATATCCACACTAATGCACCCTTGTTTGAAGTCTTGCATATAAAGAGAAATTTAGACGACCATGAAACTAAGGATATCATTAGTGATAAGAGGGTAAGGTTAACCTTTGAGGTGATGGATAATATCACTAAGCCCGAATTTGAAAAGCTGATACTTAGGATTGATCCAGAACCACCACCACGATTTCAAAAGAATGAACCACCCCACAGAAGAAAGAAAAGAAAAGGTGAGGGATATGTGAGATGGCTCGATAAGTGGCCATGGAAAACGAGGTTTGCTAAAAGTTTAACCGAGGAGTCATTCTCGAGAGAACCACCTTGAGTGCTTGCACTCTTAAGACGTCGAGCTATCGTCGTTAAACAAAGCGCTGCGTGGGAGGCAACCCACGAGTTTTCAGTTTAATGTTTTTCTTTTATTGTTTGAATTTGCAGAAAATAAAAGATATGGATCGCCTGTCACGTCTCGACCATATCTAGGCGAAAAATCTATAGACGATCGTCTCAAAGATGAGCGGGTCTCCACGCACATTCCTACGAGTGTTGCTGCTGGTGGTGACACAATTGATGAGCATGATAGGAAAAGGTATTTCCTCCGGACGCGGAGTGGATTTGGTCGTGATGGAACGCCTGTAGCATCCATATAGGTTCTGTCTTTTCTTCTCCACCTTGGATCGAAACATTGAGGACAATGTTTGGTTTAAGTGTGGGGGAGAAGCTTTACCGCTTTCATTTGTTGCTTTATTGTTTTCTAGTTATGTTGTCAAGTCTTTATATATGATTTTCTGTTGTTATCAAATTTCCCCAAAATTTGAAAATTTTTAACCACCAACAATTTATTTTCTTTTTGATGCGTGGCACGCACACTCTGAAAGTATTTAGGTCGTCACACTTTAGGCTTTGTTAGAAAGACTTGGGAATGTTTCAATAACATCGATACCGTCCTGACACCCTAAACCCCCTCATTATGTGATATCAATTTGGATGCCCATTATGTCGAGACCTTAGGATCAAGTTTTCAAAGTAGCTCTTAAGTAGTTTATATTAGCAGTCGGCACCATCTTAAGCACAAACTACGTAGGGAGTCGATGAATATAAGTGAATGATCCTGTTTTTAAAATGATTTGATTGAAAAATAACCCTCTAAGTTAGGTGACCCTCACCCGGTCATTTAGCCCAACGGTTGTTACGCATATAAAGATTTAATAATTAGCACCCACTGTTGGTTGGCCTAGAGGTCACTGGTACTGGGCTTGGTAGGGTGGATTACGGTCCGATCCCCCGCAACCGCAGTTGGGAAAGATGGGGCTTCGCCATTTAAAAAACCAGAACCCCGTGCTAAAGAAAAGAAAAGGATCATAGTCGCTAACCGATTTCCCTACTATGTGCGTGTACGGATAACGGGCTTAATGTGATTGTGCTTGAATGAAACGAAAAACAAGAGATATAGGTTGAGTTATAATGGCATAATTCGAATTGGTTTATATAAGGAGGGAGTTTTTGACATTGTGTCGTTACGGTATCCTTGGTGTTGGCATTTAGTACCTATCGATCTAACCTTAGCCTAGTAACCACGTATGACTAGGAGTCGTGTCGTGCCTTTGTTTCAAAGACTTTGCTTAATCATTTTATTTTATCGTGTGGTTGATTGCTTGAGGACAAGCAATGGTTTAAGTGTGGGGGAATTTGATAACACGAAAATGTATCACATATTTGGCATGATTTACATATATTATTTCCCTATTTTATCTTAATTATGTTGCTTTATGTCGGTATTATGCTGGTATTTTCATTGTTTTAGGTTTTATGTTCGTTTTGGAGACTATTTGTGAAAAGGAAAGAAATTGAGCTAAATTCATTGCTATTTATGCCAAAAAGATGAAAAAAGGGTGCTGAAGTAAGAAAGGGGTGCAAAGAAGACCCAATTGTGCAAAGTGCAAGCCCAGCCCACGAAGGAGCTAAAGCTCCCACTATGAAGAAGCCGAGACGCCCGTCTTAGGGCCCAATTGCATGGAGACGCCCGTCTCCAAAGTCCAAGGGCCACGTCATCAAAGGAGACGTCCGTCTCCCAAGTTCACTCACGTCCACTGCCACGTCTCCAAGCTCCAAGCCCACTAAGAGACGCCCGTCTCCAAAAGTACGTGGACCCCGCCACTTTCTCCATTAATTTAGTGGGCAATTCCAAGTCTTCCTATATTTTCTCAACTTCCCACGCATGATCTCCACTACTTCTCACATGATGCTAAAAGGAACTTCCATTTCCATTCACTATAAATAGAGGTTGAGCATTCATTTGAGAGTATCCAAGTTTTAGGCGCGGAAGCGCTTTTCATAGTTTTAGGCATAAATTATCACTTTGTAAAAGTGGTAGTTTCTCATATTGAGGAACTACCACACCATTAGTTTTAGGCCTACAATTTATGTACTCTTGGATCACAATCTTGCCGACATTATTTCAAAGCTTCATTCAAGTTTCAAGATTTGTTTTGTTCGCAATTTAATTCAAGTTCGTTTTGTCTGCTTTACTTCCAGGTTTATTTATTTGCAATTATTTTAGTTTTATATTCTTATAATATTGTTTTATCATTATCATTATAATATGGTTAGTAATTATAATTTCATGTTTAATAATTATAATTCCATGTTTAATAATTATAATTTCATGTTTGTTTCTTTAAGTATGTCTGGCTAATTTATTTAGATGTCGGTATGTAGAGTAATTTAACCGTAGGGATCCGAAATAAATTGGCTTAATTATGTTTTATTAAATATCACTTGTTTTTGGTTTGTATGTCTAATTTAATTAGTAAGTCTTAAAACCAATTGAGCGAAAGTTTGAGGTCTTAAGACGGTCAAAGGTTAAAATCAATAGAGCGAAAGTTTGAGATCTTTAACTGGATAGTAGACATAGGACATTAGTTTTAAGGATGGCGAAAGCGTATTAGAACTAATTAGAACTTATGTATTTTCAAAAAGTGTTTTTAAACCCGCGCGGGATGGCGAAAGCGTACGTTAGGGATATTTGCATGTTCCGAGTCAATAGAGCGAGAGTTTGAGATTAGGAGATTTAAGTAGATAACGACTTCATAAAACAAGCATTTTATTAACTATGTTGTTTTCAAAAAGCGTTTCTAAATCTGGTGGGATGGCGAAAGCGTACATTAAGAGTTAGGATCGTAGTCTGAATCAATAGAGCGAGAGTTTGAGAGGAGGACTTTTAAATAACATAGTTAGTAAAGATCTTTGATTTAATTAGAATCTGGCCAATGGAACTTCGGATCACCTAAGTTAGATGAAATACATACTGATATCCGTTTGTTATTGTATTTTACCTAGATTTAAGATTTTAGTTTCCCCATTTATAAAAAACCCAAAAATCATTAGCCTTAGCTTTACATAGTAACTTTAGATAACGGTAGGTCGATTTATAGTCCCTGTGGATTCGATATCTTTTAAAACTACACGACACGACTGTGCACTTGCAGTTATCCCGACTAATAGACACGCAAAGTCGCGATCACAGGGTGAAAATGTCGTCATTTATCTATGGGTGATAAGATTGTCTTACTCAAATATGCCTTCCCTTCTCTTCCAATTTACTTTATTTAATACTCTAACAAGAGATGAGAGATGAGAGGAACGAATATCAACCATTAGATTCATCAAGAGTGAGAATGTTAATCCATTAATGTGGCTATTAATTTCTCTCTCTTGATGAATCCAATAGTTGATATTCTTTCCTCTCATCTCTCATTATAAAATACTATCACTTGATATGTATCCACACATATATATATATATATATATATATAGAGAGAGAGAGAGAGAGTGAGGAAGCTAGAAAGGTCCATTAGTTCAAAGTTTGTCTTGATCGAGACAAAGGAGGTTAGATGAGCTTACTTATTCTCTTATCGGAAAATGATGTTGGAGGCTTAGATCAAATCAGTAGTGTTTTTGGTTTAGAAGGTTGATGCATAAATATGATGGTGTGAGAGAAGATGTGCAAGATAGTGGGAGAAAGGTGTCAAAGTGGTGGAAAGATTTGGTTTTTATTAGGGAATGAGTATGCTTGTCTACAGATAAGTGATTCAAATGGTCTCTTTTTAGAGTCGCAGGGAATGTTGAAAGCCCTTACGTTTTCCATGATCCTTGGATATATGAAACACCATTGAGAGAAAATTCATTAGATTGTTTGAACTTTCGCAGGTTCAAGAGGCGTTAGTGGCTGATATGTATAGATAAAGGTGGGAGATGAGTGGTGGTTGTTGGAGGTGAAGACGCCGTCTATTTGCATGGGTGGAAGAATTACTTTTAGGTTTGTGTACTCTCCTGGAGAATATTTTTGCAGGATATCAAAGTAGACAAATGGATCTGGTGCTTAAATCTGATGGTGAGTGTCATGTCAAAGATATTTATCGAAAGCTTACTCAGAATTTAGAGGGTGATTCTAGAGTCCCGGTTGATAGTACTTTGAACGAGTTAGTTCCTGTTTTGGGCCGGTTAAAGGCCAATACGAGTATGATTCAAATATCGGGCCCATTAATGCAAATCCAACATAAAATTATCCATCATATATCATTAACACACGTAAGCCTTAAGGTACACTTTTGATCTCATACTTTCACTTCACTCATTTTGGAGTCTATAGCTGACTTGGGCGTTAGAATGCTAACCTTGCAGATCCACCCCGCGTTGCCGTATTAGAGATCTATACCACCATATTAGGAATCCATCATCACTAATCAACATAAATTAGGTCTCAGTACAAAGTACAAAACAGTTCCGTTGAAAGTTTCCTTGCTTGCATGGATACTTTTCTATAACAAATGTTTAATGAAAGACAACTTGATTCGAGATGGGATCATTAACAACGATTCCTTAAGAGGCTTAGGAGGCTGTTGAAAGAATGATAATTTAAATGCTCTTTCTTAGGGACGACATGGTTCAATGTTTTGAAGTAGTTGGGTATTTGTTATGCCTATTCTAATGACCTAAGAGTTAACACTTCTTTGCTTTGATATCTTATATCTGATACAAAGGAGATCCACAAAGACATTCATGTAATTTGGTTGACGAGTGCTTGAATTTTATTATAAAAAAATCAAATAAGAAGCTATTTGGTGAGAAGGAATTATCTGCTTTAAATATTTTAGATCAAATCAAACTTTCGACATAGTGGTGACTCATGTAAAGAAAAAAAAAAAACTTCCGGCATGTCTTGAACTTTTAGTGGTTCACCCGTTAAGTTGATTAGAATACATAAACTTTTGATGCCTTTTATTGGTTTGTTTCCGCCTCTAAATTTAGTATCCTATAAATTGACTTTTGGTGAGTGCTATTGTTTGCACTCTTTGTATTGAGATAATCTCTTTTTATTAATAATATTAGATGTTAAAAAAAAACTCTATGTTATAAACTATATACTATATTAATATTTATTCTATTCATACTCTATCTTATATCTTGTATATTAAGATTTATTCCATTCATACTCTGAGGTCTATTCTTTCATTCATACTCTAGCTCATTCACACTTTGGTTTTCTTAATGTTAAAATAACATAAAACGACTAAAAAATATGGTATAGACCGAATAAGTTTTATCTTTCTACTCCAATACTTTGAATTCTATAGAAGTTTCCTACATATTTGATATTTTTTTCTTCAAACAAAATATTTTATCAATATTAAATTTGACTCATTTAAAATACCACCTAATAAATAGTAATTTAAAATTTTCTATTTACTTTATAGAATATTAATCTCAAATTAACCCTTAAATATTATAAAAAATATTTTAATTCCTCTTTATTTTTTTAAATTTGTAAAAAAAGATTCTTTTAAATTTTTAAAAAATTGCAAATTGACAGGTAAACCCATAAATTATTTTTTGAAGTTTGATGCAGTTAAATTTCTAATTTTGAGAGAAAATAATTTAACAATTATATTTAAACAAAATAAAAATAAAAATAAAGAGAATACAATTGAAACATTTGAATTCTTATTTTAGTGCAAGTACTTTTAAAGAAACTAGTAATAGAGTGATGAAATGATGGAGTAACTACAACCACTAAAATTGTACTAGTACTCTATTTGCTGAGGTTGTCGGGGAAACTCATTAGTTGCATCAAACTTTACATAATGGTGCTGTCTGACTGGAAATATACTCACATTATTGCATCACCAAATCTAGAATTAGAATGAAATAGCTTAGGCAATGTGTTTCCAATAGAAAAAGAACAGAATCCCCCAATTTCTACAAAATCTTCATTTTTCTGTTTTTCATATTCATTCTCAACTCATTCATTTGTCAATAATATTGGTATCAAGGTAACTGTGGTGTAATGCACTACTGTGGCCAGTGGCTACAAAGCTTTTATAGGAACTTGGTGGAATCCACCTAAATTATAGTAATCTCCAATGGCTAGTTTTGATTTTGAATGACTTAACTTTCAAACTTCTCAATCTTTTGCAATCTAAATGTATGGGCAAAGTTTCTTATGTAATAACTATAATGCAAATGAATTGTACCCTCTCTCAAATTAACTGCTATTTTTTAATTTTATTAATTAACTTTATTTATTTAAATGATAAATGATTTTTGTTTACTAAAATATTTTTGTTAAACGAATAATTAGGTGAATTAAAATTCAATAAATAAAAATATATTAATATAAAAAAACTAATAAATATTATGTTATTTATGATCATTAATAATAGCAAATATTTTTTTGTTCATTTAATAAATAACTCACGTGACTAATTTATATGGTCAAATATTAATTATTTTAAACATTTAAAATAGAATATTTATTGATAATTTTTTTTTAAAAAAATAAGAAAAATGACACATAATTCAAGACCAAGACAATATTAAAAATCCTATGTCAAGTTATGGGAAGCAAATATCCACCACCTAATTTTCTGGTAAACCAGAAATTTTGCCAAGTCAATTTGAGTGACTTTGAGGTTCAGTAACTTTGGTAACTTTCTCTCTATCTAATTCTAAATCAATCATTCTCTTTCATTTTAATCATTCATTTATCTCTTAATTGCATTAAAGTTATCATCACATGGAGATAGTAAAATCACCTAGTCCTCCCCATCAAAACATAATTGGACAAAAGATTACGTTTTTCATAGGTTCATTTATAATTAAATATTTAATCTATAAATTTATTGAATAATAGATATATTTAGTTTATTTGTAGATTATATAAATTAAGAAATGATATTTTAAGTGAGTTAACAAAAAAATAATTAGAGTAATAAAATTATGGTATGGATTTGCAAAATTTTCTACTTGAAAGTTGTGCGCATGGGTGGATGAATCATGAAAGTGCATGGATACTTTTGCTTTGGGTCATGGCTTGAGAGTCGTGAATCTGACCATTTCCAATACTATAAAATAAAAACTCATAGTCATAAGCATATGAATGGTATTTATATTCTTTATACTACTACAGTATTATTTACTATTTCTCCCTTTTACACTAAAGTAGGGTTCATTGCTTCTAAATATTACTTTAAAAATAGTTACATATTCTCACTTATCTATATTTCATTCTTTAATAACAATCTTTCAAAAAACTTTTATAAAAACTTTTTCTCATAAAACGACATTTTCCTACATAAAAATGAGCACAGTTTGAATAGAGAACACATCAACATCTTCACCACTTGACTTTACGTGTTTCTTTCCTACAATAAGTTGGTGACATATTTGAGCTAGTTACGTAGCTTTATATCTAGAATTGGTCAATTTCATATTTCTTAAAAAGAGTTAATACGTATGAATTATGGAGCTATTTCTGAGTTTGATTCACCGTCCAACCATCTATGGTTGTGCAAATCATGTGTTGGTTAATGGTTGACTTCATTTTTTTCACAATTAATGGCTCCTACTTTTCAATTTCTAGAAAAACATGTTATGTGATTATCATTGTAAAATGATCTTTTGTTAAGTTTCCAATTTTGATGGAAGAAATAATGATGTAATTAATTACACATTCATCTCATCCTTATTCATCATGTCAACCATGCGAAGTGGATAAGACGTAAAAGTTGAATTGAGTGTTAATAGGTAAAAGTCATCTATCTATCTAGATTAGAAATTGTAAACTTTGCTATTCTAGAGAATGTGAAAGCATCAAATTCTGAAAATATTCTTGTGATTCAATGGATTGATTATTACATTAGGGGATGGATCTATGTTAGCGGATTACACTTATCTCTAACTTAGTGTTTGTACATAATAATTTAACTAGTTAATTGAGAAACACGAGTACATGAATTAGGTTTAGATGATGTTCAAGTAGCTCAATGGATATGAGTCAAATTAATAACAATCTGAGTTTAAAAGAGAATTTTTTTTCTAAATACAAAAAATTTCATAAAAGTTTTGAAAGTGTCAGAATTGATCAAACGTAAGTGAAATTTGACAAATTTTTCACTTAAAAGGCTCGTGTTCCATTTTCATGAGTCCATGAATTGAAGTTACTATTTTTCATGAGCATAAGTGAAAATGTATGTGGCGATAAAGAAAATAAAAAGTCTCGTTAAGATTTGAATTGAAGATTTGAACCAAGAACATCACATAAGTAACCAAATTAACACATATATAATCAGATTTCTCCAATTCTTCTTGTTAGCACATTTTATAGCAAATATGATTTCATGCCATTCATTTTAAAAAAAATATAAACTCCAAATTTTTACTGAGAAAACTCAAGAATATTTCTAAATCATTTCAAGATTTCCTCATGAAACCTCATATGTGCTGCTCTTAATCCAATTATGACTACAAAAGCATCAATGAACTTGTATGATGCAAGATGCGGGGGGAGGTCGACATTTGATGTGAAAGCATTCAACAATTATAAACTCTTGAATTGAAGAGTACATGTACCCCTTAAAAGAAGTAGATGTCATAAAAATCAATTGTTTAACATGAATAATGTCTTTATCAAAGTTAATTTTATCATTTTGAAAAATATGTTATTTCTTATGTGCCAAAATTTCAAAAGAATTATTATGATGAGAGTCCATGACAAGATTCTGAATTTGAGAGCTTTAACTTCTACCATCAACTTTGAATAAGTTTTCATAACTAGTTCTATCAATGTTCTTGTCAAACAATCGCTCCATCTAATGCCAGTAAAGTACATGCATCTAAGAAATGAGTTGTCTGCAGTTTCTACATCATGATTGCAAAGAGAGCCCCTAAATACCCTATGTTTTCCCCTTCGAATCAGGTTGCCTTCTGTTGCAATAATATTATGCATTAGTTTCTAAGTCCCCAATAACTTAGCAATTGGTATATAGAGATGCCAAATTAATTTTATCCAAGAAGGCTCAATGTAATCCCTCCTGATACAATTGTAGGCATCTTTAAAAGATAGATTATCATTTGTAGATCCTATCCAAATAAGTTTATCAGCAGTATTATTGTCAAATGATAAGTTACTCTTTCAAATGTCTTCAACAGGTTTAGGAGTCAAAATGGATAAGACACGAGGAATATTCTAATTAGTGTCTTGGATAATTGAACTAACCTTAGCAGTATGCTTAAATTGAATATCCATTAGTAATACTAGGTGTAAATCTTTAATTTTGTATCCCAGCCAATTTTTCAGTCGATAAATCAATGGTGTTTCCATTACCTACATGCCATATACTTTGTTCCCCCAAAAAAGGCAAAGGAATGCTTAATGTCTGGTCATATTGAAGAAGAAATATGATGCTTGATTGGTTTCTTATGCATGCATGAAATATCTATTAATAAGCATTGAAGACCATTGATTCTTGATAGTTAACAACTTCCAACAAAGAGATAAACAACCGAATTTGTTCATTGTCGTAATATCTCTCAGGCCAAGAACTCATTTAGAAAAAGGTGAGCAAATAATCTTAAAAGAGGTAGTAATCAACTTTATACTATCTATGCTACATGTCCACGTGAAATTTTGAATTCAAGAATGTAGTTTGTTAAGAAGATTGATTTTCCATACATAAATCCTAAGATTATATAGAAGCATGTCGTGTATGACTAAATGTGCCAATTGAACCATACCCATTATAAAAAGAAGGTAGAGCTTCCAAGCAGGTAGTTTGGCCAATACTCGAGCAACTATGATCTGAAGATGATGAGTTCTAGGCCTACCTTTGAATATAGAAACTTCAAGATAGTTAAGTGGTGTTTATATCATAGTGAATCCAAGCATATCTGTAATGTGTCTCAATCTAGATCCAGAAGTACATTTACCATAAAGCTTATATTTAGTTGGAATAATGTGTTGAACTAGAATTTTGACCATATTATTGAAGGATATGGTTAATGATTTAAGCATATTTCCTGGTAGCTTTGCAAAATATCATAAGGTCATCTGTAAAAAAGTGTGTCTAGGAATGATTGTCTTACCAACTGATATGCATGTAAACTTACCATGATCCACCAAAATAGATAATTGCCTATTAAGTGTCTCTTTAAAACTGCAGAAGAGACAGAGGATCTTATTGGCTCACTCCTCTAGAGCAAGAGAAATATCCTGCAATTTATTTATTTATCATGATTGATAGTTTGGTTGAATAAGCTCCAATCACAAAACTTTTGATCAAAACAAAATTGAACAGGAAATATAATAAAATATTATTAATCTAAAGTATCAAAGGCTTTTTTGATGTCTATCTTCAAAGTCATACTACCTCTAAAGGATTTCTTGTCCCACATATTAATGGCTTCTAAAATAATTCCAATACACTCATAAATATGTCTTCCCCTAATGAAGCTTCTTTGGTATTCTGAAACAATTTTAGGAGCTAAGATGGTTAACCCGACAACAATGTTCTTAGTGATGATTTTGAATGCAAAAGGTCAATACTTCTATATAGAATCTACTCCATGTTGTTTAGGTATCGAAGTCACATTGATTGAATTGAGATTAGGAAGGATCCAACCTTCTTCGAAGAATTCATTAACTGAACTCATCACATAAAGAGTATGATTTCTTGTCTTATTCAAATATACAAAGTCATTATTCACTATGTAATTCAACATGACATTTACTAATTCATCATTCTCTATGTCCTTCACATTGTCATTAAATTGTTTAAACTGTTTGGTCTTTTTAGGCTTTTATCTTATAGATTCTTTAATTAGTGGCTTCTCAACATTCTTGCCTTTAAACTTCCAACATTTGTCAATACTATGACCAACACACACACACACAATAATCACAAAAAAGCAGTAAACTCTCGCATTCCAATTCAACAAAGAATGCATAACTCCTTCGTTCTACCAAAATATGATCATAGAAAATATCTGACCTATTAAAGTCTACATGCACACACACACAAAATACCCTAAAGTTCTTTTTCTTGTAAGCTCATAAATTAATAAAGTTTCAATATCATAAGAAATTGCAAATAAAGTAGTTAATTTCCAATACTCTAATGGAAAATCATCATTCTCAGACATACTTGAGCATGTGTAATCTTCAAATTTTTAGATCTAAAATCGGGTGTTTACGCAGACAAATGTGAGAACGAGGGCTTAACATTCCATGTCCCTACACTCCTAGTTTTGTTGAGATTCACCCTTGATTTGAATGGAAATTCAAAATAGCCAAATCCCAAAAGAGTTAAATTTCAATTAGTATTTGGACTCCATAATTTCATGAGTTTCTCACGTGATTCTAATACCCTCAATGACATATTACCTTTATTAATGATCATTCTCCCATTTAAACTATTCCTATAGCGTTTGAGTCCGACTTTGTAAGCCTTTTAAGGTATCTTGATCAAGAGACGATTATTTTTGAGGCAATGTTTGGCAAAATATAAATTGGTATGTCACACACATTTTAAAGAGGTTGAACAATGGATTGATTTTGTGCTTGAGATTGAGACACAGGAGTCATTCGAGGAATAAGAGTCGACCATTTAAGGTCTCCACGTCGATTAGGTTTTCTTTCAAACCCTAGTGGACATTCTTAAAAATCTTGATTCAGTGCGAACACGTTATCTTCCCTAAACCTTGTTCCGACGATCTGAATAGTGAAAATGTAGCATTGTGTCTTTCGAACGGTGTTCAAAAGTCAATTCGATCCAACAATTAACGAATTCATAATCGCTAATTTTCAAAAACTCGAATGTTTATGCAATTTGACTTGCACTAATATATATATATATATATATATATATATATATATATATATATATATATATATATATATATATATATATATATATATATATATATATATTTGTTAAAAAATATTTTGTACCATATTATGCGTTCCTCATGTATTAAGTTGATAATTTGATTAAAAAAAGAAATTAATGTATCAAGATCTAAAGTATAATTAAAGAAATTTTTTTATCTCAAATTTCGAATTTTTTTTAAATAACCAAACTTTTTAAAAAAATATCAAACAAACTTATATTTCAAAAAATATCAAACAAACTCATATTTCAAAAAATTATCCCACTAATCATGTCTGGGAGAGTTTTACACGTAGGCGCTATCCCACATGCCGTCTTTTTTTTTTAAAAAATTTCTAGTTACCTGTAGATTTACCTACAGACCAAACATAAAAAAGTTTCGTAGATAAATTTCTACAGACCAAAAATAAAATAGGCGCCATGTGGAATTACGCCTAAATGTAAAACACTTCCATGCATGATTAGTGGCGTAATTTTTTTGAAATATGAATTTGTTGGTATTTTTAAAAAAAAGTTTGGTTATTAAAAATAAATCTTCTACTTTACGATTTTAACAACATTTTCATATTTATTTTTTATCATACTATTTTTTATATTTTATTTTCTCTTCTTTCAATAGAGCCGTAAAGGGAACATTTTTCCAAAAGTGATGAACATTTCATAATAAAGAAAGCATATTAATTATGTGAGTCACCACCCTTTGTTTCATTCCCAGCCATTGTTTTATAGGTACTCATTTTGGAAAAACAACTTTCTGTGGGCTTGTTCTAACAAACCTGAAAAAGATTCACCCTTTATTTACATGAAACATCACGTTTTTTAAGCTCTTTGAAATTTCAATTGAAAGCAATACATTTGTAGCTATAATAAAATGTCACAGTCAATTGAATCAGCTCATAATTGAGGCCAATGGCCAAACATAGAATTTGTTTACTAGGAAAGTGATTATTGAAGTGTGTGTTAGTCCTAATATTACTTCTACTAAATATAACAACAACAATAGTAACATGTTTAACTCATTTATATTAAGTATTTCTATGTGCCAGCCAAAATATGTCTATTTTAAGTCAATAGAATTGTTGTAAATAGAAGTTTAGAATTAATCATTTTATGCTAATGAAACCACATGTAGCTTTTCAATTTTTTATAAGCATTTTGGTTCGAGCATGAAATATTAGGTGTTGGTCTAATGATTTTTTTAAGCAACAAAAGAAAATTATTAAAAAAGAGAAAACATAAAAAACAAAAGAATAAAAAAAATATGACAAACAAACCAAAACTAATCGCAGACGAAGGTACAATTTTTCGAAATATGTAACCAAATGATCTTGCTCGTTGTTTGCGATTGACATTTTTATTTTCTATTTTATTAAAGGATCTTATCCTAACAATTGATATACTATGACTAGGGATGTCAATGGGGCAGATATTGTTCGGAGGATGCTTCTCCGCTCCCCGCCCCGTCCCCAAATTTAGTCCCCATCCCCATCCCCAATCTCCGCCACGGGGGAATATTTCCCCCCATCCCCATCCCCACAGATCCCCACGGATATCCACGAAGATCGAATCTTAAGAAAATTTCTACACTTTTTGATCAAAAATATGACACTAGTATTTTGTTATTTTTTTCCGTATTTTTTAAAACGCATATATTTGCATCTTTATTTTATAAAAAAAATAAAAATACATCTTGCATCAATAATAAATAAAAAAAGCAAAAGAACTTGATGTTGCTAATATTTTTTTATGTAAAAATAAATAAATAAATAGTAACATAACTTGCTACTGTGCTTCCACTAATTTACTACAACAATACCGATGTCGTCCAATGCAAGTGGTTGATTATGTGTGACAAATCTATAACTTCTAATGACTATTCATTTTCTAATACATTAATATTTTTCATGTAAAATTATATAATTATATAATATATAAAATATATAAATTAAAATATATCGTCGGAGTTGGGGAATCCACGGGGACGGAGGATACTTTTCCAATCCCCGCCCCAAAGTGTTATCGGGGGAACTTTTCCCTCCATCCCCATCCCCACGGGGAAAAAAATCCCCAACTTCGGATCTCCGCACAGATATTCCCCACAGAGATCCCCATTAACAGATGCAATTGACATCCCTAACTATGACCGTTAACGTTAGAGAGAAATTTAAAATGGAAAAGTTCGATGAAGCCTAAAATTTTAAAACATGGTAAATGAGAGCTAAGAGTATGTTGACTTAGCAAGATTAACACTAAGCGTTGCATAAAGCGAAACTGACAGAAATGACGTGTTGCATAAAGCGAAACGGACAGAAATGACGTATGGCAATTGGTTAGAGTTACATGAGAAGATCGCAAGAATGATATGTCTACATATATTAGACGAGGTGATGTATCATATTCTAAACTTAACATCTCTAAAGGTGGTTTGGGATAAATTGAAGAATTAGTATATATCTAAGACGCTAATGAACCAATTGTTCATGAAGTAACAACTATATCGTTTGTTTGTCAAAAAAAAAAAAAAACTATATCGTTTGAAGATGTAGGATAATCCAACTTACAACAACATGACAATACATTTAACACCTTAATCATTAATAAAATGAGGTTTAGGGTGAAGGTCAATGACGAAAATTAGGAAATTATTTTTTGTGCTTGTTACTAATTCTTACATCTACATGGTGACTACTCTCATCTACATAAAAATACTACCAGTCTCGATGTAATTACTACTATACTCTAGTCTTATCCTCAAAGTAGAAATTTTTTAGTGGAAGGAACTAAAGGTGAAGGTATGTATGTCAAGGTGAAGGTAGAAAAAGTCTTAACTAACTATCATAGTTCAAAAGAACTATCATACTCCACTATTAAAAGTATAGTCACTTGAAGCTACACTACTTTAAGAACCATGAATATTATAATCACTTGAAGCTACATCACTCCAAGAATTTTAACACTACCTTCACCGACAATCATAGTACAAAACTATTATACTCCACCGGAAGAGTAAAGCCACTTAAAGCTAAACCAGCCTAAATTTTTTTGCATGTTGAAAAACAAGTTGAAAACTTTTGGTGTAACTTACCTATTGGAGGAAAGCTCTTCAACAGCCGACATAATATCACAAAAAACGTTGCATCAATGTCAACCAACTCCCATGTGCTAACCACTAACCAACACCTTGTGTAATCCTAAATGTATCAACACATCTTAGACTTAAATTTTCTACAGGCAAAAAAACAATTATTCCATCCATTTTCTCTAGCCAATATGCACAACGAAATTTGTGACCGCGGTTTAACAACTCTTTCACAACACCATCCTTATTTTCTAATGTGGAAGATGAAAAAAAAGCTACAACCACAAAGCATATTACAAACTCCTAAGGCCCCAATACACTCACACTCTCAAAGTAAATATTTAATTACCTCGGAAAACACTTTAACACAAGAGTATTAGAGAAAAATAAAAACCAAATACATGCTTAAAGTATTTTTAATTGGTGCATTTTGTAATGAAAAACTTGAATCCATTATATAGCCTTGGACTCTCTCTTCCTTTAAAAACCAAGTCATGTGGGAGTTCTTCAACATATATATTTTCAATCAATACCGACAAAATCATGTGTTATAACTAGAATTAAAACTTTATATGGACCATGTTGGTGCGCAAACATTGATTGATGTCACATATACTCCATAGTTAAGAAATAATTTGATTTTCTTAGATACTATAATGGAAAATGTTTTCACTTACATTTATAATGTAGATATGTACATTATAAAGGTCGACAAAGGTGCCTTGACGATAATGAGAGAAAAAATTATCGTAGGTAACATATATAACTTGTCGAAAAGTATTGTTGTAAGTGGTGTAGTGTTAAATGAGTCTGATAATGATACGACTAAATTCTAACATGTGTCTGGGTTATCTAAGTGAGCGTGAGATAGTAGAATTTCATAAGGGGAATATGTTGAAGGGTATTGTAGTTACAAGATTGATTTGTGAAGGTATTGTATGTTTAGAGAACGTTGTCATTTTAGGCTAAATACCCTTTTTGGTCCATTAAGTTTACCTCGGGGTCCATTCTAGTCCTTTATCTTTAAAAAGTCCCAAAGTGGTCCTTTAATTATTCAAAAAGGTCAACATTAGTCCTTTCCGTCCAATTTTCCAAAACGACGTTAACTTTTGACTGGGTGGCATCTGATGTGGCACATGTTTGAACACGTGGCATCTGTTTATTATCAAAGGTCATTAAAATTTCCAAAAACATTTCAAAATTTTACCCTACATTAGGATTCAAACATAGGACACATTGATTGCAGCAAAACATGTTTACCACTACACCTTTTCACCTTTTGTAATTTCATTTACAAATGAGATATATATTTACTTTTAATCTTTGTCTTCTTCATTTCAACTTCTGGGTTTTAACAATTTGACTCACACTTTCCTCAACCTGGATTCTTCAATCTAGGTTTCAACATCTTTAACCCTAAAGCCCCCAAATTTATAATATAATTTATAATTTGTAGCTTAATTAATGAATTAGGATTCCAACTAATTAAAAAATTTGCACTAATAGTAGCTTAATTCTATTTTTTTAATTCTAAGAAAAAATCAGATTCATGAACATTGCCTTCAATGATTCATGAAAGAAAAATTTGAAAGTGATGGAAATTGGAAATTGGAAGTCTGAAATAAGACGCTTTCCTCAACTTGGGTTCTTCAATCTGGGTTTCAAAATCATGAACCCTAAAGCCCCAAATTGCTAAGTTCTAATCTGTAAAAGTAACAACAATTGCATAGATCGTGCGGAATTTACTCAACCTGGGTTTCAATATGAGTTTTTTAATCTGTAACAACAATATATTTCTTCAACATGGGTTTCAATATGGGTTTTTTAATCTGTAACCATACCAAACAATTATGGTTAGATGTGATTATTCGATTCAACCAATACCAAATGATTTGAGTTTCAACCAGTACCCGTGCGTCCTCAGTAGATGTGATTATGAAGAAGGGGATGAAAGGTCAAGGTTAAGAAGAAAGATTTGATATAGCAATTTTTTTAGAATCTAATCTTGTTCTCGTTCTGGATGAAGAAGAATTGTTTGAATTGTAATTGTTAATTAAGAATGAGAAAGTTAATAATAAATAACTAAGAATGCGCAAGATAAACATCAATTGCAAAGTGATGTAGTGGTTTCTCTTGTATGCAATGTGGCCTGGGTTCCAATCCAGCTTAAAAAACTTTAAAATTTTTATAATGATGACCTTATGTCAGATGCCACCCAAGCAAAAGTTGACGCCGTTTGAAAAAAATGGACAAAAAAGACTAATGCGCACCTTTTTGAACAATTAAAGGACCACTTTAAAACTTTTTAAGGATAAGGAATCAGAATGGACCCCGATGTAAACTTAAGGGACCAAAAAAAGTATTTAACTTCATTTTTATTACTACATTTATTCATTTATATAAGAGACAATTCACTTTTCTAGATTCGTTGAATAATTAATGTATCTAATCAATATACATACCAAATACATTGATTATTTAATGAACCTAAAAATGTGAATTGTCTCTTTTATGAAAGAACGGAGTAGGTAGGAAAACACAAAACACAAGGAATCTTAAACTATGTGTGGGTGGGGTTGGAATCTATCATATAGCCCTCCATGGATGGTTACAATTATTTGGTGACATGTTTTATCTTAGACTCCTTGTGGGGTGCCCGTCAAACATAATAACATGCAAAACCATGACCACCCATAAAAATAGGTGAATAAAAAAACTCGGTTAAATTTTATAAGTATTCATCATATATTTTATTTTCAATACATACAACCAATAAAACTTATTATTTTCTATCAACTTATCTTTTTTCTTTCTTCTTCACAATTTATTTATTTATGTTTTCATTATTTTAGTAGTTTAAAAAAATACTAATTTCGATACTTAACATTTTCTGAAGGAGTTAATACACTCACAATCAAAAGATATAGTTTCTTATTTGGTGCAAATGTTTGACGTAAAAAAGCCATAGTTCAAAGTAGTTTGCTAATTTTTCAATTAATTTTTAAGTTCGACCGCAAACCAAATAAATCAAGTTAAACCACTCTTAATATTATGCATTTGATACTATTCGAATGATTTTTTTTTTCTTTCAAAAATTCAACCAAACCAAATTTGATTGATTTAAACCCAAATTTCCACCAAACATGATCCGACCAATCTCACATGATCACCCCTACTAATACTAATTATAAATAGAACTCTATTGAGACATTAGGTATACAATATTTTTCAGTACATTAGGTAAACAAATTTATTGCTACATTACTTAAATAGAACATTATTAAAAACTCTACCAAAAAAGTATAAGCATGTATTTAATTTGAAGGAGAAAAATAAAAGCAAAGAGTTGAGATTTTCTTGGTTGTTGGCATTTTTATTGAAATATATTAGTTAGTATATAATATGTCAACCATAATTTAAGTCATTCACCTTCTTCTCAAACTCTTAAAGATGTTCTAGCACACACAATTTTCTTGGTCATTGATTTTATTGGTAGAAGGAGTAGACTCTATCATAAATAAAAATGATGGAGGAATGAATTTTATAATAGAGGATTGAATTGGATGTTGGGAAGACAACGACATATATGCAGATTCTAGATTTAAATTTAATGTCAACTATATTAGACTTGTTCATACTTTATACACAAATCAAATAATGAATAATCTTCTATTTTTTTCTATGCAAGGTTTAGCATCACAAGTGCATGATGTGCCGCATCTTCAACTGCACTTCCATGTGAATGAGTGGTCCCTATGTTTTTTAGTGTCATCTAGTCTTGCTCTTTAAGGGACCCCTCTATAATACATGTTTGATATTACATTAGGTTTGTCTTAATCAAAATGATTTATTAGGATTTTATAAAAATTGTAATAAATAGTTTGTGTAAAATTACTATAAATCATTGTGAATTTTTTAATTAGAGGGCCATCTAGTGTAAGTGTGGATTCAACCAACCGAGTTATTAATATCGGGTGTTATTTATTATTTTTACATTGACTTTGTATTATTATCTATTTGTGTAGTAAATTTAATTTAATTTGTTGGACCAGTTATTCCAACATTTATCCACTTAAAAACTAAATTTCACAAAATATACAAAACACATAATTTTCTTTGAAAATAAAATTATATATATATATATATATATATATATATATATATATATATATATATATATATATATATATATATATATATATATATGGAAAATATTATATAAAATTAAATAAATGTTACATAATACTTTAATCAAAAGGTAATCCTAACATACACAACAGAAAAACAAGTTTAAATTTTATTATTAAAGTTCATAATAAATTTGAGAGGAAAAATTCAATATTCATAGAGAATCACACAGTTCTACAACTTTAAGCTCTGATACCACATGTAAATTAATTTTCACTTATATTATGCAATTCATTAAAAAATTTGTAAATTAATTTTCATTCAAGCTATCCAATTCATTAGGAAACTATCATCCTTATAATAATCTTAGACTACATTCGATTCTCACAAAATAAAAATATTTAAAGTGTGTATCTTGTCCATGATGATGATTAAAGATGATTGTAATTCTCCTAAGAAAATTTCTTTACCCACCTCCCTATGGGTGGTGACCTCCTGCGAAAAACCAAAACTACCCCTGCTTCGGAAGTTCATTTCCAAAAGCGTGTTTTTTTAAAAAAATTGACTTACTTCGGAAGTTCATTTCCGAAACAATTATTTCGGAAGTTCACTTCCGAAATACTGCGATTTCTGCAGATTTATCAAAACACTCCCCCTCCCCCAATCATTTACCCTAAATCAAAACAAAAAGTGGCAGAGGCGAAAATTTGTGCAAACAGAATTCCAAAGCTGCATCAAGGCTCCAATCACACTGCTAAACAACATCCAAAAGCCCTTAATCCTAACACTTTGTAAGTTTTGAAATTTTTAGATCTATTATTCAAATGCATGTTATTTAGGGTTTTAATTGCATAAATGATATATGGCTAGGTTGTTAGTAGTATTTAGGTTGTTTAGAAGCATTTTGATTTGGTTTGAAGGTTGATTTAGGGGTCTGTCATGGGAGTTGCAGGAAATTGCACCGCAGGGGTGTTTCAGAAGTTCATTTCCGAAAACACCTCCATCCCAGTTTTCGGAAATGAACTTCCGAAATATATCAGAAGTTCAAATTTTTTTGTTTTTTATTTTGTCTCGCATATTAATCGATTTCAATTGTTTACAGGAACATGTCTTCTAGAGAGGGCGCTAAGGGAAGAAAGGATTCTTCAAAGAAAGAGGTGAAAGAGGTGAAGGAGGTGAAGGAGGTGAAGGAGGTGAAGGAGAAGAAGAAGGTTTCGACCGACTCTACTTCTCATTCCCAGGGGGCCCGGGGCCCGGATGCTCAAGCTCAGTCTTCAGGCGTGAGAGTCGTGATCAACGCTGATGGTTCTGAGACTGAGTGGGATGAGGATTGGTATAATTATCTTCATTCGGAGGAGTTCGCTCGTCGGGAAGAATAACGTGTTTTTTTTTTGTTTGATGTGTATTTTGTAACGCTCGTCGGGCAGAATAACATGTTTTTGTTTTGTTTTGTTCTGATTTCGGATTGTATCGCACAGTGTATTTGTATTGGATTTATCATGTTAGTTTTTGGAAGTGGTAACCGGGGTCGGAACATATGACGGATGAGGTGGATGTCTGGAGGAAGTAGAACTGGAGATACGTCCACCACGAGACAAAGTAGCCAATCAATGTAAGCTATAGTTTATGATTATCACCTGGGGAGGTCATTTCTAAAAAATCAAGATTAAAAATAATAAGATTTTTTTTCCAATTTTTTGTAATGACGTCCCCTGATGATAATGATAAATTATAGCTTACATTGATTGGCTCCTTTGTCTCGCGGTGGACGTACCTCCGGGTCTTCTTCCTCCGGACATCCACCTCCTCCGTCATATGTTTCGGCTCCGGTTACACCTCCTCCGTCATTTGTTACTTTCAGTTGTACGTATTTTTATTAAAATAATAAATAAACCTTTTGAAATTTGGAAGCCTTTTTTTCTCCCCACCACTCTCTCATCCCCACTTACCCGTGTTGAACAATATGTAACTTTAATTTTATGTAATATTATCGTTGTAATCTTCACCCGATTAAATAAAGCGAATTGTTGTTGTTTTTCGTTTTATTCTGTCCAGACATATTTTCGGAAGTTCATTTCCGAATTCCCCAGGGGGGTGCGTTCGGAGATGAACTTCCGAAACACCACATTTTCTGAAAAAGTCACCTTATTTCGGAGATGCATCTCCGAAATCAATATTTTATATTAAAAAAAACACGTTTTCGGAAGTTCATTTCCGAAAACACCTTTTTCAAGAAAAAAAGTACAGTTTCGGAAATGAACTTCCGAAACAAGGGGTATTGTGGTAAATTCACCGGAGGTGGCCAAGAAGGTTGGGAGGTGGGTGAAGAAATTCTCTTCTCCTAAACTCAATGTATCTATTTTTTATTCTTATTTTCTATAAACTCTTTTTTTATGATTATTTGGTAGAGAAACTATTATCAAAAAAGTACTCCTTTGTGAAATAATGTATTATGACTTCCATCAATTTATCGTGATTTATATATGTTATTTATTTCCCTTCACAACAACAAATTTTCATATTATTTAAATAATACATCTTCATATTGTGTCATTTGAATAACATATTTTTACATGAGTCATTTTAAATAGGGTTAAATACGTTTTTAGTCCCTATAAATAAGGGGCCCTGCACTTTTAGTCCCTCTAAAAATTTTCTTAGAAAAAAGATCCATACAAAATTAGACGTCACGTAATATAGTCCCTCCCGTTAGTTTTCACTAACGGAGTGTGACGTGGCATTGTTGACATGGAAAAAAAGAAAAATTGAAATTGCCACACTGGATAAGGAGATTAACTTAAACTTAAGTCTATCAAATACACATCTTCAGAAAACAAAAGTCAAATTCACACTCTCGTTCCCCCCAAACTCTAACCCTAGCTGCGCGTGGTTTTGGTTCTCCATTGGTGGTCCCAGCTTCTGTGTGCTTCTTATTCTATCCTCTGCGTGGTCCCTCGCTCCGGTTGTTGTCTCCTCGTGGTCCCTCACAATCGTTGCTGTCTCCATCTTCGTGGACACAGGTAATCGCACTTCTCCCAATTTAGAATTGTCAGGGTTTCGTATTATATTCACTTCTCTTTAGTTTATACTTTATCTGAAGTCAACATAAAACTGTTAGTAATATGTATTGGTCAGGAAATGATTACGTTTAAAGTAGTGTTTTATATAAAAGGTTGTTTCGTGAAAGACCCAGAGATTAGATACGAAGGTGGGACTGTAATTGGGTTTAACAACCAAGACATAGATTATTGGTCGTTTTATGAAGCACGTGACTTAGCGAAAACCATTGAACCTGACTTTGATGAAAAAACTGTTAAGATGTGGTGGAAACCTGGAAATGGTAGTTTTGAAGAAGACATGTTGCCATTTAGGGATGACTCAGATGCTGCTGAGTTAGTGATGTTTGTTGTTGGAAATAACTGTGATGCTGAGATATTTTGTGAACCACAACCTGAAGAAGGTGGTAGTACCTTTATGGATAGGATTAGGGAGAAGGGGAAGGGCAAAGCAGAAAATGAGAATAATAGTGAGGATGAATCAAGTGATGAATCAGTAAGGGATGTGCATTTTGATGATAGTGAGGAGGAAAGAATGAAGGGTTTTGCTGAAGAAATGGATGATGTGGTGAATGGAAATTCTGCTGAGCATATAAATCAAGAAAATGGGGAAGCAAATCCTGGCGCAACAAGTCAACAAGTTAACAAAATTAGTATCACAGAAGAAATGGGGAAGCAACATGTCATTGAAGATGAATACATGACAGATGAGTTGGATAGTGGGGCTGAGGATGATAGTTCTGATGAAAGGACATGTGTTATAAGGTTCAATGAGGAAGATAAACTGAGCAAGGATTATGTCTTCAAAGTAGGAATGGAATTTCGTTCATTGAGACAGTTTAAGGATGCCATACTTGAGCATAATGTGCTAAATGGAAGAGATGTGAAGTTTGAGAAGAATGATTCTAATAGATGCAGGGTTGTTTGCAAGGACAAGAAAAAGTGTAATTATACAGTATTGTGTAGTAGGGTGTTAACATCCACAACTTTTAGGATAAAGACACTATTTGCAAAACATAAGTGTGGGAGAAAGTTTTTTAACAAAAGTGCTAAGGCAGAATGGGTTGCTAAGGTTATTGTAGATGGTTTGAAGAACAACACTAAGATGAAACTGAATGAGGTAGTTGCTGATATTAGACAAAGGTATTCCACTGAAATTCCAGGGTGCAGGGCATTTAGGGCAAGACAAATTGCAAGACAAATAGTTGAGGGGGATTCAAGCAAACAATTTAGTATGTTGTGGTCTTATGGTGCTGAGTTGAGAAGGGCTTCAGCAGGCAATACATTCAAAATCAACACTACTTCATTTGCCCCAGGATTGAAGCCTAGGTTTGAGAGGTGTTACATATCCTTTGATGGGACCAAGAAAGCATTGACAAAGGCATGCAGGCCCTTTATTGGATTGGATGGATGCCATTTGAAACACAAATATGGTGGTATTTTACTCATTGCAGTGGGCAGAGATCCAAATGACCAATATCTTCCTGTTGCTTTTGCTGTAGTTGAGAGTGAAACAAAAGACTCTTGGAGCTGGTTTATGAAGTTACTTATTGAAGATATTGGAGATGGCAGATGGTGTTTCATATCTGATCAACATAAGGTAACATGTAGTATCTTAAAATTGATTATTATTGTTGTTTAAATGTAACATGTAGTATCTTAATATTGATTATTCATGTTGTTTGAATAGGGACTGGTGCAAGTGTTTGAAGAGGAGTATCCAGCTTATGAGCACAGATTTTGTCTAAGACATTTATATGCAAACTTCAAAAAAAAGTTTGGTGGAGGAACTTTGTACAGGGATCTCATGATGGCAGCTGCCAAGGCTACCTATTTTGAGGCACATGAAGCAAAGATGCTTATGATCAAGGAGGCCAAATTGGAAGCTTATGAGTGGTTGGAGGCAATTCCCAAGAACAAATGGTGTAAGCATGCTTTCCCTTTTTTCTCAAAGTGTGATGTGTTAATGAACAATTTGAGTGAGTCTTTTAATGCAACCATTTTATTGCAAAGGGATAAGCCAATTATTACAATGCTTGAGTGGATTAGGAATTATTTAATGGGGAGGTTTGCAACCCTTAGAGAAAAAGTAGATGGATACAATGGTCAAATAATGTCTAAACCATTAAAGAGATTAGATAGAGAGATTGAGAAGAGTGCTAGTTGGACAACAACATATGCTGGTAGGTATTCATTTCAAGTTACCCATGTACTCTTTACTGACAGCTTTGTAGTTGACCTTGAGAAACATACATGTAGTTGTAACTTTTGGGAAATAGTTGGGATACCATGTAGACATGCAGTGGCAGCCATATATAGGAAGGTGGAACACCCAGTGAGTTATGTAAACAAGTGCTATCACAAGAGTACCTATGAGGCATGCTATAATGAAGTCAAACGTGGTGCAGGGAGGCCCAAAAAACTAGGTAGGAGAGAAGCTTCAAAAAATGCCAAGTCTAGAACAAGTGGTACAACACAACCATCAAACTCTTCACCTGTTGATAAGTATTATGAATGAGATGCTGAAACACTAGAAGCCTTGCTGGATTGGGATGATATTTTGGACATTAGGCCTTTGAGTGTGGATTCTTCACCCATCAAGAAAAAGGATGCTCAGCCAACAAAGGATAAAGAACCAGTTGTTGCTGCCAAGGATTCTGGACCGTCTACTGCAACTACTGCTACAAAGGCCAGGGATGGACCCAAAATTTTCTTTGGCCCAGCTCCAGAAAAGCCAAAGAACAAACCACTCAAACAACATGTAGGTGCATCATCTGTTGGACAGGTTCCTCCTAAACCACCTACAACATCTTCAGCACAAGTGCAGCCCAAAGCAAAGAAAAGTAAAAGTGATATGGATGTGGCAAAAAGGCAAAGTGATAGACTCAGAAGCCTCAAGACAAAGGCTATTCCAGGGCCAGGGAAAAAACCAGATGATCCATTGGTGATCGTTGAGGAGGATGAAGCAACAGAGGATTCAACAAGTGGTGTCCCCAAGATGAAGAAATGGGATGACATCTACAAAGGCTTAACTCAGTGACTCATGTTGTTTTTGTTGATTTTGGAAACTATTTTTTTGTAATCAACTGCTTTGTTTGTTATGGTGCTGCTTGTTATGGTTATTTACCATCTTTTGAGACATTTATTTTGTTTAACTCAAGTCAGCTTAATATGCTGCAAACATGTGCTAATTACAATGCATTATTATGTTATGGAATACAATTACTTATATATTCTGTGCTGTAATCAAATTAGAGGTTACTAATTATACTATGTCTTACTGTTAAATACGACAATTACAATGCATTATATATTATGGAATACACTTGCTGCTGTAAACAAAATATATGAGTCAATTTATAGGTCATTGTAGATAGGTCACTATGGAACCTGTCAAGTTAGATGTTACCCATATCCAACAGGTGATAAGTGCCAAAATGTTGTTATTTTGAGTATATAATTGTGGCACTTATCGATTCTATTCATTCCGATTTTGTAATAAAATCCCCACTTTTGTGTATATATTCACATTATTTAGTTTTCATATGTTTTATATACCGTTTAATAGTTTTTCCTTTGTTTTTATAGGTATTCATGCTTATTGGAGCCTCGAGGAATTAAGTGTCGAAGGCACGGCTCCGATTGCGCGATTTTGGATCAAATAAGCAAGTTTTGTGCAGGGAGCGCCGCTGAGCGGCGTGTAAGCGCGCTTTCCAGGGGCGAGCCAATTTTCCATGGCCGCTAAGCGGTGGGTCTGGCCGCTAAGCGGAGGCCTGTTTACTGTTGTAGATATTTTGTGAATACGTGTAGGCCGCTAAGCGAGATTTGGCCGCTAAGCGGCCGTAGCAGAACTTGCCTTTATATTTCTTTCATTTGAACATTTCTAGGTTATGGTTTTGGGAAAGTTTTAGTTCCAACTCCATCATTTTCATTCTTAGAGTAGGATTAGCTTAGAAAACAACACCGGGTCATGCAACACTTGGAAGATCGGAGGTGGATTTCTCATCAACCGGAGCTGACAACCCGCGAGATGTTTGGTTTATCTCTTCTATTCTTTGTGTATTTCTTTTGTGTTGGGTTTGTTTGTATATGTACTTGAATCTTATGTATATTTACCGATTTACCGATTACAAAGTTATATTTAACTTTCTTTACAAATCTATGTTGATTGTTATTCTGGATTTTTGCTCTATGCTGGGGATTTGAGTTGCTTTAGAGATAAACTTCTTGAATCCTTATCTAGGATGATATTCTGTTGGTTCTGAACTCTAGAGATAGATTTAGAGCTAGCATTCACCGATTGTATCTGTTCTTAATGCTTTCGTGTTTGAGCGGCGCGCGAGAGATCGCCGACGCGAGAATACGGATGTTCTCGTAGCTTCGCGTTAGAGATAACCTTAGTTGTGAGATGATCTCGTTTGTGCTCCAGAGATGGACGCTTATGTGAGAGATACGTGATGACATAGATGAGTATCGTAGGTTGATTATAACGGGTTGGTAAGTGTATGTTTGTGAAGAGTGAATATATTTACATTCCTGATAAGTTATTTCTCTTCTAAGAATGTGTTTGTTCTTCTTTCCTGTGTATATCTTTGTTTACTTTTCGTTCATTCAAACCCGAGCTCGAAACCGTAGAAACTGTTGAATGGCATCTTCCATCTCTGTGGACGATAAATCCCGGATCAATATTTCCAAATCTTTCTTTTGTTGCTTGCCCTATACTGCAATTCAACAAAATGGCGCCGTTGCCGGGGATGGTTGTGATTGCATCGCAATAGCTTTCATGGTCTTGAGCTTTGTATATAACGTATATATTGTATATGTTTACTTGTATATCTCCACTTGTACATGTTTACTTGTTTATGTTCACCAATTTAGCTTACTTGTTTATAATTACATATAATTATACTTTTGTATATAACATATATATTTTTATAGTTTCACTTGTATATGTTTACTTGTTTACATTTACAAATTTTTCCTTTTTGTATGATAGTAGTTGTTTGTGTTCCATACTTGTACATATGTGTTTGTTTGTGTATATAGTTGTATACTTTCATTTTTAAGTTCGTTTAATCATTGTATATATTTGTACCCGTAACGTTTGTTGAGTGGTTGGTTAGGACACTTTCTTTAGGCTTGTGCGGTGAGACATCACCATGGCATGACAAGAGGAAGCTACTTTCCAAACACCGAAACAATAAAGGCGTCGAGCTAACGACGTAAAACAAGCGCTTGTTGGGAGGCACCCCAACGGTTGTAAATATTGTTTATTTTTATGAGGTGTTTATGAGGTGTTTAGGTGAAGTGGAGGAAAATTAGAACAGCTATTTCTGTTCTGATTTTTCTGGTTTTTTCTGTCATCGCTAAGCGAGCCTAGCTCCGCTAAGCGATGACAGTAAAATTTTGTTTTCTTGCTTTGTATCAGTGGGGTTCCCATTCCACTTGGTTCACTCATTTTTCCCACTTTCACCAAGGCTATTTAGTAGTAGATACTAGTTTTGTTTTTCTAATTCTTTTGTTGGTTGTTTGTACTTGAATTTTGTCGGTAATTCGAAGATTTTTGAGGTGATTTTCCAAAGCTTGAGTGTTTCAACTTGCGGATGTATGGTAGGATATTGCTTTTGAAGTGTATCATTTAAGGTACTCATTTATCGTTTTCTACAGCATAACATGTTTAGGAAACTTTTCATTTGTACAATTACCATACAATTCATTTTTTTTGCATTACTTGCTTGTTGATTGAATCACTTTAGTTCCCAAACCATAAATGTGAGGAAGCTTTCCATTGTTTACATATGCTGGAGGCCGCAATCTTTGTTTTAACTGGATTTTATTATGCTTAATCTTTTGTTTATGTTGATTTTATGAAAGCATGAAAAGGATCAAGGCATTTTGTTTCATTTTGAGCACAACCACCAAAACCAAATAGTCAATTCACCTTGTGAGTGTGTGATCATTTGTTAACCCTTTTGAGCCTTTTTGTCAATGTCCATGTTGTTTTTGCTAAATGCTTATCTTTGAGTGTTTAGTTCTCATTTTTGCATGGATGATTGATTCTTTGTTTTCTTGAACCCTCAACCATGATTTTTGGTAGGAATTTTTACCTTGCCTTAGAAGTAGGGAGTATTCACATGATGATGTGGTTGAATTCAAGTTGGGGAGAAGAATGATTATGTACTTATTTGGTTGTTGCTATGAGGTTGAAAAGAAAAGAAAAGAAAGAAAAAATTGAAAAGGAAGGAAAAGAAAAAGAAAGAAAAAAAAATGAAAAAGTTTTGAAAAACAAAAAGAAAAGAGAAGTGAATAATTGTGCTAATAAGTATTGTGATTGGTTTGAGAAACTTGTGGATAAGGAAGAAGTTTAATCGAGATTTTGTTGTTTGAATCTTTGGTGGATTGATCACTCCCTTAGGTTTAGGCAAGTTTTTGTTTCGATTAGCCTTAGGACATATCCCTTGTTTGTTAACCAAGCCACACTACAACCTTGAAAAGTCCTTGTGATTCTTGCTTTTGTATCTTCAATGTGATTTTTGGATGAATGCATAATTTAATCTTTTGTTTGCAAGATTGTTGGATGAGTGTTAAAAGTCCTTCACCTTTGTGTGTTCTTCATCCATTGATGAAATTTTTGCTAGGTGTGATTCATGATGTGAGCATTTATTGTGTTAGAATGTTTTGTATGCTTTTTGTACTTAAGATTAGTTTCATTTACATGTTGTCGTTGTAGTATAGTGGTAAGTATTTACTTTGTTTATACGTTTTTATATTGAGCCATACATTTGTTTTTGGTTTTCAAAACTTGTTGATTCACGATTCTTTGGTTTATTGCTTTTGATTCTTTGATTTATTTGACATTGTTTGAGGACAAACAAAGTTTTAAGTTGGGGAGAGTTTGATAAGTGCCAAAATGTTGTTATTTTGAGTATATAATTGTGGCACTTATCGATTCTATTCATTCCGATTTTGTAATAAAATCCCCACTTTTGTGTATATATTCACATTATTTAGTTTTCATATGTTTTATATACCGTTTAATAGTTTTTCCTTTGTTTTTATAGGTATTCATGCTTATTGGAGCCTCGAGGAATTAAGTGTCGAAGGCACGGCTCCGATTGCGCGATTTTGGATCAAATAAGCAAGTTTTGTGCAGGGAGCGCCGCTGAGCGGCGTGTAAGCGCGCTTTCCAGGGGCGAGCCAATTTTCCATGGCCGCTAAGCGGTGGGTCTGGCCGCTAAGCGGAGGCCTGTTTACTGTTGTAGATATTTTGTGAATACGTGTAGGCCGCTAAGCGAGATTTGGCCGCTAAGCGGCCGTAGCAGAACTTGCCTTTATATTTCTTTCATTTGAACATTTCTAGGTTATGGTTTTGGGAAAGTTTTAGTTCCAACTCCATCATTTTCATTCTTAGAGTAGGATTAGCTTAGAAAACAACACCGGGTCATGCAACACTTGGAAGATCGGAGGTGGATTTCTCATCAACCGGAGCTGACAACCCGCGAGATGTTTGGTTTATCTCTTCTATTCTTTGTGTATTTCTTTTGTGTTGGGTTTGTTTGTATATGTACTTGAATCTTATGTATATTTACCGATTTACCGATTACAAAGTTATATTTAACTTTCTTTACAAATCTATGTTGATTGTTATTCTGGATTTTTGCTCTATGCTGGGGATTTGAGTTGCTTTAGAGATAAACTTCTTGAATCCTTATCTAGGATGATATTCTGTTGGTTCTGAACTCTAGAGATAGATTTAGAGCTAGCATTCACCGATTGTATCTGTTCTTAATGCTTTCGTGTTTGAGCGGCGCGCGAGAGATCGCCGACGCGAGAATACGGATGTTCTCGTAGCTTCGCGTTAGAGATAACCTTAGTTGTGAGATGATCTCGTTTGTGCTCCAGAGATGGACGCTTATGTGAGAGATACGTGATGACATAGATGAGTATCGTAGGTTGATTATAACGGGTTGGTAAGTGTATGTTTGTGAAGAGTGAATATATTTACATTCCTGATAAGTTATTTCTCTTCTAAGAATGTGTTTGTTCTTCTTTCCTGTGTATATCTTTGTTTACTTTTCGTTCATTCAAACCCGAGCTCGAAACCGTAGAAACTGTTGAATGGCATCTTCCATCTCTGTGGACGATAAATCCCGGATCAATATTTCCAAATCTTTCTTTTGTTGCTTGCCCTATACTGCAATTCAACAACAGGTTTATATCATATAAATTGTAACATTGCCAACAGGATTATAGCTCACTATGGAACCTGTCAACTTAGAGGTCTTGTAGTTTTTAAAACAACAACATGAGTAACAAACAATTATTAAACCCAATCCACAACATTGCATTCAATTTCAAAAACTTCAAATTGTACATTACAGAAAACTTAAAATTGAACATTACACCTTACACAGGTTTTGCTAAACTTAAAATTGCACATGAACAAATACATTTAACCCTTAACACAAGATCCTTAACATTTACATTTTATTAACAAATACAAATTAACCATGAACAAAATTGCTAAGCAAATTGTCTTCATCTTTCCATAAAATCCCTCTGCCTTCTGTTGGATCTGCAATTCAACATTCTTCTTCATTGCTGACTCATATAACTCCTTCAAGGCTTCAACAGATTGCATCTCTCTTGTCTTAGTTGGGTCATTTGTCCATTCTTCATTTAAACTCTCCGTTATGTTATGCCCTGGTTCCATATCATCATCCCATTCGAAGAGGTTGCACGTTTCATCGCTTTGCCAAAAGGGACACCTCCAGAAAAGTCTTCCTCGATTACGGCCGTTCTTGCAGCGATACGATGTCATACGAACATTGCAGGCACACATTCTCCATCTACGATTGCTCACACTTGTTGAATGAACTGCTGAAATCGAGTTGCCTCTATTTGAAGAAGACGCCATGGATTTCACGCGAAGCTGAAGAAGACGAAGCAGAAAGATGAAGAAGAATATTGCTTGGAACAATGAAGAAGGAAGAAGACGATAAATGGGTGAGAGGGGAGAATAAGGCAATGAGAGGGAACAATTAGGGTTTTCTGAATAATTATAATGGGACTCCAACGTGTCAAATGAAAACATACAGCTGGCCAGCCACGTCACCCTCCGTTAGTGAAAACTAACGGGAGGGACAACATTACGTGACGCCAAATTTTATAGGGATCATTTTTCTAAGAAAATTTTTACAGGGACTAAAAGTGCAGGGTCGCGTTTTTGTAGGGACCCCTGGCATAATTAACCCTTTTAAATATTTATTAAAATATTCTTACAACTTAGACCTAACATTTCAAAATTATATTTGGTGAAAAGAAACACATACCAATACTAATGTAATTATGAAATTCAATAGAAATATACTCAGTATTCATAGAGTTGTTAGCTCTTGAGATTTTAGCTTAGTCTCTGTCAATTTTGTATCTATTTTTTATTTATACCAAGGGCTTCTTGCTCAATTTTTACTGAAAAGTATAATTTAAGAATTTTCTCTTAATTTTTTTATTTTAAATGAAAAAATAAAATGAATATTAATGAAAAAATTATTTTTATGTCATTTATATTTATAAACTATTTTTACTGTTAATTTTATTAAAATTATAAATTTGATTCAACTAACTTATTTGTTATTCAATCTCCAATATAGTTTCATCTATTACAAACTAACTTGTCAATTATTTTTCATTAAACAAAATAAAAAAATTTAAATATTGTGAGTGTTATCATTTTTCAATGATTTATTTTTGTCAATGATTTGTCGGTCTCTCTTGCTTTGCTCAACAAATTTCTTCATACTTTAGTGACTAATTTACTTCTAGATTATTTTGAAATGACGTTGTAGTTTTAATTACTTTTCACATTATTAGTTGGGTTGACATTTGTAAGTTATAGAGTTTAAATTATATTCACATTATTAGTCCTACCAAAAATATAATAATTCATATTATTAGTTAGTTTGACATTAATTAAAATCTATAACCAAAAAAAAAAAAAGGTAAATTGTCTTCTATTTTCACATGGCACCAAAGACTTCCATGATATTTTTATTAGCAATAATGCAAATAAATTGTTTAATGTTTGAGTTTAACGATATGAATTATTAGTATGCTTTTTAATTTTTTTTTTATAAATTCATTTAATTGCATCTTACATCACATAAATAATTTTGAATATTTTATAAGTTAATACAACAAAGGAACATAATAATCGAATACTAATATAATTTAGATTTAAATATAATTTTAATTCTCATTTAATTAAATTTGTTATTTTTATCTCTCTATATTCTCGTGCGATTTTATTTTTCTCAATTTTAATTTTTCTTTTGACTATTGTAGAGGTATTTTAAGTGATGTGGATGTACCTCTCATGGCAAATTTAATTTTCTTTTTAAATTATTTAAATTGATTTTATAATATTTTAAATTAAAAATATTTGTAGAACTCTAGAATAACTTTTTAATAAAAGTAATTTTTTTTTTTGGTTACAATATTAAAAGTAATTTTAGTACAATTACAAAAGTGCTTAAATAGACTATGTAATATTTAATGGTTCTCACTTAACATACGCTAGAATAAAATTAATATAAATAATTATATAATTAAAAAATGCTTACATCATTGTCTCTCAAAATGGTGAATGATATTTATCATTTCAAACTTGTAAGTAAGTTGAATATATTTTTTTGGATTGTAACCCTTTTCTTTTATAACACATCAATTAGTTGATTTCATAAATAATATAAGTTGTACTTATCAATTTACTAACTAACTTCTCCAATGGCGGATCTTGTTCAAAATATTAAGGGGTGCGAAAAATATTATTTAAAATTATAGTAATAATAATTTATTTTTATTTTTAAAAGTTTTTCTCTTAAGGAAATACTATTTCTTAAAATATTTAACTATTGTATCACTCTTACAAATACATAAATCAATTACTATTAACTAAAAAAAAATAAGAACTTAACTTTTATATTACATTGATAAAATATGAATAAATTAACTATCAATTCCAAAGTTTAAATTGCCAAAATACTAAAATCTAAATTAGTCTACATCCAATACAAATAAAAATCTAATATAATAGTTATTTTTAAAAACCAGAAAACCAAAAAAGAAAAATTATGAATGTATAATTAGTTTGAAGTACAAACCTGATATTTACAAACCTAAAAATATCGATTGATAATAAACCAGAGAAAAAAAAGGTCTTCAATCAAATTCTTATTTTATCAAATAATTATTTAATCAAATAAGTTTGATACCCTTTGAATTTAATTAGATAAATACTTATTATTTAATCAAATAATTTTACTCAATGTTACATCACATTTTTATTTTATTTTAAAATAAATTATAATTTTAAATCAATTGTATGATACTCTATTAATACTCACGGGTACTAACATTATTGCACTTTATAAATAAAATAACTCTAGGAGTTTCCTATAACAAATAAATTACTAAAAAAAATTGTTTATTTCTAAGCAAGTCACTGATGTGACAATGGCAAGAATATACATACGGTAGTTGATAAAATAAAGTAGGAAGATTATCTATCATGCTGAAATCATGCTTCAATATAAAACCTTAATAAAAAAGTAGTCATCATTTTTTGAGGGGTGCAGTGGCACCCTCCCGCTCCCAAGTAACTCCGCCACTGAACTTCTCTATGATGAAATGTTGGTCTATCTTGATATGTTTTGTCTTGTCATGTTGAACGAAGTTATGAATAATATTGATATATTGATGGTTGATTTATTGTCACAAAATAATTTTGTAGCATATTCATACTTTATCTTTCAATCTTCCAGCACGAGTCTCGTCCATAATAACTTACAAATTTCTAATGCCATAGCTCTAAATTTTTCTTCAACACTTATTAAGTAACCAAATTTTGTTTCTTATTTCTCAAAATAACAAAAATTCATTCTAAATGGTATAATATCCTGAAATAAATAATTTATCACTTATTGAACCCACATACTCAACATAAGTGTAAACCTATATAGTTAGACTTCCACCTATTTTAAACAAAGAGTTCTTTCTCTAGAATATCTTTGAGATATTGTAGAATATGGTCTCCGGTACAAAAATGTCTCACTTTAGGGTCATGTATGAATTAACTCACCTAACTCACAACATATATCAAATTTGATGTAGTATGTGCCAAGTAAATCAACATTCACATTAATATATGATATTGGCCGTTATGAGCTTTGACTCCTCATCAAAGTTCATCTTGTAATTTTGTTTAAAAGAAACACTTCCAGGTTTGCCTCTAAGTTTGGTTGTTTTCTGCAAAAGATCACACACATACTTTGTCTAAAAGATAAAACTGTATTTCTGTAAAGTTGGCAAAGGTTCTTCACATTTATTTCGACTGGTAATTTATCCTAAAGCAATTATATCTCAATAAAATCATCTCATATTAAATTAATGTCATCAATATAAACAAGAAATATAGTTAGTTTTTCTCCTTATGAATGTTTAAAGAAAAGCGTATGATCTTCTCGATCTTGCTTATAATCTAAAAACATAATTACTTTGTAAATATTCCAAACCACATCCAAGGAGATTTTTTTAGTCCATATATATATATAAGGCATTTCACAATCTACATATCTCGCCAATTCTATAGCCACAACTTATAATTACTTATTCCTAGTTAATTACTAAGTTTAATAATTGCCTTAATTCAGATCGGCAAACTTACGGTCAATAATACCTATTCATCTAAGATTATTTTGTACGCTCGTCAACACACAAAGAGCATTAAAAATAAGAACAATTGAATAATAATTATAAGATAAAAGTATTCATAAAATCACAATCATTCATATGATCCAATAACGTACAATTAACTTCATCCCTAAAGAACTAATATAAAATAACTTAGCTATTCATATAAAATTAACAATTATCATGAGTTGATAAGAAGTATTCATCGAAATCAATGGAAAATAAGCTTTCTAATGGCTTCAACTCAAAATTCGCTCACAAAAGCTCATGGTCGTCCCTTTCTTTCTAAAATTCGTAACCCTAAAAAAAAGTCTTAAACTTTTTCTATTTAAAGTGTGAAAAAGTATGTCAAAAAAGTTGTCATCACGACCGATTTCTCCTGCATCGCGATTACGATATGTCATCAACGTGCCCACGATGTCAACATCGTGAGCGTGTTAAAAGAAGTGGAAAAATCTTCTCTTTTCTTCCTTTTTCTTCTTATTTTTTTAAGTCACAACTTTCTTCACATTTGGAGATTTTGATCACTTCTTCAACATTTGGCATGGCTTTCGCTCATAATTCCACTAATTTGTTTGAAGTTGCTTGCAAGAATTTCGTAATGACTGAGTGTCATTAGTAACGATCAAGGGTTTAATCTAATTTATGTTTTAACAATATATCTATCTTCATCCAACTGAATTCTTGCCTCCTTGTCTCTCATAAATATCTGAAGTGTCATTTTTCTCAAGTGATTTCATTTCCTCATTCATAGCTCTAACCCAATTTCTATTTTTCATTGTTCTACCATAGATGTTGAGATTCTCACATAATCAATAGCTGTAATAAAACTCAAATTTTTCGTGGAACAGTTTCGAGAGTAGACGTACTAAAAAATATAATATCTAGATATGTAGGGACAATATATTTTATCTTTTCATTAAAGTAATGGGTAAATTATTTACATGATTATTACAAGTATAATTTTTTTTAGAATCACCAACAAGAGAATCATTTTCAATACTTACTGTCTTTGTTAACTGGAGTTGTATTTGGAGCATATCCATTTTAATTTTTCTCTTATACACTTAAGTTGGTGTCAAAGTTGTTGATTCATGCAACATAAGACAATGGATGAACCAAAAATAGGATTACGAGTATATTTTGGAACAAAAATAGACTTAGAATTGAGACTATGAGTAGGTTCAAGACTAACCTAAACTATGACTATGAGTAGGCTCACTTAAAAAATAAGTGACCACTCAAATTTAGTAGTAGACACAAGAATATGACTATGGGTTTTAGGGATGTTACTGATCAGAAACTCAATCTCAAAGTCATTTTTGTTCGTGTTTTACTCCTAAGGTTGAGGACAAGTGAAGTAAAGCAAATATTTGTGAAAAGTGACATATTTAGAAATAAAGTACATACAACTAGGAGGATGATAGCATTTGCACCCTATTTTGTTATGAACATAACCTACAAAGACACGTCTAAGTACATAGGAATCTAACTTAGTTATATGTTGTTTATGAACATGGATAAAAGCAAAAAAGGGAGATCCTAAAGGGAACAACATTAATATTACCTATAATACGATTCCACATGATTAACTGGATAAGAAGGGGCAAAAACTACCTCACCTTGTCGTAATTCTGGGACAATAATTTGATAGACAAGACCTCATGCAGCTTCAAATACGTAACTATTTTTCTTTCTACAACATTATTTTGTTGTATGGTGTCGGCATATGTAAACTCAAAGATAATGCGCTAATTACTGGTGTTGTAACAACATAATTTAATTATTAATAATAAAATTAAATTAGTTGTAAAGAAAAAAATTAGAGTAAAATTAGATTAATTAGTAAGGAGTGTCATAAGTGTAATTATAAATAAGTGAAGTAGAGTGACATTTTTGTATTAAGTGCAGAAACACAATATAATATGGATATATGCTCTCATTTGATTTGGATCAAAAACAATTTTTATTATTTACTTCAGAGTATGAAACCTCATTGAAAAACTTGACTCATTATCATGAATACCATAATTTTTTTTTTGTTGTACTCCTTTTTTTTCTCCCATTAGTATAAAAATCCTAAACCCTAAATTCTCAAAATATAACAATTTCAAATTTTGAATGTGTTACTAACCTCATTCTTCAAGACCTTCTTGTGGTAAAGGAGGCCAATGTGAGATTTTTTAAGTGTTTTCTTTCTCTAAGGGTTGATGACAGAAATATATTCTAAATCATTGTTCAAAACTCTATTCGTGTTCAAATTGGTAGTATGCATGTATATTTTGTTAATCGTCGAGACTATTTTAATACTTAGGAACTGAAGTTGGAAGGATATAAGTATAAAATCCCTTTGCAAATTGATTGGAGGGAGAGACTTTGAAATTGAAACTAGATATTTTGCTCTGACAACTCAATTAATGGGTTATTTATAGGATTTAATCGTACAAGTGAAATACTAATGCAATTAGTTAGAGAGTTAATTAGAGAAAATAAGCTTATTTAGAAATTTCAAAATTTCAGTTTAGAGTTGGTTTGACATTTGATTAGAAAATTTATTAATCAATATTATGCATCTTTTATTTGGTAATTCCTTTTTTATATTCTGCTTTGGAATTTAAAAAGTAGAGTCAATTCTCTTCATTTTTAGTATTAATTTCATAGGAAGAAGATTTTTAGTGAGGTCAAGGCATGAACTTTAAGTTGAGGTTGCAGTGCTGAAACCAACATAATTTGTCTATAGGGGTTTTAGGAGGAAAAGTAAATATTTCATGATTATATGTATATATTTTATGTTATATGCATATACATGTATAGTCCTATATAAATCCTATATTTATATGATTTTAATTCAGGGATGAGTCAAGATTAAATGGTATAAATTATAGAAAATGTAATTAGGTTTAATGTATGGAATTTCAGGGATGAGTCAAGATTAAATGGTATAAATTATAGAAAATGTAATTAGGTTTAATGTATGGAATTTCAAGTAAGCTCGCAAAGATAAAAGTAGTTGATTTAGAATAGTTTAACTAGCTATTAATTTGTAATTTTCAGTTGATCAAAAGAAATTTGTAAGTGTATAGAATTATGTTCAATCTATGTTATTGAATGAGTAAACTTAAGTATTATTCTCCAATAATGTCAATTGAATTTCAATTTATGTAAGACATCTCAAGTAAATTGCGAGAAATGTCTGCGTCTGATTAAGTTGTTATCGGTCGGATAAGCAGGCTTGAGAACGTCTCACCTCAAGAATATTTTTTTGAAGGATAAAATGAACAAGATAATATTAGTTTAAGGATACACCATATTATTTATTTATTTTGTGTATAAATTCCCTTGATCAATTGACAAGTGAACTTCCATAGCTTGCTAACAATAATGGTTGTAGTAAAGAACTCATTGAAACAAATAGGTCAAGTTCCTCACGTTTTTGATATAATTGGTTTTAACATAATTGAATTTTTAATAAAATCAATTTTACACTTTTAAAATTATTTTTTACTATTTTATAAGACAAACCAAACATATTATTATTTACTTGACTATCTCTAACATCAAAGTGGGGATGAAGAGATTCCTAAGTAATAAAAAAGTCTTTTTTTTTTTTTTTGGTTTTGGACAACAGGTTTGAATAAACTGTTTTTATAAATAATTTATACTCCATATTATAACTCACTTTAAATACCTATACAAATCTTATGTAATTAGAAAAATTAAAATAAGCTTTTTCAAATATATCTTTAATGTCATTCACATAAGAGCAGATATTGGCAACCACATAAGAAGCTACATGACACGTCATTCACACGTGTAAGTAGGGTCTATGCATTTTCCATCCAAGTGGGTCTCATGCATCTCCAACGTCACTCTCCTTCTCTCTCTTTTTTATCTTTTTCAATTTTCCTTTTCTTTTTCTTTTCAAATTTATAGATAAATAATTTATAGATTGAATAAAAAATTATAATTATTTATTATGAATAATTTTTTTTGATATAAATATTGAATGTTCTTCGCAAAATTATATAAATTAATCCTTCCATTTTGAGAGAACTATAATATACAACAAAGTTCTATTTTAAAAAATTTAATAGTCTTACATATTCAAATTGCAAAACATCATTTTAAAGATTTAATACTATTGCTTATTTAAGATTGAGTTTGAATGATTAAGTGTGCTCATTAAAAATTCATTAAAAAAATGGGACATAGCGGAGTAAATATTATTGAAGATTTGAACCTAAAACTTTGATTGATTATAAAAGAAATGAGGGTGAAAGAGAGCACTGTATGTTTAAAATCTAAAAATTATAAAAATATATGTTAATATTTATGATAATAAAATAAAATAAATAAATAAAATAAATAAAATTATTTTACGATATCGGTGCATCCACCATTTTCTCTAATATTAATAAATATTAAAGTGTGTGAATTTGCTACCTTGAATTCTATTGATTCTATGTATAGAGTTAATTAAGGTGGGAATGAAAAAAATAAAATTGTTTACCAAAAAAAAAGAGAATGAGAAAAACACAATATAAAAAATAAATAAATAAAGTTTCTCTCTCTTGTGAAAAGGCAGACCCTTTTCTGTTTCTCTCTCTAACCGCTACCAATATTAAAAGGGGTCCCTTCCTCGCTTCCCGTTATGCTATCCACTCAACAAAACTCTCATTCCTTTCTTTTCCTTAAACTCTCTGTTTCATTATTCCTCACAATCAACTAAAAATGGTAGCTTTAGTTTCTCAAGAAAATGTCGTAACATTGGTTTCTCGTACCGGTCGAGAGTTACAACGTTATAGAAAAGGTCGTCGTCAAGTTGTCGGGTTCGTTTCTTCACATCCCACCCCTTTCTATTTCCTCAATAACTTTCTCAACTAATTTTTTTATTGAATAACTAACTTTGTGTTTTGTGTTTATGCAGATGTATACCATACAGATTCAAGATTGGAGAGAAAAAATCATTGGATGTTTTGGATGAATTGGAAGTGCTTGTCATAAGTTCTCAAAAAGGAAAAGGGATGCTATTTCCTAAGGTATTAATATAATCAATAAATGAATAAGTGTGATGTCGCCGGTTCCAATCCGTGTTTCTGTAACTGATGTCTGTACAGCTACCAACTGAGTTGCCTTAATCACTATTTTAATTTATTTTTTTGTATTTTGTTATTTATAATTTTATTGTTGACCAAACATCAGGGAGGTTGGGAGTTAGATGAATCTCAAAAGGAGGCAGCTATGAGAGAAACTATGGAGGAAGCTGGTGTAAAAGGCATTGTTGAAGATAAATTGGGAAAATGGAGTTTCAAGAGTAAAACATATGACACTTTATATGATGGATACATGTTCCCTCTACTTGTTCAAGAACAAATGGAGTTTTGGCCTGAACAAAATCTTCGTCAAAGAACATGGGTAAGTATGAAAAAAAATAATTTTACACTGTCATCTAATAAAAATATATTAGTCAACTATTTCATATAAGTAATTTAAGAATTACGCATCAACCTTTTAATCTATTCTATGTGGCAATTATTGTAATTTAATTTAGAAAATGAGTTTGAAAAATTCAATTTTGGATTTTATGCAGATGAGCATAAGTGAGGCAAGAGAGGTTTGTCAACACTGGTGGATGAAAGAGGCTTTGGACAGATTAGTAAACCGTCTTTTGGGTCAAAAACTTGTTCGTGAAAACCTTCGTCCTATAAATTGCATTGGGGATGCCAAATCTGACTTGTTAATAGTGTAATTTCCTCGAGGGTAGAGAGAACATGAGGAGAAGAGTTAGTAGGATGGATCCAATGAATTGAGCCAAAATCATATGATAGTATATATTATAAAAATAATGATATGAATAATAGACTTTTAGATCTCTCATTGAAGTTTGCAATTAGTTTCCCATAAATATTATTTTTTTTGCTAAGAGAAGGAATTTGAACATGACTTTTCTCATCTTATAATGAGAGGGACTATTTTTAAATGTATTTGTGGGAATTTGCAAAACTTGTTGAAATTCATTAGGTGACAAATTGATTGCTTTGCTTTTTTAAGCAATGGATTTGTGCTAATGTACTAAGAGGGGTGTGATATGAATATTTGGTTATTTGTATTACCTCTATGATATAATGGTCAAGGCTTTTTTTTTTCACCACTTATTGTACTATGTGATGTGATTATCATTTGTGGATTATAAGTTCACTTGAAGTTTTGTCTAGCATGATCAAAATTGTTAACACTTTTATTCAATGAAATTTTAACATAATTTGTGTAGGTAAATATTAATTCTTCCTTCCCACCCAAAATAGTACATATGCCAAAATCAAGTATAGCTTTAAATCATGTCGATTAGGTGTTAAGTATTATCTATTATTAACCACTAATCTCTAGCAAAATATCCAAACCTAATAAAGATGCATAGAGATATAAATAGTAGGTTGTTAAATAATGAAAACCTAATAACACATGGTCATATCAATCATGAACCATGACTATAATATTATTTTAGAATTACGAGTTTGTTCAACCTTATAAAACCAATTGATAAGATGATGATTAAATGATTTATTAGTTTAGGCAAATCGAACCAATTTGAAATTTAAATTAATTCAAGGTGTTCAGGTTGGACATTTTTTTTACTTCGAACAAAAATTGAATCAAATTAATGAAATTTGATGTTAATTGTTTTGGACAACAGATTTTTAAAATTCTACCTGTGAATCCGTCTACCCGAACCAATCATATTTAATCTGTATAATTTATATAATCATTATCATAAAAACTAATATAATGTATTTAACTTTAAGAAATAAATGAAACATCATTTTTGATATTCACAATTTATATGGGGACAAAAAAAATTAAAGATTTTATATTATTATGAAAAATTAGTTAATGCATAATTTTATTTTAAAATACTTTTTGCACATTTGTTTCTAATCTATTCAATCAATCCAATTCAGATCAATATGTCGTTTTTCAGTTTAGTTTGTTTTGGAGTTTCTCTTCATTTTAACAATCCATTTGATAGTTATTGGCTTCCTTGTAAGAGGCAACTTGACAAGATCCCAAATTTGTTCCTTTCAATAGCCTTCAACTCTTTTCTCAAGGTTGTCTTCCATACATTCTTTCATTGCATCTTTATGATCATTTGCTAAGCATAAGAAAAATAAGGCATAATGCACCAATTCTCCTCCAACATCATCTTAAGAACAACTCACATCAATTAGCCTAGCAAGAAATTGTCTGACCAAACAAACCATCCTTTAAAATCTGACCAAACCAAACAATAAAACAATTGTTGATTGTTTCTATGTACACAAGTGTTTTACAATTTTATCTAGCTTTAAGATGAACTTTAACATTAGGCAAGTTGGCAACTATAAGTTGTGAGGCTAATAAGTAAAGAATGATAGCATTTCACCATCATCACTGATAAAAAGTACCCCACGGAATAGTAACCTATGAGTTGGGGTAACACTGACACCAACTTTAGTTTTGCCTATATGTGGAGGAATCAAATGAAGCTCTTAACATATCCTAAAAGCCAAATAGAGACGTTCATTTCTATTTCAAGGGTTTGGATACTTATAAATGAGAAGTGCAAGTTATCTTGTCAAGATTTTAATAGATTCAACCGTTTATTTTTTGAATATCTATTTGAACAATCTCTTCATTTACACTATTTCAACAATAATAAGTTGAATTCTGTCCCTCTATTTCAATTCAAAACTCTTCTCAACGTTTCTCTCTTTTCATTCTTTCATTTTAGGGGTGGTTTTTGGCCATTTTTAGCTAAAAATCACCCCTCAACACCGTTTTTCTTTCTCTTTTTGTTTAAATAAGTGGTTATCCATACAGATTTGCTTCTTGTTTTGTGTGTTTTTAAGTTTTCATCGTCTTGTACGGTGTTAGTTGGTTTTCCCGTCTTAGTACGGTGTTTGTTGGTTTTTCGTCTTAGTACGGTGTTTGTTAGTTCAAATTGACACATTCATTTCAAATCATTGCAGATCCGAGGAAGACTTGGGCGTCAATGTTGCAGATCCAGAAGTATGAATATTCTGGTGACTTTTATTTTGTCATATTTGTAGGCACTTTCATGTTGCCGTTGCATGCTATTAACCTAGGTGCTGCGAGATTGTTTGCAGATTCACCTTTTTCAGTTTTTAGCGATCTTGAATTTGTAATGATCGATGTGTTTTTAATTTGAATTAATAATATCTTTTTAGTCAAAAAAAAAAAAAACAATAATAAGTTGAATAGCTATTAAATACTCTATATTAAAAGAATAATGTCATTTACACAAAAATGGAAGATAAGGCGACAACAAACTAATCTCTTTTTTAGAAGACAAATCTAATTCTCTTTATAGATCTATTATTGGAAACATGCTTATGATAAAACTCCTACTCCCTCTGGTCTCAAATATAAGAAAAAAAAATTTCTATGGTCTTAAATATAAGCAAAAAAAAATCAATATTTATTACATTCAATATCACTATTCCAAATATACTCCTACAATTTTTTACATTTTAAATGTTTGCAACAATTTCCAGAGCAAAAAATAAGGGTAGAATTAGAAAGAGAGTAAGAATTAAATGCATTGAGACATTCTCCTTAAAGGATAAGCTTTTTTGCAAATTTGCTTATATTTGAGACCAGAGGGAGTACGTTTTAAGAAGATGAATTGAAAAATTTTCAAACATGATAATTAATGAGTTGGCTATAAAAATTGACATTAAATGGACCTTACAAATAGAGGTAAAAATAGGTCAGGCCGATAACAATGGCTTATTAACTACCCTATACATGTTCAAGTTATACATTTTTTTTAAATAGAAAAGGTCTAGATTTTTTTATAAATTTATTTAGTTAAAAATGTTAGGCTTCAGGAAAAAAAACCTTTTAAAATTATTAGACCGATTTATTTAAATAAATATGAAAAATATTTTTATTATAATTGTTATGTTTTGTACTTTAAATTAAAATACATAAATATAATTTGATTATCGTGAAAAATTTGTGAAAATAAGATGAAAATATCTGATGGACATTGTTTTCATAAGTTCTCTTAAACAAATAGTCTCACAGAACTTTTGCTAATAGATAAGTTAAAATAAGTCAATACAAACAAATTTTTAGTCTCTTGGTCTTTTAGTTATTTAGTCTATTTAAAAATTATTTAAATTGTTTATTTACATATGTATAAAATAAATAGGCTTTTATGTAGGCTAACCAGACCTTCGAAAAGGTCGGATTCAGGCCTAAAAATAAGCCTGCGATAGGCTACACCAAACTTAGACTTCAATTTTTTTGATAGGTCCGACTTAGACTTGACAAAGCCTAACTCGGTCTAGTCTATTTTCACCCTTACTTATAAATCAAACCATAAGCCAACTTAAATATTAAACCAAAAAAAAAAGTTTGAGAGTTAATTTTACCACGCTTAATTATTAAAAACTGCGTCTCTATATTTTATCACACTTAAGGTTCTATTTGGTAAGACATATTTTTGAGTTTATAGCTTATAACTTATAAGCTAATATAATAATTTAGATCTGTTTGATAATGTTTTTTTTATCACAAGTTTATAATTTATTTTTTATATGCTATTTTAAATAGCGTTTTACCTTATAGTTATAATTTGTCATTTTTTCTTCCTTTTTTATTCTTGTTATTTTAACAAAAATTCACTTTTATACTTTATAATTTATTTTAATTTAAAATGAAATAATTATGTATTAAATATTGTTTTTGTCATTTTACATTTATAAGTTAGTTGAACCACTAATTTTATCAAACACTTCAATTAATTTATTAGCTATCTGTCTTAACCATTAACTATAAATTATAAATTATCAACCATCAATCATAAACTATAAATTATCGATTAGAATATCAGTCAACCGCTATTTTTATTAAATAAACTTTAATTATTAATTAAAAACCGCATCTATCTCTCTACGAGGAAAAGTAGTTAATTTGATCAAAATAGTGTAATTTTTCCGTACATGTAGATAAAATTAGAGGTGGAAAAAGAGCTACAGGATGTTCCTACCCGCTACCCAATCTACTATTAGGATCTAAAGGACCAAGCCTCATGTGGTCAGGTCTTGTTGAAAGGGGTCTATTTGCACCTCCATTTTTCCTATATATAAAAAGATTATTTGAGTTGTGGATTTATATATTTGGATTTCAAATTTTTAAAACTTAGATTCTTTCAAAAAAATATTAAAAGGGATTTTTATAGAAAATAATAATAACACGAAAAGGAAATTATTTTAAACGATGCTGCAAATAGTAATTTCATGGATCAATCAACAACTGGATACATTTAGGCCCTGCATTTTATTGGGCTAACAGTAGATAAGTTGGTATATCTTTTTCTTTGAGAATTTCTTTCCTGGCCCCCTACCTTCTTGGTCACCCGCGACGAAAACCCAAAAATACTCCTACTTCAGAAATGCATTTCTGAAGTAATTCTTTTTCAAATTTTTTTTTTTCAAAATTTTTCCAGAACTCGGAAATGCACTTCCGAAAATATCAAATGAGAGCGTTTTCGGAGATGCATTTCCGAAAACACTTATTTTTGGGATGGTGAATTGCTGTAACTACATTCAGAAACTTGGAAGAGCCTTGCTATAGACATTTTTTTGACTTTTCAACACATACACTGTGTCTTAATTTTAATTCACACATGTTGTTTCCAATCTTTCACTTAATACACAAAAATAATTGGGGGATGTATCCATACTAAAAGAATTTACACCAGGGAGATAAAGTATTTTTTTCCATCTTTCTCTTGTATCGTTGGTGTTGCAGTAAAAATATATTCATCATTAATTTCAAAAGTTATTAGTAAAACCACAACATCATGAAACTGAAACTGCAAAAATCATTTGAAAACTTTTTTTCAGAACCAAACTCTAACATATCCCAAATCAAATAATAACGACAATTTAAGACTTTGAACAATTTATCAAGATCCATTCACAACATTGACAAATAAAAAACAAACATAATTACATAAGGGAATTTTTAATTATAACAGTATCTTGTTCCTCTTCATTATATGTGCCAAATTATTCTTTCCTTCACCATGTCTTTTTTCCGAAGTATACTTCCGAAACCCTCAAAATGGGTGTTTTCGGAAGTGCATCTCCGAAAACACCCCTCATTTGATGTTTTCGGAAGTGCACTTCCGAACTCTGGAAAAATTTAGAAAAAAATTTACTTCGAAAATGCATTTTCGAAATAGGGGTATTTATGAGTTTTTGCTGGGGGATCACCCCACAGGGAGGTCAGAAAAGAAATTCTCTTTTCTTTTTCTTTTTCTTTTTAAATTTTTTTTACCCTATATACTCTTACATTTATTCCTCTACATCAACAATTTTGTAAATATTCCAAACTTGTTCTTTTTAATTTTATTTCATATTGTGAATTTTACTATTCATTCGAAATTGATAAGTGTGCACCCCTCCTATTTGAATTGGATAACTTGCTACAAAGCCGATATGTTATTTTTCTTAACTAGATAAGTTGCCTATATGAAATCCAGTTCAATTTATGAACAAACCGGAAAATATGATATGAAGTAATCCGATTCAATAAAGTCATTTGGATAATTTTCATTAATGTTATATGGTTCGCTACATTTACAGTTTCAGATAACTTCCATCCTAGTGTTTTGGTTATGTATTTTTTACCAACTGCATTTCTTTGCTATAAGACTTTCGGTTCGCTTTATTTTTTTAATGTTTTATTGATTGATTTTTTGTATTTATATTTAAAAGGTATGGACATTCCTTTGATGATATGCGATAAAAACCTGACATGCGTAGATACCACTGGTGTATTTTCAACAAGTCAAAACTTTGCTACACGAGAAGAGGCAACATGTTGGATTAGGGAGGTTAGAATCAGGAATAAAGTGACGGTTATAATAACTCTTTCAGATACAAAAACAAGCAAGAGAGGAAGAAGTGACAAAGTAATATTTGGTTGTGATAGAGGTGGAAAATACAAAGAAGGAGATAGTGAAACACAAAGTGCTAGTAAGAAATATGGTTGTCCATTCAAAATTAGGTCAACAACGTCAAAAGATGGTTTTGGATGGAAGATTGATGTAAAATATGGACTTCACAATCATTGTTTACCTGATAGTTTTAAAGTCACACGTTTTTAGGTCGACCAAATGCAGATGAACGATAACATATTATTGATTTGACAAAACATCATGTTCCATCAAGACACATACTATTGTCATTGCAAGAGCGAGATTCGGAGAACTTCACTCGGATCATGCAAATATATAAACATAAGAGTAAGTTACAGAAATACATAAGGGGTCCTAGAATGGAAATACAACATTTGTTTAAGCTGATAGATAATTCAGATTATGTATACTAGAGTAGGAAAAAAGATGAGTCAGAAGTTGTGAGAGATATTTTCTAGGCCCATCCAGAATTAGTGAAGTTGTTGAATATGTTTTCTATTGTGTTGATTATGGACAACACATACAAGACAAACAAGTAAAGGCAACCTCTGTTTGAAGTAGTTGGTATGACATCAACTGAGTTAACATTTATTGTTGCATTTGACTATATGTAATTTAAGCAGAAAGAGAATTTTTGTTGGTATTGGATAAGTTAAAACAATTTTTTATTAAGCAGGGGTTTGACAACTAGTGATTTTGACTGATAGAGATCTTGCTTTGATAAAAGCAATTGAAACAGTATTTTCAAAGATAATTAATTTGCTTTGTTGATTTCACATCAACAAAAATGTGAAATCAAAGTGTAAGGAATATGTTGTGAATGATATACGAGAGCCAATAGAGAAAATGTGTTAGGAACTTGTAAGGGCTAGTGATAAGGTAGAGTAGCATCAACGGTTGCAACAACATGTGCACGTATGTGTTGACTTTAAAGAATTTTTTGATTATGTGAAAGATAGATGGTCGACTCCACATATGCATAGATTTGTCGAAGCATGAATCAATCAAGTGTTGCAGTTGGGCAAAACCACGACTAATAGGTATATTTGATTTCAGCCATAGTTTTTTATCTTAATACTACGGGTACTTGCTTGTTTTTTTAAAGGTTAAGTTCGGGCATTGAAAACTAAAGCAAATGTTGGAGAACAACTTAGGTGATATGTGAAAATATTGAGAGACTATGAATGGAAATCTCAAGATACAATTGGGAAACATTAAAGCTTCATTTTAGAAGAGTTTTTATAAAGTTGAACATGCACACACTATCCATTTTATGGGAATTTGCGTGGATCGATATCAAGAGCTGCTTTGAGGTGCATTGCTGAAGAGTGGTTGAGGATTGACATTGTGGGCACTAACACTCAAATGTGCGGGTGTACTCATAGAAAAGTATACGGGTTACCTTGTGCTTGTGACTTAGGGAGATACACATTGAGTGGTGATCCAATACCAATTGACAATATTCATATCCATTAAAGAAAGCTAAGTATGGAACGCAAACAAGAGGTAGATGCAGATGATGGATAAGAGGTGGACATGACCAATGAAATTAATGCGATTTTGAAAAGGTTCAGGTCATTAGATGTTGCAGGAAAAAGCACACTAAAAATTAGGGTGTGTGAAATTGCTTATCCCACTACAACAAGGATGTGTCCACCTCCTGAAAAATAAAAACCAAAGGAGGGGTGAAGAAGAAAGAGAAGAAACTTGTGGAATATGATGTTTATTGTGACCCTTCATATCATGAGTATGTTGATCAAGCAAACTCGAGTTCTCAAAAAGTTTTCAAAGATGGCATGTACACATTAGGTTCAGGTAGTTAAACATTCAAATATGTTAAGTTAATTACTTATTTTTCTTTTGATATTAAATTTATAAACAAGTAAACATGAATGAAGGATTTCCTTTGCCAGCGTTCACATTGAATTGGAAGAAATTTCGCACAAGAGATGTGACTTCTTTGGATTATATTGACATTTGACTTCATGTTATATTTTGGATTCTAGTGCATAAGTCTTAAAATACATAAGTATCATAATACATAAGTCTTAAAATAATACATAAGTCTCAAAATGATACACAAGTATCAAAATAATAAAGAAGTAAAGAGGTCATTTGTGAGACTCATTGTCATAAGTTACTGGTCCGCCCCTAGGTACTGGTCCGTCATGAGCTACATGTAGTGACCGAAATATCTAAACGAACTCATCGTCTTCCTCATCTGCCTTATGAAATTGTAAATAATGAAGAAGTTCATGTGAAATAAATGTTATCCTCTGATCTGACGGTCCTTCTTCATTGACAGGAATCAGGACTTCTCTTTCCTCACCCTGAGGTGGTGCTACAAAATGATAATGTGATACCCTATAGTACCAATCCAAGTAACCATTGTCCACATCATATGGGGTGGTAGCAAAAACTACTGAACTGACCAGATCCATCACGCTCGCATGATATTCAATTCACTCAACAATCACATCAAGTATGTCAGCATCAGGAGGTGGATGCAATATGTAATGTCTATATCCAAATGAAGCATACATCTATTAGATAAATATGGCACAACTGTCCCATACCATTTTAAACCACCCTTGTACAGACATATATCATCAAATGGACGATGTTGTCTATGATCCTCAAAAGGCCGCCAAATGACATCAGCATGTGTCAATGCATCTACCACATGCCTAATTTCATCAACCTTTTGTGATCCTTGCTTGTAGCCCCATTTCTTCGCCCTCGGAAGTGGACTACCGATACCACCAATCCCAAACAAACCTCTCGTCCAAAGTAATGGTCATCTCGCCAGATGGCATATGAAAGGATGATGTTTTTTGATGCCATCTCTCTACAAAGGCTGATACTAGATTTTGATATATCCTCGACAAACTGATTCTCTGGAGAGAGGATAGACCAAATTCAGTTAACCAAGACTATATCATCGATGGGAGACTATGTTTAACTCATCATATCAATTTGTTACCATGTTCAACAACCTTTAATTCTTTCTTCGAATGTGTCTCCTAAAAACAATTTATCATATATATGTTATAAAATATAAGTACTTACAATTAAGGCTAAATTACAGTTTTGGTCCCCCTATTTTTGTGTTTTCACGATTTTAGTCCCCCTCTTTTATTTTTAAATACTTTTGGTCCCTCATCCCCACTTTAGTTTAAAAAATCACTTATTTGTCACATTTCAAATTATATTTTTTGGTCCCTCATCCTCACTTTTGGTACCCATCTCCATTTGAGGATAAGCTACATATTTTAAAAAGTGACACATAAGTGTTTTTGTAGCCAAAATGGGAATGAGGGACCAAAAGTGTTTAAAAAGAAAATAGGGGGACTAAAATCGTGAAAACACCAAAATAAGGGGACCAAAACATTAATTTAGCCTACAATTAAAAATGATTCAACATTAAACGACAGATATTAACTTACACTGTTGAACCATAAATGGTGAGCAACGTGACCCTGATACCTCACTAAAAGAGACGCATCGATGGGTCCTCTGGAGAACCCTGACTGCTGTGGACCAGCCTCAGGTGCAACCCTATGATGCCCTTCTTCATCATCCGTCGCATGTCGATGTTGTCATCCTTCACCCATTTATCTCATATTGTCGTCATTCAGACCTCCTCTTCTGCTAACCACTAAAAATAATTTAAAAAGTTTTAAAAAAAAGAACCGGATAACCTCTTCACAAGTTATCTGAATGAACATATCGAGAACTAGATAACAATGCTCAAAGTTATCCGATTATCATTCACGGCAATCGGAGATCCCTTGCCTAAGTTATCCAGTTTGGTACATTTTTCTCATGAAAACCAGAAAACTTACTTGTAAGTTATCCGGTGTGTTGCAAGTTGAACCGTAAATCTTCTACTAGTGTTCTCTAGTTTGTGTACTGAGTGTTGTTTCGGGAAATTTTATGTTTTGTTCTCCAGTTTTTGCTCTCTCGGTCCTTTAAAACAAAATGAAGAAAAGGTGACAATTTTTGAAGGTGTAAGTATTTATATAGGAGTATTTGTGTCCAAACGAATAATTTGGTGGGGTAGAGGGATAAATGTAGGGGTATAGGGTAAAATTTTCATCTTTTTTTGGGTTACTCATCCCATCCTATAGGGTGTGACTCACACCTCTGAAAACTCGAAAATGTTTTTGTTGTATTCGAAAATGCATATTTAAACGCACCTAAAATCGCATCAACAAAGATGTTGTAAGTGAGACACCTCTATTTTATCTAAAAAAAATCGGCAAATAAATTTTCGGATTACGAAGATGCACTTCCATAAAGTGTTACCATCCCCCTAACAATATTTCATCTTTAAAAAAATAGTCAACTACAAGCTTTTTACATTCTTCTGTAAATGCAAATAAATGTTGTTGTTACATTCTTTTTACAAATTAACTGCATTCATTTTCGTTACCATCTACCATATTTCAAAGGGTTAATACCTATTTTACCCCCTGCCATATGGGGCGTAGTTGAAAAACCCCCCTGCCAAAAAAAAAGTTTCAAAACGTGCCTCATAAAATTTCAAAAGTTTGATTTTGAACCCTTTTCACGCCACCTCATTAAAAAGTCTGATGTGGCAATTTTTTTTAATTTTTTTTAATTATTTTTAATGACGTGGTTGGCTTAGTTGGCATTTTTATTATTTTTTATTTGTTTTAATAACACGTGGCATTTTTATTATGTTTTTATTGTTTGGTTTTAGAAATGGTAAATATGAAAGCTTAAAAAATGGTCCTAAGGAGTGTTGAACCCAGGACACAAAGCATACAAGTCCAACACCACAACCACCAAGCTGCACGTTTCAGTTTGTCATATGGTTGCCTTAGCTTACTTATAATTGTTACTGCTATTGTTTATTGTTTATTAGCATTAATAGTTATTGTTTTCATAATTAATTAATATAAATATTATTAGTTAATAATTAAAGTATTAATTATTAGTTAATATTTTTAGTTAATGTTATTAATTAATATTACTTAAATTATAAAATAATAATTAATATTTATTTTACTGTTAATGTTAATTAAATTATAAAATATAAACTAAATTAAACTAAACTAATATAAATATTAATTATTATTTTATAATTTAACTAATTGTTATTGTTTTCATAATAATTAGCATTAATAATTAACTGTAAACAAATATTATTACTAACGTTAATATTATAAAAATGTTTTACAAATAGTTATTGTTATTGTAAAAATAAGTCTTCATAATTTAACTATTAACAATTAATATCATTGTAGATTATAATTTACGTTATTAGTATTAATATTTATATTAGCATTGATAATTATAATTTAATATTAATTAAACAAATATTAATTAAATAATATAAATATTGTAAATTAAATATTTCTTTAGTTATTGTTAATGTTAAGCATTAATAATTAATATTACTTATATTTTAAATTAAATATAAATATTATTTTATAATTTAACTAATTGTAAAATATAGTTTAATTAATAGAGAAAATACGTGGGCATAAGAATTAGCGTAATTATTAAACAAATATTGTTTTACTAATTTAACTAATATTTATATATTTTATTTTATATAAATACATTAATATTAGCGTTAATTAGTAAACAAATATTATTTTATTATTTTATAATGAATTTCTTAATTAATAGTTTATAATAAATATTAATTATTATTTTATAATTTAAGTAATATTAATTAATAACATTAACTAAAAATATTAACTAATAAATAATACTTTAATTATTAACTAATAATATTTATATTAATTAATTATGAAAACAATAACTATTAATGCTAATAAACAATAAACAATAGCAGTAACAATTATAAGTAATCTAAGGCAACCACATCACAAACATAAATGTGCAGCCTGGTGGTTGTGGTGTTGGACATGTATGCTTTGTGTCCTGGGTTCCACCCCTTAGGACCATTTTTTAAGCTTTCATATTTACCATTTCTAAAACCAAACAATAAAAAAATAATAAAAATGTCACGTGTTATTAAAACAAATAAAAAATAATAAAAATGCCAACTAAGCCAACCACATCATTAAAAAAAATTAAAAAAAATTGCCACATCAGACTTTTTAATGAGGTGGCGTGAAAAGGGTTTAAAATCAAACTTTTGAAATTTTATGAGGCATGTTTTGAAACTTTTTTTTTGGCAGGGGGGTTTTTCAACTACGCCCCATATGGCAGGGGGTAAAATAGGTATTAACCCTATTTCAAAACAATTTTTTGTGGATATTCGGTTCATCAAATATGTTTGTTTTAAGTCATGCCATTTATTCATTAAAGGACTTCACTTTTTATTGTGTGATGGTTAATTCAATATATACACAGGTTAAGTGAATTAACTATATTTTTTGGGGGAAGTTGCTTACGAAAATTGCATAGTGTTTTGGGGGAAATTATTGTAAAAAATTACATATTTTTTTGGGAAAAATTTCTCTGAAAAGTTGCATAGCATAGCATTTTGGGCAAATTGTTGTCAAAGATTTGCAGTCAAAAGTGGCACACCATTTTTGGAAACATGATGGTAAAAAATTTATTGTTTCTAAAAAATTTGCTGCAGATTTTTAAGGCTATCATTTTTACTGAAGAGCATCTTCGAATTTCAGAGATGCATTTTTATAGAAAGTTTTTGGGTAAAATAGGGGTGCTTCATTTACAAAGGGATAATATATATATATATATATATATATATATATATATATATATATATATATATATATATATATATATATATATATATATATATATATATATATATATATATATATATATATATATATATATATATATATATATATATATATAAGGGTGCGTCCGAAGATGCATCTCCAAATTTTAGGAGTATTTTTTTTATTTTCATCGTAATGTGGAAGAACCTTATAGGGTGGGATGAGTAACCCCTTTTTTCACAATTTATTCATGTATGTTTAAAAGGGATTGCTTATTGCACCCTATTAATTTCTCACAAATTGTATAGAAGTCCAAAAATACTTATGTCTAGAAGTTATCATATGCACATTCAGTATGCTTCTACCGTTCATTTGGGAATCTTTTATCAATATACCATGTTTATAGAAAATAAATTCCAATATACCATCAGTTTCATTCCTATTTCCTAATATACCATCATTTCAAACAAAAAAATGTTCTTCATAGTACCTCCTCCATTTGAATGGGCGGAGCCTTTACTTTTTATAGAACCTCCGCCCAATGAATGGGTGGATCAGTGCAATTTTCTTAAAAAAAAACAAACTTTAGATGCTTCCGCCAATGCATTGGGCGGAGCCTCATATATTTTACACACCTCCGCCCATTCAATTGACGGAGGTTTTATAACAATAAAAAAACGTTTAAAAAGATGGTATATTGGGAATTGTGCTGAAAAGTGTGGTATATTGGGTAATAACTTCTAAAAAGATGGTACAACAATAAAAAATTCTTCATTTGGCGTGTGTGAATTCCAAGGGATTTGTCTTCTTTTCTCCTATACTTTTTCATGTTTACTCCTTTTTACTTAATTCTTTTTCTGTCTTGTCTCAAAACTTCTTCTTTTCTGATGACATGCTACACAATCAACAAATGATTAGCGCCAATAAAATCAACGAGAAATTAAACTACGAGAAATTTTAATTGCAATAAAATAAATTATAATGAGTTGTCTCCCATTAAGCGCTTCTTTAAGGTCATTCGCTTGACTCTTTCATCTAAGATTTTGCGAGCATCAGAGATACCTTCTCCGATGGGATTTACTTCTTGAAAAAGTTTTCAATATTTCCCTTTTCACAGTAAGGATGCGGGAATCACCTGGATCTTTTATCTCAATCACATCATATGCAAAAAACTTTATAACAAAAAGACTTGATCCTGAAATTCTTTTTGTCCTACCTGAAAGCATTTCAGGCGAGATTTATATAGAATAATTTTTTGTCCTACCTGAAGTTCTTTCCTCACCCGGTTCTAACCGTGACACCTGTTGGAGCTTCCTTTTGTCATCTTTATCTTGTAAAACAGGGAGTCTTCTTTATGGTGATTTAGTGCTTCAAACACGCTGAAGACAACTTTTTTATTTTTAAACCTCAATATTAACTCCCTCATATCTACATCAATAAGAGCTTTACCTGTTGTTTTAAATGACATTCCAATGAGTAATGGCATCTCGGAATCCTTAGGCATGTCTAGAATCATAAAGTCAGCTGGAATACTAAGGCATCAACTCTTACCAAAACATCTTCAAGAACTCTATATGGGTATGTTATTGATCAATCCTTTAATGTTAGCATCATTTTAATCGATTTTAGTTCCACACAATTCAACTTCCTCATCATGGACAACGACATCAAATTGATGCTAGCTCCTAAATCACACATAGCATTGCTAATAGTTATCAAACCAATAGAACAAGGAATAATGTATCTACATGGATCACTTAGTTTAATTGGAAGCTTCCTTTGGATGATTGCACTACACTATTCCGCTAAAGCGAAATTTTCATCTTATTTTAACTTACGCTTTCCCGATAAGAGCTTTTTCATGAATTTAGCATAAACATGCATCTGTTCAAGAGCTTCACAAATCAAAATATTGATATGTATTTTCTTCAGCATATCCATGAACTTTTTGAATTGATTACCTTCCGCCTCCTTATTTTCCTTATTCACCTTTGGGTTCGGAAGCACCACTCTATTCCTTAACTAAATCGCCCTGCACGTTTCATTTTTTGGGTTATCTACGATGTTACCGATAAAGCCCCCGCTTGAACTAGCTTGTGCTACAATTAGTTGAGACAATTGACCAATTTGCATCTCCAAATTTTTGATAGATACTTTGGTGTTCATGTTCATAATGATATGATTTTTTGCCATCTTCTGTTGAGTTTTAACCATGTTATCCTAATATTTTCTTACCTACTCTAAACTTGCTTGAGTGACTTTCATGAAATTTGACAATATTTCCTCAAGAGGTGATAGTTTTTGTTGAGGTGCTTGTGAAACTTACTAAGCTCCTTGATTAAAATTCAAAGTCTTATTATTGCCCCATTTGAAATTAAGATGATCCTTCTAACCAGGATTGTAGGTTTTGGAATAAGGATCATTCTTCCAAAAATTTGCATATTGAGTTTTAGTACTCTTGACTTCGCCTATATGGTTCCCGTTTGCTTGAGCTAATTGGGATATGCAACTAATTATTTGGAAAGTGCTTCATTCAAAGCTTATAATGTTGTGTGTGCATCGACTACATGAACACCTTTTTTGCTTTATCGCCCTTTCATTTACGCGATACTCATTTTTACACATATTCTCTATGAGTGTTTTCAACTCTTCATCGGATGTGCTTTTAGCGTACCTCTGTGAAGCATGGGTACTCCATTTTAGGTAAAGTACCGGTACCGGGTACGTACCGGGTACGTACCGGGTACCGGTACGCGTACGGTACACGTACGGTACGCACCGAAGCCGTACCTAATTTTTTTTAATATTTTTTTAAGTTGGTACACGAACCGGTACACATTTGGTACCACGTACCGATTTTTTTTTATAATTTTTTTATATAGGTGGAACTTGAAACCAAAGGAATGGTGGGTAATTTATGAATCCTTTGAGAAATAGTAAGGATTATAATTAAGAAACAACAAAAATGTGAGATATTGGTGGAGATGAGTGGGATATAGTTGATCGAGTTGATATTCTTGCAGTTGCTAGTCTTTCTCTCGATAATCCTGAACTAGATGTCGCTCTTTTTAATGATATTGGAGAAAAATATATTAATATTCAACTATGATTTTATTATCTATTGATACTTTTTAATTGATTTATTTATGTTATTGTGTAGATATTAACTTTTTAAAGCAAATTGTTTTTTAATTTTAATATTTGGTTGTTATTTAAATAATGTAGTTCTTTTGTTATTATTATAATTATATATTTTTAAAATTATACCAACGTACCCGTACCTTAGTTTTTTAGAAAATGCCGTACTCCGTACCAGTATCCGTACCGGGTACTAGGTACGTACCCGTACCTATGCAACGCAGGCGTACCTCTAGCTGAGGCGTTGTGAAGCATTCTCGTTTGTAATTTCAGACCTCCAATAAAGTGTGTCAATTATTCCGTAACACTCATATAATGATTAGGACACTTACGAAGTAACAACTTGAATCTTTTCCAAGCATCAGATAATGACTATGACTCTTCTAGATCAAAGTTAAAAATTGCGGCTTTTCTTTCCACAAATCAATCGTTTGAGCAATACTGCAATGACCAACTGTCATCACAAAACACGTGAGTGACTACCAAATAGCCATCCAATGCCTCAAGAAAGAGGATTTAATTTCCTAGAACTTGAGGAATATCTGATTTAATTGAAAAAATCTTCACCAAATAGCCATCGATTATGGACTTCTTGTGGCGGGAAACTTTACCTCTCTTTATTAGTGAGGATTTCTTCATATATAGTTTTGATCTTCTGAACAAAAAATTTTGTTGATTTTTGTGCTCTAATTAGGGAGGATTATTCCTAGAGATCTAGCTCTTGGCTTTTATTTTGTTTTACTTTTTGTGTTATTTTTTCTTTTTCACGGCTGAGCCAGACTTAGTTTGTTTTTAATATAGTTCTGGCTTTTTCAAAAAAAAAGAAGAAACCATATGTAGGTCACAGAAAGCTATGTGTTGGTAATGGTCATACCTTGGAAATTCGGTCTGTTGGCTCTTAAAACTTTATATCCAAATTTAATTATAGAAAGACCTGACCCTTAATATATTAAATATGCCTTTTATAACTCGAAATTTTTTATTTGTTTCAAAGCTTTCAAAAGATAATCGAGTTCTATTTTAGTTTCATTTTCAAAAGATAATTGAGGGCTTACTTAATACAAGTGGAAGGTATTGTTTCCAAAGTTGACATTGGAACCTTAAGGTTTATTTCAATGCTTGATAGTTATAGTCTTTCTGCTATTATTCATAAACATGTTACTTTAAATTCCAGTTCTTTGTTGTCTGGTGTAAATAAAGCAATTATTAGCTCCTTGTGGAACTACAGATTTGGTCATGCTAATTTTTTCTGTAAAATATATCTTAAGACATTGTAATGTGCATATATCTAATAAAGCAATTCTGATTTTTGCAAAACTTGTTGCTTATGCACGTCTCATAGAATTCACACTCCTTTATCATATCTTATTTACAATGCTACTTTTGATGTTGTCTGTACTGATTTATGGGAACCCTCTCCAGATCCCTCTAGTTATGTCTTTTACTACTATATTCCCTTAACAGATGCCTAAACTTAGGGGTGGTAAAACGGGTCCGGTCCGTTGTGCACACCTGTTTTGCCCAAACTTTAATACGGGGCAGGCCAAGAATTTAGGTTCCCACCTTCTAATGTGTCCACCCCGCCTCGCTCCATTTTCTTCGCAGGCTTTTGCGGACATAGTCATTTACATAAATTTTTGTATTTTTAGACTTAAAAGGTGCAGTGTCTGCGAGCTTTCCACGTCCCGCCTTCACTTTTTTGCAGGGTGGGCCTAGGTGTTAGGCCCGCAACCTCGAGTATGCCCTCCCCGCCCCATTTTTTGCGGGCTTTTGCAGAGCGGAGCTAAACAGGGAGGGCATGCCCGTTTGCCACCCCTACCTAAACTAGATACACATTGATATATTTTTTGAAATAAAATTCAAAAGCTTAATACCTTTAAATTATTTCTTGTTTTTGGCAAAACTCAATTCAATACCACTATTAAGGCCATTTAATCTGATTATGGGGATAATTTAAGCCATTCAAAAAATACCTATCTGAGTTAGACATTTCCCAAAGACTAACCTGTCCTAACACATCCGACCAAAATGGCACAGTTGAACGAAAGCACAGACATAGTGTTGACATGAGACTAACTCTACTATCCCATGCATCGGTGGCGACACCGGCGAGTGGTTGTAGGATTGGGACAAGTGGCAATAATGCTTGGGACCACCACATTTGTCAATGTGGCACTTTATCCTCTTTTGTCCTTTTGTTGAGTTAATGTCATTAATTCTTTTATAAGGACTTTGAAAATGAGTGAATCTTTCAATGTGGGACTTTATTACATGCATTTATTAGCATTTACTCATTTTCACCATTTGTCATTTTAGAACACACTTGTAATCATTATACCATTAATAATTACAACAATCCCCCACTTGTTCTAATAATGAAAATTCCAATTCCAGAATATAGAAGATAAAAGTGTTAATACAGTTAGGTATCTTTCTATTTGAACTTAACCTTAGTAAAGACAACGCAAAGTCTAATCGGAACGTTAGGTAGCTATGCTTTGAACCATTATCCCATGTGATCAGACCGGCATTGCTATACACACACTTTTAAGGTTTTCTTCGCCTACATATCTCGCCTAGCACTATTTATGGCCATGTGCTTTTCCTGTTTTCATGAATTTTTCATGAGAGAAACTCCAACTCTCACTTTGAGACGGCACCATCTCGAAATTCACATAGGTGAAGTTTTATCTCTATATCCTCGATATAGTACTTCATTAAGAGTTTCCTTAAAACTCAACCCTCAATTATGTAATAGTCAACATTATCACGAAATGTTGCACCAACTTCCAAATCAACGACTTGTTGTTACCCATTGAATCTTAGGTTAAGATGTATTAACTTCAGATTGGGTTGCTATCATTGTCGGAACCCTTATTCAAGGAGTTTTAATCCCATACCTTTCGAGGTAGACTTTACTAAATCTCTGGCCAGTGGTTTAGTAAAAGGATCAGCCAAATTGTAGCTTGTTTGTATATATGTCAGTGAAATGATCCCATCCTTTATCATTTTTCTCACGAGAGAATGTCTAAGACCTATGTGTCTAGACTTTCCATTGTATACTTCACTGAAAGCTCTAGCCAGGGTGGCTTGACTATCACAATGTATCAACACCTTTGAAACATTTTCTTTAGCTAATGGAACCTCTAATAAGAGATCCCTCAACCATTCTGCTTCTTGTCCAGCAGATGCAAGAGCCACAAACTCTGATTCCATGGTTGAGAGAGTAATGCATGTTTGTTTCTTGCTCTTCCAAGAAATCGCACCTCCAGCTAATGTGAATATCCACCCAGTTGTAGATTTATAATCTCCAACACTTGATATCCAACTTGCGTCGGTATATCCTTCTAGTATGGCAGGAAACTTACCATAATGAAGGCCAAGGTTTTTAGTTTTTGACAAATATCCAAAAATCCTTGTTATTGCCTTCCAATGTTGCTCATTTGGATTGCTAGTAAATCTACTCATTTTACTAACAGCAAATGCTATGTCTGGTCTAGTACATTGCATTAAGTACATTAGACATCCAATTGCACTTGCATATTCCAATTGTGCCATGGATCTACCATTGTTCTTTTGAAGTTTGACACTAGGATCGAACGGAGTGTGTACTTCCCTGAAGTTAAGGTGTTTGAACTTTTCCAACATTTTTTCAATGTAATGTGTTTGATTAAGTTCATAACCCCCACTATTTCGTCTTACTTTGATCCCTAATATAGTGTCAACTAATCCAAGATCTTTCATCTTGAATGTGGAAGTTAGAAAACCTTTTGTTTCTAAGATTCCATTCATCTCATTGCTAATAATCAACATGTCATCAACATATAGACATAGAAAGATAATAGCATTTCCACACACCTTTGTGTACAAGCATTTGTCACAAGAATTTGGAATGAACCCATTTGAAAGTATGGCAGTGTCAAATTTTTGGTGCCATTGTTTTGGTGCCTGTTTTAAACCATATAAAGATTTGACAAGTTTACATACCTTTTGTTCATTTCCATGAAGTGTGTAGCCTTCTGGTTGCTCCATATAAATTTCCTCGTCGAGATCACCATTTAGGAATGCTGTTTTAACGTCCATTTGATGTACAATAAGGTTGTTCAAGGAGGCTAGTGCAAACAGAATTCTAATCGTCGTAGTTTTTGCTACTGGTGCATATGTATCAAAATAATCAATACCTTCCTTTTGTCTAAATCCTTTTGCAACTAGTCTGGCCTTGTAGGTGTTTAATGTACCATCGCTGTGATACTTCTTCCTAAACACCCATTTGCATCCAATGGGTCTTGATCCCTTCGGAAGATCGACTAGTTCCCAAGTGTGATTTGACATAATTGAATCCATTTCATCTTGGATAGCATCCTTCCAAAAAGAAGCGTCTCTAGAAGTCATTGCTTCTTTATATGTTTTAGGATCATCTTCAATTTGAAGAATAATAGGAATTTTATGAACATCATTCTTATTATTTCCTTCAATTAGATAAACGGAAATAAGTTGAGAATCGATTTCATCTGGTCCTAGACCTTTATTCCTACGTGCCCTTTTGCTTCTTCTTGGTTCGGGTTGTGTTTCAACAATCCGCGTCGAATCATTGTCACCAGATTCTTTGATCGTGGGATTCTCTGGTTCCTTATTCTTTGTGATAAGATTTTCGAAGAATTCCACATCTCTAGATTCGATAATTACATTAGACTCTAAATTTAGTAGTCTATATGCTTTGCTATTTTGTGCATATCCTATGAAAGCACATCTGATCCCTCGAGGACCTAGTTTTGTTCTTTTGGGGTCCATGTTTTTATAATATGCCACGCACCCCCACACTCTAAAGTAATCAATATTTGGTGACCTTCCTTTCCATTTTTCATTTGGAGAAATTCCAGTTGTTTTTAATGGAATTCTATTCATTATGTGACATGCGGATAATAATGCTTCGCCCCACAAATTAAATGGCAACTCTGAATGCATCAACATAGCATTAATCATTTCTTGATATGTTCTATTTTTTCTTTCGGCCATGCCATTTTGTTGTGGTGTGCGAGGCGCAGAACATTCATGTATAATGCCATATTCTTCACAATATGCATCAAATTCTGCCGAGAAGTATTCACCGCCTCTATCACTTCTAAGTACTTTTATGGTAGTACTTAATTGATTTTCGACTTCCGCTTTATATGTTTTAAAAGCATTAAAGGCATCGTCTTTATGCTTTAAGAGGTATACATGTGTGAATCTAGAACAATCATCAATGAATGTTATAAAATAACGATTTCCCCCACGGGTTAACATTCCATTGAATTCACACAAGTCAGAGTGCACAAGATCAAGAACATTTGTTTTTCTTTCAACACTTTTGAAAGGTTTCTTAATCATTTTAGACTTAACACATATTTCGCATTTTCCGAAATCATGAATGTTACATGATATCAATCCAGATTTAATTAGTATATTCATAGTACTAATACCAATATGTGCTAATCTAGAGTGCCATAATGAAATAGATTCAAGCATATAAGCAGAATTAGAAATTTCATTAATAATATTATCAGTAGTACATAGTTTGATCATTCCCTCAGCGGAATATCCTTTTCCTACAAATATACCATTACGGGTCAATATTAACTTGCCTGATTCATACACAGATTTAATGCCAGGTTTTCCCAACAAGTCCCCACTAACGAGGTTCCTATTCATATAGGGAACATGAAGAACATTGATAAGAGTGACTTTCTTTCCAGAGGTGAAGTTGAGTTCGACGGATCCTGTTCCAACGACTCTTGATCGGACCTCATTGCCCATTTGCACCTCCTGTCCATCATTGACTTCGGTATAGGTTTTGAATGCCGCTTTATCATAAGACACATGTACAGTTGCACATGTATCATACCACCATCCTTGGACTTTTCCTTTGATAGCCATAATTTCGCTTACAGTAGCGATTATGTCGTCATTTGTATGAACAACATTAACCTCATTTTTGGGCCTGTTGTGCCTGCAATCTCGAGCATAATGTCCGGGTTTGCCACATGCATAGCATCCATTTTTAGTACCCCTTTGTCCGCCAGAGTTTTTGAACCTGTTATGATCTTTCTTTGGACCAAGATGATTTTTTGTACCATCATATTTTTTCTTTCCTTTTGCAGCAACAGCATTTGCCTTTGCAAATCCGGAGGACTCGGTCTTTTCACGATCCTTCGTTTCTTCCTCGATTCGAAGGTGTTTCTGGAGTTTCTCCAACGAGAGATCCTCGGAACTATGCAGCAATTTCTTTCTGTATCCTTTCCATGAAGGTGGCAATTTTGCTATGATTGCACCGACTTGGAAAGCCTCAGGGACATCAATTTTTACGGCCTTAATTTTATTCACGAGAACCTGTAACTCGTGTACTTGTGCAAGAATAGGCTTTGAATCCAACATTTTAAAGTCAAAGTATTTAGATATTAAGAACTTTTTCGTACCTTCTTCTTCGGCTTTAAATTTGAATTCAAGTGCCTTCCAAATTTCCTTTGCAGATGCGGTATCAGTGTAGAGATCATAGAGACGATCGGTTAATGTGTTCAGAATGTGTCCACGGCACAGCAATTCATCTTCCTTACGTTTCTTTCTCTCCTTCTTTATTTCATCGGTGTCATCTGGAGTGGGTTCTGGAATTTCCTCCAAGTCAGGATCCAAGACATATTGAATTTTCAAAGTAGTCAAGAGAAAAGTCATTTTGTCTGCCCAACGGGTATAGTTTGTTCCATCAAAGCGATCTAGTTTCACAAGATCCTGGTTCATGAGTTTGATGCTTGAAACAGAAGCGTCGGTAGCCATGGTTTGAAATACTTTAAGATTGTTTGAAATAGATGTTTCAATCGAGAGAACCGAGGCTGGAATCGTGAACGGAATCACTTTCCTTAAAGTATTTCAAGCACTCCCGAAATGTCTTAGAGTTTTGATGCAGGAATACCCAGGATAATTCAGCCTTATCGAGTTTGCGCAAGACCGGCGAAAACTCGAATGCAGCGAAGAACGATCTATATTTTCAAAAGTTATGACTGTTGCACATAGACAGATTCATGCACCATTTGCATGGTTTCAATTCTGCATGGTTTCGTGAACAGTTGCCTCCTTTCCGATTCAAAATTCAAATCACGTACACTGAGCAAAATATAGCACCCGGCCATTAACGCCGCGAATAGCCCGATCGCTCCGATGCGACGTGCCCAAGTGCTCAAGTGCCGTCAACAAGCCGCCTCTACGCCCACGCCCCCGGACCCGGTGTCGCCGGTGGCGACACCGGCGAGTGGTTGTAGGATTGGGACAAGTGGCAATAATGCTTGGGACCACCACATTTGTCAATGTGGCACTTTATCCTCTTTTGTCCTTTTGTTGAGTTAATGTCATTAATTCTTTTATAAGGACTTTGAAAATGAGTGAATCTTTCAATGTGAGACTTTATTACATGCATTTATTAGCATTTACTCATTTTCACCATTTGTCATTTTAGAACACACTTGTAATCATTATACCATTAATAATTACAACATCCCATGCATCCACGCCTCTAAACTTTTAGGGACCATATCTTTGCCACTCATCATTAACAGACACTCCCAACTGATGGCTTAAATAATTTTCACATTTCCTTTCATGCCTTGCATCATACACCCTCCGGTCACTATTATAAGCAAAAAAAATGGTCTAATTCTTGGTCACTATTATAAGCAAAAATCAATTATTACTAAATCATTTAATGCTGTAATTCCTAAGATACCCCTATATTTCATTTTCCAATACTTCATTAAATTTAATAAAGAGGATATTATAGTAAATTTAATCAATGTTTTCTCCAAAATCTAAAAAGTTAACTACACTTAATTGAATTTCTTAATAATCGTGAAAACCATTTTTTTTGCTTATAAATGTGACCGGAGGGTGTAATTTACTTGATACAAATCCATTAAAGTATTTGGATGTTCTTGTTTTCCCTTTACAAAACCTTATAAACAACAAAAAAATGAACTTAGAAGCACATAAAGGGTTCAAGTGCCTTATTAGTAAGGAAGGTGAAGTGATTATCTAAAAAGATGTAGTTTTCAATGAACAAAGTTACCATTTTCTTCCATACTCCTAGCTGATAATCCATCTCAGTTTAAGTATTTCATAATTCAATGACTATTTCCTGTGTGCCAGTTCTGAAGGGCCTACTGAGCCAAGGAGGGTATCTAATTTAATTCCTATGGCAACTTAGACTATTGCACAAGTTATTCAGGATAACATTTCACCTGACGAGTCTGGAACAAATAGTAATAAATCTAATAAAGTGCTAAGTGTCCAAAGTTCACATAGTGTACCACATAAGTTTACTCTAAAATGACCATTCCATGTTCACCAAGGGCAAAACAAGTCACTCAAAACCAAAGACCTATCTCTCTCGTGTTGAAACAAGTAATGTCAAACAAGATTATCTCAACTTAAGTGGCTTCAAGCTATGCTAGTTGAATATGATGACCTAATAGCAATCTAATCTAGACACTTACCAGCTTACCACCTTGTAGAAACCAATTAGTTACAAATGGGTGTTTAAGTTTAAATAGCTGCTTGTATAAGTGTGATTTGTATCTGATGCACAAAGGTAGACTGCATAAACCTGTTATGCAGAAGCCAAGCCTTGAACTAGTTAGTATACACCAGTATAAATGACAGCATACTATCTATTTTGTATTTTGATCAATCATAATGAAATATTCTAGGAAGCAGAGCTTTCATTGAATCCAATAGCAAGTGAGGCACTACCTTGGAACAACATTAGTCATTAAATTTTGTGACACAATTTCACATATTTTGGTTCTATTACGCGCTATATTTACTATATTCATTTTTGGTTCATATAAATATATTACTCTAATGCTAAAGCTCATGCGTTTTTTTCTTAAATATGTCCATAAATAAATTTGCTAAAATACAAAATCACAATCTGATCTTAAACTTTCAAACAACGTTATTTTCATCATGGACATAACTTAAAATGCTCACGAAGAATAATAAGACAGTTTCTATATCCATCTCCTTATATATTGAGGGTTTATTAGAAAGATTTAATATGATATTTTGACAGATTTAAAAGTATCTTGGCCATGGTTTAAGAAAACTCGAGTTTGATTAATAAAAAATCATTTAAAAAAATTCAAATTAAAATAGTTAGAAGTGAATGTGAAAAAATAATGAAATTTCAAAATATTGCGTTTATATCTTAAAATGTATTTAATATTTTTTAAAAATTTAAAAACTAATATGATTTTATATGTTAATGTTGTATTTTTTTAAAAATAATATTGATTTTATATGCTAATGTAGTATATTGTTTTTTAAAAAATAATATTGATTTTATATGCTAATGTAGTATATTATTTTTTAAAAATAATATTACTTTTTATGCCAAATCCAAGTCTGATCTTCAATGGTGGTTGATACAAGACATTGATGATAAAGCATATTGATAATAATTTTGAATGTTCTGTTGGTTGAAAAAGGTGCCTTCAAGATTATTCCTGACATTTCAACAAACACCTTGAGTTCCCTTCCTTCCAGCTTCATTGCGTAGTTCTTGTCAAGTAATTGACCCAAACTGATCAAGTTACTTTCCATTGAAGGAACATACAAGACTTTAATGATGGTTGCTTCATGCCTATCCTTTTTGCTTACCCTAATATCTCTCATTCCTTTTGATGTCACAACGTTGTTGTCTACAAAATGAATTGTATTTCAACTTATTTATCCAACTTAGTAAACTAGTTCTTGTTACTTGTCATATGATTGTTACAACCTATGTCAAGGTACCAAACATTTTCTTTATTTGAAGGCAAATGTGTTGTAGCCATAAAGATGACCTCTTTAGCATCACTTCTACTAGTACGAGCAAGTTGAACCACACCATTGTCATCACCATTGTCTTTGTTGAAGTAGCAATCTCGAGCATAATGACCAAACTTCAAATAGTAATAACAATAGAGCTTCTTCATGTCAACCTTCTTCTTGACTTTTTGGTTTTGAATTGCACCATTCTTGCTAGTTTCAACCTGACTTCTTGAAGCCTTACCAGCATCAACGTCATCATTCAACTTCTTCTTCCATTTCCCTTTCACTTTGTTGTTCTTTGAGGAGCTTTCTTTCATCTTCTTGAAGAATTTGGCCTGCAAAGCTTATCCAGGCACCTTCTCCGAATTTCTCTGTTTTAGCCTTAACTCATGCACTTCAAGAGATGCTGGCAATTCTTCAAGATTCATCTCTGACAAATCTTTGGACTCTTGTATGGCTACGACAATGAGATCAAACTTGGCAGGAAGAGTTTTCAACACCTTCTCCATTTTCTACAATTCAGAGATCTTTTCTCCACACGATTTCATCTAATTTCTCAAAGCAACCATCTTTGAGAAGAACTCAACAATAGTTTAATGATCATTCATCTGCAAATTCTATTGTTTGTTAGATGGATAATGTTTATAGATTACAAGAGGCTTAACCAAGCCACTAGAAAGGACCATTTTACATTACTTTTATGGATCAAATGTTTGAGAGATTAGTTGGTCAAGAACTCTATTGTTTGTTGGATGGATATACATGCTATAATCATATCACTTTAGACCTAAAAGGTCATGAGAAGACCTCGCTTACATGTCCCTTTGGCTTCTTTTCTTAAAGAATGTTGCCTTTTGGATTATCCAATACTTCTGCAACATTTCAACGGTGTATCTAAGATATATTTTTTAATTTAATTGAAAATGAATAGAAGTCTTCATGGATGATTTCTCATTATTTTGGTTTTTCTTTGGTCTATTCTTGAACAACCTGGACACCGTATTGAAAAGGTACGTGAAGACCATTCTGGTTCTAAACTAGGAGAAGTGCCACTTTATGGCAACTAAAGGTGTTGTTCCTTTTGATTGACTGCATTATATAAAACAACATGAACTGTATAAGATGTTTTAGTGAAGAAAAGACACATGTGGATCACGATGTTCTAGCATGTGTGTAACATCTGGCGTTTGTCAGGAGGCCAGTGTTGTTGTTATTCTAGGTGTACTTTTTTAGATGTGTGCAACGGGATTTGTTGCTATCTTTTAGCAGTGTGTTATTTAGATTTGTTTTATAAGATTAAACGAGATCAAATATATTTAATTGGAGATTTAAATTTGAATTAAAAGAAATCAAATCTTTTTGGAGGATTTTGGAAAAACAAATAAAAACATAATCCTCTACAAATATGGATGTGATCAAATCTTATGCCCATTGGAGAAAAGCCCAGAAGTTGCATTGCTATTTAAGGAGACTCAAACCTAACGTTTGAGGCTGTCTGCAAAAATTGAAGAATCTTTGTGTTAGTGTTTCTATTTTGAGTATTTTGTTTGTGTTATTATTTGTGCACCACTCTAGCACCTGCCTTCATATCTAAAGGAGTAGAGTTTGGTTTGTTAGTTGAGTTGTAATTCAACATTCTTGAAATTGATTATTATATTGATCACTAGGGTTAGTGATTGAAATAAAGGAGAGTGGTCTCATATTTATGGGGAGTCCTAAATATAAATACATGGATGGAATTAAGAAAAGGGGAATTAAACAAGGAGCTTCCTTTCTTATAGAACGAGCTTCCTTTCTTAGGTTGGAAGTCCCTCAGACGTAGGTGACGTTTCACCAAATCAGGATAAAAATTCTTTGTGTTCTTTATTATTTTGTGTTTTAAATCATAATTGCTATCAAATTCTGTCAAACTGTTGTCATCAAATTGTGCATAATTGTCCTAGACATTGTGTCCAATATTTGTCCCTTTAAGAATGCAATTTCAGAAGGCATAGTAATTGGGAATAAAATCTCCTCCCGAGGAATAGAAGTTGACAAGGCAAAAGTATAAGTGATCGAGAAACTTCTACCACCAATAAGTGTCAATGGAAATATAAGTTTTCTTTGTAACGCTAGATTTTACAAAAGGTTCATCAAATATTTCTCAAAAATTGAAAAAACTGTTAAGCAACTTATTTATCAAATAAAGTCTCTTAACTTTGATTATTCATGTTTACATGCCTTTAAAAGTTAAAAAGAAACATTGGTAACTTCACCCATAATCAGAAAATCTGATTGGACATTTTAATTTGAATCAATGTGAGATGCTAGTGATTATGCAATAGGTGTGGTTTTATGACAAATGGAGAATAAAATTTTCTATACTATAACATTATGCAAGCAAATTTTTTAATGATGCTCATGTTAATTATGCAACAACTGAGAAAGAACTGCTTGCAATAGTGTATGCATTTGAAAAGTTTAGATCTTACCTACTCAGTTCCAAAACTATTATGTATACTAACCATACATCTATCATGTATTTAGTAAAAAATTCATATTGCAAATTAAAATTGATTATATGGATGCTCTTACTACAAGAGTTTGATGTAGAAATAAAAGGTAAAAAAGGATCATAAAACTTGGTAGTTGACCACCTATCTAGATTGGTGAATGAAGAAGTAACAAGACAAAAGCATGAGATATTTGAAGAATTCCAAGGTGGCTGGAGTAATACTTGATATTTCAATTGGCATTAGAACAAGAAATTTCTATGAGATGCTAATCAATATGTTTAGGATGATCCATATCTTTTAGAGATAGGAGTTGACAATTTTCTAATGAGGTGTGTGACCAAAGAAAAGTTAAAAGCATAATGTGGCATTGTCATAGTTCCCCACATGGAGGCCCACTATAATGGAGAAAGGACTTCAGCAAGAATTCTCAAAACTTTATTTTCCACTTCATATTAGATATTTTTACAAGTCTCACACAAAGACTTCTCTTACAATCTTCTAACATAAGCACGAAACCTATGGTGGACTTTGAGTCTCCCCAAATCAAAGAACCTTTTTCACAAATACCAAACACTATGGTGGACTTTGACTCTCCCTGAATCAAATAATCTTTTACAACAATCACCAAACACTATGGGGATCCTCGGCAAACACTATCGTGAAAAAACAATACTCACTTCATAAACTTTTTGAATAGAATGAAATGTTATTGAATCAATTCCAATACAAAAAAAAAATGATCTTCTCTTTGAATGTACAATTCAAATATAATAATCTTAAGTGCTCAAAAAGATTTTGCAAAAATATGACAATTTATGCAGAAATTTGTTGATGGTATTTGAAAATGAATTTGAATTGTTTAAAAATTTGTGTGAAAGAGGTAATTTGAATAACTGTTGTATTTTGCCTTAAATACATCTTAGGATACCTCTTGGATTAGATGCAATTGAATGGAGAAGTTTCGTGAAGAATTGCATTGCATTTGATACACATTGGTTTAGAATTTTCAAAAATTCGCAGGGGTGTAATTAGTTATATGACTGGTGTAATCGATTAAAAATGGTCAAAAAATTCTGGCATAGTGATGATGTAATCGATTACACTATTTTTAAATTTGATTCTTAAAGTTTGATAAGTTGTGACTTGAGTGATATTGATGCATATATGTTTAGAAACTATAGAGATAAAAAGATGAATGATTTATGAGCATCTAAGGATATACATAATATGAATTGTAATTGAATATCTTTGCTTCATGATCAATTTCTTTTAATTCAACATCCAATGTCTTTTGTAATCTTGAAATTTGATTGAGTTAGACTTCAACATTTTTCTTCTTTGACATGCTTTTGTCTTCACTAAAACTAAACCAAAATAGATGATTAATATCTTCTTCATAATAAAAAATCTCCTGTTAAAACAAGAAGTATTTGAAGTTATCATATTTTCTCATGAGATGATTAGTCTTATAACATGAGTTAGACTCTAATACTCCTTATTGGCCAAGTGACTTCAAATACAAGAGAAAAAAGGGGAGGAGTGAATTGTATTGATTGAAAATTGAAGCCAATTATTATAATTTTTATAATCACATAGAGACAAGGCAGCAAAAATATATAAAGAATATGAATATGAAGATAGATATGCAACGAAAACAACATTAACAGCGGGAATAAAAGAGAGAAGAGATAAAGAGAATGCACTAGAGATTTATACAATTTCGACCTAACTACTTGACTTACTTCTTCACCAAGATTTCTCTCTTGAGATCTCCACTAAACACACTTGAGTTTTTTTACAGGTTTGCCCACGAACCTTGAACAACAACAAATAGAATTTTTACATTGAATAAGCTCAAAAATCAACTGACAGAACTTTTACACGGGCTTAACTCAGGAACCTTCAAACAAAACTTTTCTATATGTCACGCTCAAGAGCCTACTAAGCATTTATACAAGTTTAGATTGCAACCTTTGAAGTTCTTCGCAAAATAACTCCACAAGAGAATCACATTCTTGAATACATCAAATTAAAACACAACATGATTTAAAACAAAAACTCTCACAAGAGACTTTCGATGTTTTAGCATTACAAATTTTTTCATGAAAAACAAATATGAAAACAGAGAGTAAAATAAATATGGAAGGATTTCTATTCAGAAATTTAGTGTAAAATGAAATGAGTAGAGAAACTCCCTTTATATATGAAAAAATTTGGCTCAAAAAAAGAAATGATCTATGAGCCATTTCAATAATTTAATCGATTAATCCTAACCGGTAATGAATTAAGAGCTTTCAAAATACGAAAACCCTAATTCAAAAAAGAAAATTCTAAAACGACTACATGGTTTAATCGGTCAAAAGCCTTTCTAATCGATTAAGAGGTCATTTATCTTGCTCTAATCGATTGGACCAGGTCCTTAATCGATTAGACAATGTAAAAACTTTTTCAATTGATTAGAAATATTTTTTAATCAATTACATACGAGCCTTGATAGGTTTTTAAGAAGTTTTATGAAATCGAAGAATTTTGGAGAAAAAAAAGTATGTGTGTCTAATTGTCTCTGTACTTCAAGACTTACTCATGACCTTTTATATTTCAACTGCTATTCAAAGACACTAAGTGCATAATTAAGCGAGCTTTCACATTTTCACATCTTCCATTCTTCAACTTCCTTTATTTGATACGACGATGACTTAACAGTTTAGTTGAAACTTGAGTCTATGCTCTCTAATAGCTACTTCTTCGCTTTTGACATAATAATATTTAGTTTTAAACATAAAATGTATGCAGTATGAGTCTCATGTTGAGAATGAGATAATACATAAAAATATTTACTACAGAAAGAAATTCTCACCTTAAATTTAAGTAGATTTTGAAGAGTTGATGTTGATGGCCTACTACAATGATTAAGTCTCACCTTCAACAAAGTAAATTTCCCAATACTTCAAAAGAATATGTTTTATCTATTTTAAATCATTTTAACCGACACTTCATTTTCTTTTGATAATTAAGGTGATGAATGAGCAACTTTAAGTGTGAGCCTCAGCTAACTGCATCAAAACTTAATGTTTAAGCAGATGATGACTTTTAGAACATTGTTTAAAATAGAAAGAAAAAAAACTTATAGATTAGATCATAGTTATTCATCATTGTACATAATTAAGGTTATGATACACTTACACATTATATAGTAGGGAAGGGACCAATTTTGTTCAATTATATATTTATGTCAGAACAGTTGAAGAAAATCTCATAAGGGGACCATATGCAAACTACAATATGGAAACTGAAATGGAATGGAGGGGGTTGAAATTGCAGGGGTAAAATCTTTTTTGATTTCCCTCAACTTATAAAACTTTCTCGTGACACTTTCCTAGAGTGTCGTTAAAAACCATGTCATCTATATTTCTCTTTCAAAGAAAACAAAATTGGCTTGTATAACTTTCATGCTCTAAGTAGATGTTCAATTCTCTACTAGTAATTGAATAGTTACAATATAGAACTAATCTTCAAGTTATTTAGCTGATGCAACCAAATGTTGAATGGAATCATGAATGGATTTAGCTAGTAGGGTGAGGTAAACCAAGAATGAGATTGAGGATGGTGGGTGTAGTGCGATGTCACAGTTGTACTCTTGTGTCTTCATTCGAAAAAGGTAAATGTATGTGTAATAGGGAAAAGTATTCAAAGCCTTTTCCTATGGGAATGTGCAAGGTTTACTTTACAATTAATCTCTTATATTAATGTAAGATAAAGTCACTAATAGGAAAAGTACTGCCCTTTAGTCGTGTGCTATCTGTGTTACTTTACAATTACTTGCTTACATATATTTAAGTTTAAGATTTTGAAATTTAAGTTTTGATGAGAAGAATCCAACAATTATGAATAGACTTACGTGTAATTTTAAATTATAAAAGATATTATATCGTTGTGTAATTTTAAATTATAAAAGATATTATATCGTTGTGAAAGCTATCACAAAAGTAATATTACAATCAAAATTGTGAATACATATTGTTCTGAACTGATCTTCGGTCTAAAAGAAAGAGGCTCAATTATCTGTCTTGACCGCACCAATAAAGTTAAGAGGGTACAATGCAATCTCACTCTAAAGCTCCACAAAGGATCCACGCCAGGGCTGATACTCACCATATTGGATATCATATATATGATGGTTTCTAATGTCAAAATGACAAGGAACATCCAAAAGTGTCATTCATATGTAAAGCATCTCAGTGACAAATGACACATTCTCTCTCTAATTTTGCAGTATTAACTTTTGATGTTCAATCGCATTGTCTTATTGAGGATGCATTATATCCATACATTAGTAAATTATGGATAGATTTACGTGTAATTTTAAATCGCAACACAATTAAAGTTCGATATTATTGTGAAGGCTATCACAAAAACAATATTACAATTAAAATTGTGAATGCATATTGTTTTGAACTAGTCACTGGCCCAAAAGGAGGAGGCTCAATCATTAGTCTTAACCGCTCCACTAAAGCATTGAGCGTACAATATAATCTCACTCAAGAGCTCCACAAAGGATCCACGTCAGGCTGATACTCAATATTGGATGTCATCAGACAGTTTGCCACGTTTTCACGTGGAAATGGTAGGGAACATCCATAGTCGTCATTCATATATAAAGCATCTCGCGTGAACTTGAGGTTCTCTCTCTCAAACCTTGCAATACTAACTTTGCATGTTCACTCAAGCCGTCTTATTGAAGATATATTTCACTGCATCAAAACCATATTACACCATTTCACCAAGTATTTTTGATCCCCTAAAAGAAGATATCCTGCAATTTAAAGCATAACATATAACAATTTTAGTTGAAATGTTCAAATTTGTGAACATTTAAGATCAACTATATAACTATTAATAAAATATACTAGCACACTACCTAATATTAGGGGTGGCAAACGGGCATGCCCGCCCCGCAAAAGCCCGCGATAAAGCGGAGCGAGACGGGGCGGGATTTTTTAAGAGTGCGGGTCTAAAACCTTGTCCCGTCCCACAAAAAAGTGAGGGCGGAGCAGGGAAAGCCCGCGGGCATTCGGCTTTTTAGGCCTAAAAATAGTAAAATTCTATAAAAAAACAAATGGCCGCAAAAGCCCACAAAAAAACGGGGCGGGGCGGGCACATTAAAGAGAGCGGGCCTAAAACCTCTACCCGCCCTGCGAAAAAGTGCGGATAAAACGGACTTTCTCCGCGGGCCGGACCCGTTTTGCCACCCCTACCTAATATATCTTTCCATGTTCAATTTAATTACATTAAAAAAAGATAAATAAGTCGTTAACAAATAGAGCAATTATATCCATGCAATGGCGCGTGACACTTAAATTTGTTTTCTCGTTTCAAATACACTTTTTTCTCCTTTTAGATTTTTGTTTCTTTGACTTAATCACTCTCTCTTCGTCACTATAAACCTCTCGCATGTCTTATTTTATACACTTTTATATATTATATATTAGTATTTGGTTCTATTATTTTAATTTTAGATTTGTTCTTCCATTGAATGTATCAAATTTTATATTAATTTTAAAAAAAATTATTTTTATGAAATAATAAACTAACTTCACTTATTTATTTTTATAGAAAATATTAATTAATTTTTAAAAAAGTTAATACTAACTTATTTTACACAAATATTCAATTAAATCGTCACGAAAATAATTAAATTTTTTGGAATACCTGCTAAAATATGAATGTAGGGGAGGGCCTATGCATTTGTGAGATCCTCTGCATGCAATTTTAAAGACTAACCTTTAAGTCAGAGATTACTATAATATGCTAGAATCTCTTATTAAGAAGAAAGAGACTCTTACCATCTCAATCAAGTACTCTTGAGTTAGTACTACTCTATTTGCAAATTCATAGATGATTAATGGATATTACAGACATAGAATTAACACAAAAATACAATAATAAAATACTTTATTTTACGGGTCACTATCAATACTATACATATTAAATTGTCTTAAGAGATAAAAATTTTATTTTCAAATGTTAATATTTCTCTCTTTTTTTCCTTTTTCCATTTCATAAATTTTTTTCTTCTACTTTTTTATAATTATTTAATAAAATTAAATTTATAAGATTAATGTTCATTTTATAATTAAATTATTTATTTCAAATTTATATATACATTTAAATATATTTAATATTATATTAAATAAATTTATTGGTGAGGGTGCACAACTACATCTCTAATTAATAATATTTTGACAACTACATTTCTAATTAATAATATTTTGATTTTATATTGTGATTTTGGTGCGTACGCTTGATCTTGGTAATAGTGAACCGACTGCATCTATATTTTCCTCTCCTTGTTTTCTCAACTTTTTCTAACGAGCAATGCAAGTTATGTTAATCAAACTTGCATGTTATTCCCCTATAATTAGCTTCATGGTACGTACACACCCTTCTTTTTCTCTAGCTTAATTAAACTTAATTGTTATGGTGATTGGGTACAGCAATGACTACAATGATTAAGGTTACACTTAAAGGTGTACAAATGGTTTTGGGACTTCTTTCGATAAAAAGAAAAAGCAAAGCAATACAAAAGTACTTTGAATTAAGGAAACGTTTTAAAAAAATGACTTTAAACATAATAAGGGTAAAGTTTGAGATGGATCCCACATGGCCACATTGTTAAATTTTAATTTTTAATTGAAATAGGAAATATGAATTGGTCATGTATTAGTTTTTCTCTAAATTAAATGTTTTATATAGAGATTAATTCTTGATATGGGAAGTTTTTTTAGAGAATTTTGAGTGGGAAAGAGAAAACAAGCAACTTAAAGATTAAGGTTAGTGATTTCTATTTTTTAATTAATTTTTTTAAAAAATAATGATTATAAATTCGTTAATTGTAGGATCGAGGTGATTTTCGGACACGGGCTTCAAAAGATACAATGTTACATTTTCACTAATTTAATCGTTGTAAAAAGATCTGATGAAGCAAATGTTGTGTTCACACAATACCATGTATTTTGGGGTTGCTCTACTAGGGTTTGAAAGAAACTTGATCGGCACGGGCTCCTTCAGGAAAGGCCATCAGCATGGAGACCTTCCATGGTCGACTCTTATTTTTTGAATGACTCCTATGTCTCCATCCCAACCCCAAGCACAAAATAAATTATTTGCATAAGCTCTTCAAAAATGTGTGTGACATACTAGTTTCTAATTTTGTCAAGTTTTGCTTCAAGGATAATCGTTTCTCGATTAACATTTCTGAAGAGGCTTACAAAGTAGAATTGGAACGTAACACGAATAATTTACTTGGAAGATTGATTACTAGTAAAGGTAACATGTCATTGAAGGCATCAAAATTACGTGAAAAACTCCTGAAATTATAGATTCCAATTACTAATTGGAATCTAACTCCTTTGAGACGTGACTATTTTGAATTTACAATCAAATCAAGGAAGGATCTCAACAAAACTTGAGGTTTAGGTACACGAAATGTTAAGCCCTCACTCTTACGTTTGTCTGCATTATGGGTGTTCGTGGTTCAAGAACTGCATTGAACTGAACCAAATTAGTGGTTCAGTTCAGTTTTTAAAAACCACTTTAATAAAAAAACCAATTAACTACAAAAGCAATTCCAATTCAATTTTAAATTGGTTTTGAACTAGATTGTATTTATAAACTGGTTTACAATCAATTTTTAGTTATAAACTGGTGATTCAGTGATGAACTGGTTTACAACCAATTCTTCTTTAATACCTGGTGGCTTTTAGGGACGGTTTCCAAGTCTATGTGGATATAGTGGGGATTGATGTGATCAATTCAGTGAGTAAATTCTTTGAACAAAGTTAGATTCTTTCTAATTTCAATTTAGTCAATGTAACTTTAATACTTAAACATCATGGAGCAGATTTAATAGTATATACCTCTTGCACTAAAAAAAATTCAATTCAAAATCATCATTAAGATCATTGCAGACAGGTTGTCCATCTTAGTAACTAAAATTGTTTCATAACATTAAAGAGACTTCATTAGGGGCATACATATTTAAGAATGCATTGAGACTACTTTAGAAGCCATCAATATGTAAGACAAGAAATATTTTGGAGGTAGTAAGGATTTGAAGATAGACATAAGAAAAGTCTTTGATGCTTTAGATTAACAATATCTTATTAAATTTCTTGTTCAATTTTGTTTTGATCGAAAGTTTTGTTATTTGATTCTTACCATTCTACACTCATTAAAACTATCAATCAAGATAAATGGAAAAACTTGAAGATTTTTCTTGCTCTAGAGGAGTAAAGCAAGAATATCCTCTGTCTCCTTTACTCTTATACAATGCTTATCCATTTTGTCTCCTCAAATTATTGAGTACATTTTAAAGATTAACTTGTCATATAATAATAAAAATAATAATAATAATAATAATAATAATAACGTTGATAAATTCATTTGTACAAGATTTGCAAATTGTGATTTATCTTTTAAATATGCCTATCATAGTATCAGGAGGGATCACATTGAGCCTTCTTCGACAAAATTCATTTGACATTCCTACATATCACTTGCTAATTCATTAGTGACTTGGAAACTAATGCATAAAGTTCTTGCAACAAAAGACAACCTAATTCAAAGGGGGTACGTATGGTTTCAAGCTGCTCTATCTGCAATCATGATTTAGAAATTGCAGACTAATTATTTCTTAGATGCATGAACACTTTGCTTTTTTGGCATTGGATGAAGCAATTGTTTGACATGAACATGTATAGAACTAGTTACGAAAACTTATTTAAACTTGCTAGTAATAAGTTTGAGCTCTCAAGTTCAAAATTTGATCATGACTCTCACCATGATAATTCTTTGGAAAACTTGACACACAAAAAATAAAATTTGATTTTCAAAATGGTAAAATTGACTTTCATAAAAACATTCTTCACGTTAAACGATAAATATATATATGACATTTATTTCTATTAAAGGACACATATATTCTTCAATTTACAAGTTTACAATTATTAAATGGTTTGACATCAAATATCGCTCTTCTCCAATATCTAAAATTATATAAATATATATATATATATATATATATATATATATATATATATATATATATATATATATATATATATATATATATATATATATATATTTGAGTTCATGGAGTACTAACTTCATAGGGTCAAACTAAACTAAGGGATTTACATTCTTTGAAATTTGTGCAACCAACCCATTGCCTTGTTATTTCTTATGGTGTATATACGGTGTAATAAAAGACCGGTGTAAAAATAGCAGAGCTCAAATGAGAAAGGCCTTCATGTCTTCAATCCTCAATTACGAAACAATATATTATGGGCATGATTAAGTATCACTAGCTAGCATCATCTTCAACAGAAAAGAACATGCATGTATTTATCAACCTCTTGTACGTACCTCAAAAACCACCAAACCTAGCTAGCTAATTCTCTTTCTTTCTCTCTCACCAACAAAACTTTCCAACATAAACAAACACATACTTAGAGAACAACAGAAATGGTCAAAACAAAAACATTCATCTCCCTCTTGTTCTTCTCAATCTTCATTCTCCATTCTCTTTCCTTCTCCACAGACACATTCATCTACGGCGGTTGCACACAACAAACATTCACCTCAACCTCCCCTTACGAGTTCAACCTCAACTCCCTCCTCACTTCCCTAGTCAACTCAGCAACCTACACATCCTACAACAACTTCACAATCGTCGCTTCAAATCCCAACGACATCGCTTACGGTCTCTACCAATGCCGCGGCGACCTCTCCATGCCAGACTGCGCCTCCTGCGTCTCACGCGCTGTCTCACGCGCCGGTGACATATGTCCAACAACATGCGGTGGCGTAGTACAGTTAGAGGGATGTTACGTGAAATATGACAATGTTAAGTTTTTGGGCGTGGAGGATAAAACGGTGGTGTTGAAGAAATGTGGGTCTTCTATCGGGTATGACCCGAATACCCGAGATGCTGTGTTGGCTGGGTTGGTGGGTTCGGGTGGATATTTTCGGGTTGGTGGGTCGGGTCAGGTGAAGGGAACGGTGCAGTGTATTGGGGATTTGAGTTTTTTGGAGTGTCAGGATTGTGTTTCAGAGGCGGTCCGACGGCTGAGAAGTGATTGCCCGGCTGCGGATTACGGAGATATGTTTTTAGCCAAGTGTTATGCGAGGTACTCTACTGGTGGTGCTGGTGGTGGCCATGCTTATTCCAAATCTCATGGTAAGGCTCAAATCTTACTATAAACAAAATTATAGCACTGCCTAAAAATATTTTACATAATAGTTTGGTTACTTTAGGAGTCATCTCTTTGAAAACATGTAAGAGGACTATCGCATAGATTTAGATTTTAGTATTACAGTTAAATTGTGGTTAAATTATGAATAATTTACGATCTGGATAATCTATAGAAAGTTTATTTATTTTCAATATTTTTTAAATAATGAAGTTTTTTTGTTTACTCCTTCCGTTTTTTATTTTAAGTCATTTTGGAAAAATATTTTATATTTAAATATAAGTCGTTTTACAATTCCAGTGAATAATTAATGCTGTTTTTTCTATTATATCCTTAAATATTTATTATTCTCTCTCCTTTCAATTATATAAATTTATCTTCCACATGTCATTAATAAAGGATAATTTTGTAAAAACCTTCATAATTTCTCATTTTCATACAACAATTATTATTTTTCTTAATCTGTGTGAAAAGTCTAAAACGACTTATAATAAAAAACGGAAGCAGTATTTATTTTTGTGATAATAAAAGTTTGATTCTTGGTGAATCGTCTTGCAGGTAAATCAGACAACGATAATGAGAAGACATTTGCCATAATTATTGGATTATTAGCCGCTGTAGCTATACTTATAATCTTCCTAGCTTTCTTGAGAAGGATTTGTGAGGGACACCAAGGTAAATACACCATATAATTTCCTCTTTATATTCATAAGCAAAAATCTAAGTAATTATTCAACGATTCCTTATTATGTTTTAATCTTTTCTCATGCAGGTAAATAAATTGATTTAAGTTTATCAAACTCATGGCATGTCATTGAACTATTGATCAATTATCACCCTTCTTCTCCATAGCAAATTTGCTTATGGAATCTTTTCTTCTCTTCTTTTTATCTTCTCAATATGTCTTAACTTTGCTTGCTATTTTATTATAAAGTTACACTTATAATAAGATTAAAGAGGTCTTTGATATAAAGATGGCATTAGAAAAGGATGCACAATGGGACACACATTTGAAAGCAAAGGGAAAAGGAAAAAGAGGAACAAAAGAGAGCCAAATATTATGTTTTTCTCAATTCTTCCCCCACTCAACAAAGCTGTGTCGTAACTTGTCTCATCCTTTGCAAATTACGAAATAACTTTATCATTCTTTGTTTTTTGAAAAGTTGTATAAGATTTTATGCCAATTGCTTATCGTGAGTATATGCTCTAATGAACTTTTGAGTATATCCCATGTACAAGATAATTTGTGTGTTATCCACCTTTTTGCATTGAAGACGTTATTTACACTTAAAATAACTAATTTGTTAGTTGAGATTAACATATAGATGATTTAGTATTAGTATTTTTTTTTTTTACATTTATTGAGGTTTACAAAGGTCGTGGAAGTGATAGAATCAATTAAGATTTATTAGGACTTATAATTAGACAACTTACTTGTATTTCATATTTATCGCACTACTAATAGAATAAAGTTAAATGCAAGGAAGAACATTATGAAAAAATTGTGTATGCATGGATAAGAAGAGAAAAAGTCATTATAAAATCGGAGAATCGAATCGAATGTATAATCCGCGTAAATCACTACAAAAAAGATGCTCTGCAGCGACGTGGTCCCCACGACGCAACATGCAACATCACGTGGCAACCCAAAAGTAGCGACGTGGGCCAATACGTCGCAGGAGCCAAAGTGGCAACCATGTAGCGACGTGGAGACCACGTCAGAAAGTAACGACGTGCCTCCCACGTCGCAACAGGATTACATGGGGAACAGCTATCTGCACACACAGCAGGTGTGGCAGGTGTGGCAGGTGTGGCAGGTGTGTTTGTTGACCATTGTAGCGACGTGGTCTCCACGTCGCAACATGAAATGCTTTTTTTTTTATAAATTTAATACGCATGAGCTATTTTATTTTATATAATTAATTTATTTATATAATAAAATTAATATATAATTAAATATATATAATAAATTTTATATAATAAAATCTATAAAATATAATTTATATAATAAAATTTATATAATAAAATTTTATAAAATAAATTCATATAATAAATTTATATAATAAATTCAATTAAATAAAACTAAAAATTTAAAATTAATATTTTAATGAATTAAAATGTATAATAAGTTACATAAAAATAAATTAAAAACAAATAAAATACAAAATGTTTTTAAGAAGCATCATCATCCGGAAAATAATTATCTGGATTAAAATCATCAGCCACTCCGTCATCCTCCGGCTCTTGAGGAGGAACATTACTGTAATTTCCACCTCCTTGCATAAACCGTCTCATTTGCTCCTTCATCTCAGCTTGTTTCTTCATAATGCCCTCTATCTGCCGCGCATGCTGCTCCTCCATATCAGACTGCTTCTTCCGCATCATTCCAACTGGGCCTCATTTTCGCGTCTTGCCAATTGCCTTATTAATTCAGTTTGTTCCTATGTCAGATTTGGTTGACGCGATCCACCCTCTCCATCCTGAACTCTTTGAAACAGATTGCGGTCACCACGTCTATAGCTGGACGCCAAATTTCCAGCCCCAAAAAAGCAACCATTAGGCCCTTTTTCTTTAATAACCCCACACCAAATGTAGTGATCAACATCCGCGTTAAGCGGCTCCCCCTCTGCTGGCATGAATTGAGGATTATTTTCTAGAAAAATGGCAAGTCGTCTATCATTTTCTTCCTGCACACATATTCAATAAAAAAAATTTAAGTTAAATATTTAAATGCATATTTAATGATACTAAATAAATATATACATACTATAAATTTAAAATATATTAAAAAGTTGTCACTTGATTTTCACGCCACAACCTATGATTTGCCACATGATTTTCACGTGGCAATTTATCAATTGCCACATGAAATTCACACCACAAACTTTGTATTAATATAAAAAAATAAACAATGTAAATATCACTTACAAGATACATCTTCGTGCGCTCGTCGACAACACCTCCCGATCTCCTTGTTCGGGTCCTCGAAATCAGCTCAGGCATCAATGGTCTTCTCCCCAACTCCTTAGCCTAAATAATATAATCAAAAATAATTAGTAAAATATATTATGAATAAAGATGTAACTTAAAAATTTTAAAATTTTTACCAATCGTCGGGCATGCTCGGCGGTGCTAATACTTCCAACTGTGTTGACACAACCGCCCTTTTCAGATGCCCTCATCTTCTTAAAAGTTTCTGATTTAGCCCGGAATTCTGGAGTCCTCCAATATATTACAAGCTCCTGAAAAACCTCCTCGCCTATCCAGCTAGGACGGATGCCGTGAAGCTCATAATTCTCCCTTACTCGCCGCAGCATATCAGACATTCTTTTAGAGCATCTGGTATTGAAAACTTTCTGAACAGCTTTTTCACTCAATGGATCCCACACACATTTCTCCTGCAATAATGTTTTGTATGACATTAAAATAAAATGTTAAGTAATTATAATGAGAATTTCATTTAAATAACCATAACTAAAAAAAATAAATTAAATGCATAACTTAAATAAATAACAATACCTTAAACATTCTAAACCATTCATCTGTATTTTCGACGTCTCCATAGCTCTTAAAAGCTGATTTATACATCTGCTGAATTTTATAGTTAACAATCCTAGCAGCAGTCCGACTCGGCGTAAAACTGAAACAAAAAATGAAAATGTTAGATATAAATTTATACAAAAAATGAAAATGTATACATACTATAAAAGTTTTTAAATAGGAAACTTACTTGCTTCCTTCGGGATGAATCCAAAATCTACCATCAACGACATGAATCTCATCGGGATCATCCCTCCCACGAAGATCAGCTCCATCTATCTCATCAACTGCCTCATCAATCTCACGGGCTGGTACATGTGTGGGATGTGGGGTGCGTGAGCCTCCAACCTGTGTGGGGCGTGGACTAGGAGATCGTCCAGCCTGTGTCGGACGTGGACGGGGAGATCGTCCAGCCTGTGTGGGGCGTGGACTAGGAGATCGTCCAGCCTGTGTCGGACATGTACTGCTGGATCCTCCCGTCTGCTGAAAGGATGAAGTCATCTGCATGGGATATGAAAAACCAGATCCTCCACTATGCTGGAAGGATGAAGGCATGCCAGTATGGGCGAATGGAAAGATGGGCGGGGGCACACCAGTATGTGTGAATGGAAAGCTAGGTCCTCCCGCCTGCTGGAAGGACGAGGGCACACCAGGATGCTGGAAGGATGGCGGTACCGCTGAGTACTGGAAGGATGGCGGTACCCCAGACGGGAATGTGTGGGAGGAGAGTAATGGGGTAAAAGCCTGAGTACTGGCTAAAGACATAGGATCAACACTCTGAGGGCGGGGAGACACGGCCATGTGAGGCGCGTCACATACTACTATCCTCGGACGTTGGGACTTCTTACCACTATCTTTACTCTTAGGTGGCCTTTTACCTATTTTATTATTCATCAACAAAGATAATAAATTCATTAAGATCAATATATATTCATTAACAAATAAATAGATATTCATTAACATATAAATATATATTTAATAGATATCCATTAACACATAAATAGATATTCATTAACACATAAATAGATATTCATTAACACATAAATAAATATTCATTAACACATAAATATACATTCAATGTTTAGTTATTCTTCATCTTTGCTATCCACATCATTCTCTTCATCATTCTCTTCATCATTCTCTTCGTCATTATCTTCGTCATTCTCTTCATTGTTGTCATCGGATTCAAACTCTTCATCATTCTCTTCATCCACATTATTTCCAACCAACAATATAGATGCATCAACTTGATGTCCCTCAACAATTGTATCAGACAAACTTGTAATGTCTTCAGCTGCAACCACTTCATTAATTTGATCAACATCATCAACTTGATAGGCAACATCTTCTACTTGATCGCCATTTTCAATATGACCTTGCGGTTTTGTTTTTATTACAACACATCATCTGTGAATACAAGATTACAATCACAAAGATGTTTTTGATTCATGGCAAACTCAATAAGCATACAAGCAACAAGTTGGAAGCAGAAAACTCAAAGAAAAGCAAGCATTGATCACTCATGACAGAACAAGTTGATCTACTATGCATATAGGTCGACTCAACACAAGCAAAACAAGAAAAATGCAGAAAAGCAGCAGTTAGGTCGACCTACCATCAACCCAGGTCGACCTAAAATGGAGAAAAATCCATATACTTCTGCTAGGTCGACTCACACACCATCTAGGTCGACCTAAATTGATGAAAATTACATACCAGTCTGCTAGGTCGACCTACACAACAACTAGGTCGACCTAATCTGAGAAAATGTCCCCAGAATGCATTTGAAGAGGATTCTGGTCGACCTACTCCTTTAACAGGTCGACCTAACTGGGAGCAAAATGCTGCATGTTCTGCTAGGTCGACCTAAGCACTAAAAGAGGTCGACCTAACTGATCAAGAAAGTCAGAAATTTTGTTTCTCTCATCTCCAACTGTTAAGCTATCATATATATTGTCCAAGGTTCATTATTACAGCAACACCAACGACTGAAAGATACACAAACGCTTCTCATTTTCGTTCTTCATCATCTCCAACACAATTACACATAATCATTCTTGCGTTGCGGGTTAGTGATGAGTTCGATAACGTCCATGGAACGGAATTGAAGATTCCTAGTGGGTGAAGGTTTGTGGGGTTTGTTGGTGAATAAAATCTGCGGGTTTTGTCCTCCAAGACGGGTGGTTCTTGGGGGTTTTTATCAAGAGGCGTTCATTGAGGATTCGGCTGAGTGTAACGATTGAGGAACGGGGAGTTCAAGGAATCAAGACACTGCAGAAGGGAATCAAAGTGAAGCTCTTGGATAACCTTGATCTGACTCAAGATTAAGGGGGAAGAAGATTCAAAGGATCGACATAATTGGTTTATCGTTTATCGCTTTGTTATCTTCTTTGTATATACTACTTTCAACATTAATGAAAGATTACCCAATTTCAATTTGGAATTGGGGGCAGACGTAGTCGTAGCGAGGACGATCGACGAACTGCCTAAACAAATATCGTGTTCTTGTCGCTTTTACTTTCTCATTTACGTTCTGTTCATATTTGGTTATAATAGCAAATTGATCAACAATTCGAGTGTTAAGATTGTGAATTAAGAACTTATATAAACATCACAATCCATCACATATTGAATCACCGTCAATTTGATCATTATCACCAAGTGTTTGTATATTTGTTTCTATCACTTTTACTGCATTGCAAACATTGTCCATCATACAAGAAGTTAATCTGATTTTCAATAAGAGCAGCGCTTTGATTCTGCAACATATACTCTTATCGCTTATCTCAAGTCTTCGACTGGTTTTAAACACATATATAATCATTTCGATAGTGGTTCGGAATAGACGCGAGTCGATTCAGAATCACTTCCGCTGAAAAGTTGTTTAATTCCGAAAAACTGTGAACGATCTATTCACCCCCCTCTAGATCCTAAGGCCAGCGTCTAACAAGTGGCATCAAGAGCTCTGGTTTATTCCGTGCTACGTGAAACACTTATTGGAAAGATGGCTTCCGGACCTAAAGGGGCTCACAATAGAGCTCCAGTTTTCAACGGTGAAAACTATGGCTATTGGAAGGATTGTATGTGTGTCCACATCAATGCAATTGATAGGAACATCTGGACAGCTATTGTCAATGGTCCCTTTCAAATCACCATGACAAATGCAGCTGGTGCAGTTGTTCCAAAACCAGAAAATACTTGGGATGCCGAAGATGAAAAGAGATATGGATACGATTGGAAAGCGAGAAACATTCTAATCTCAGCTCTAGGAGTTGATGAATACTATCGCGTTTCCCATTGTAGATCAGCTAAAGCTATGTGGGACACATTGCAAGTTGCCCACGAGGGAACGGATGATGTCAAACTAGCTAGGATCAATACGTTAACTCAAGAGTTCGAACTCTTCCACATGGAAGATGGTGAATCCATCGAAAACTTGCAGAAGAGATTCGTTCACCTGAAAAATCGGTTAAATTCTCTTGATAGACCTGTTTCTAATGCAGTTGCTACTAACAAAATCTTAAGATGCTTGAACAGGGAATGGCAACCCAAGGTTACAGCAATAAAGGAAGCAAATGATCTAAACACCTTAGACATTACCACTCTTTTTGGTAAATTAGAGGAACATGAACAACATCTTAAATGCCTTGACATGCATGAGAAAAGGGCAAAGAAAGAAAAGAACATGGAGAAAGAGGTAGAGAAGAAGTCAATAGCTCTAAAAGCTTCAAGCTCCAAGACCTCAAGACAAGAGCCAAAGGATAGTGACACAAATGATGACGAAGACTCCGATGATGAGGAAATGGGACTGTTTGTGCGAAGATACAACAAATATCTAAAGAAAAATGGAGCAAAACACTCTGACAAAGGCTTGATCAACTATAGAAAGCAATCAAATAAGTTCAAACAAGATGACGACAACAAAGGAAAAATCAAAGGTATTTGCTTCAATTGTGGGAAAACCGGTCACTACAAACCGGATTGTCCATACCTTAAGAAAGAAAAGGAGAAGAACCAAAGCAAAGGTCATAACAAATCTAAAAGAGCCTACATAGCATGGGAAAGTGATTCATCTAGTGAAAGCTCATCAAGCAATGAGGAAGAATCAGCAAACCTATGTTTCATGGCTCATCAACACAAGAAAAAGAAAGCTGTAAGTCATCTTAAACCTGAACTCGTAGATAAGGTATCTCATTCTCAACTAAAACTTGCTTTTGAAGAATTACATAGAGATGCAATTAAAGCTTTCAAACTTTTGGCCTCAAATAAGAAAATATTTTCATATCTTGAATCAAAAGTTGAGAAAACCGAAAAGGATATGGAAGCTTTAAAACAATCTATGCTAGACATTCAAAAGGATAAAGTTGAAATAGATCCTACATCATGGTTTGGTTGTGAGACATGTCACATTTGGCAAAAAGAAGTAAGAGATCTAAAAGCCAAGTTAGACAAGGCTCTACAACCAAAAGTGACTTTTGCGGTTGATCCAAATAAGTTCAAAAGATCGTATACTCCTTTATATAGCAAATACACTTTTGTACCAAAAGTATCAACTAGCAAAACACCATATTCTCATCATATTACCTGTCATTATTGTTGCAAAAAGGGACATACCATTGAAAAATGCAAATTTAGGAGAATTTTAGTTCCTAAAGGAGTATTTCAATGGTTGCCTAAGTGCAACAAATTGTGTACTCACCACCTAGGACCCAATGAAGATTGGGGACCTTCCATTCTAAATTAATTTTGCAGGAAAAGTGTCTTGACATCGCCGAAAGGTGGTGGTTCCTTGACAGCTGGTGCTCAAGACACATAAAGGAAGACATACCACTATTGGTATGTCATCTATAAAGACAGACTGAAGAACCATACTTGGCAAAGGAGATGTAGGTGACCTGACCATCACAAATGTATAAGATACATCACAAATACAAGTTAACCCGAAAAACACAAAAGACTCATTACTCGATGTGCAATTGGCAAATTGCATCACAAGAAGATTTAAACCTATTCTAAGCAGAATAATGTTTGGGACCCTGTCCCGCATCCGGGAGAACATCAAGTAATCGAGACTAGATGAGTTTTTCGCAAAATTAAGCAATCAAGTTATGAAACATTCTATTAAGACAAAGCATCATCAAATCTAGGAGTATGGCACACTGACAAGAGGATTCCACACAATGATGACAAAACACCTACATATTGAGAAAGCGGTAACATGCCTATTGTTCACTTCCAAAAATTCTATTGATGCTATAATATGCTATCAATTAACATGCTTATAGTGACTTCATGTGTTCTTATCTACTCTTCTCAATTACATATGTATATGTGTTCATCATTTTCATTCATAACATACAATGTTTGAGCATTCAAGCAAATGACAAAGCAAAAATACATCATATAGAAACATTTCTAAGGCATTTTCATCATTTAAGGGAACTTAGGTCGACCTACTCTGTATTTGAGTCGACCTACAGAAGAATTTTCTTTACAGAAACTAAAAGGGTCCAGTTGCGTCGACCTACTCATAATTTAGGTCGACCTAAATTGGTCATTTTTCATGTTACTTCTGTTAGGTCGACCCAGCCTCACTTTAGGTCGACCTACTGCTGTCATTTTTCCAGAATTGGGTATGTTAGGTCGACCCGACCCACTATCATTCATTCAAAACATTCCATTGTTTTCAATCCCTCTCATTCTCATCACATTTGGTACGGCTAACCCTAACTCCTCAAAGTTCAAAAGTGTCAAAAATCTTCCCTCTCACACAAATCATCAACAAACCATGCCTCCAAAATCAAGAAAGGGAAAGGAAATTGCTTCTGGTTCATCATCTCAATCGGTAAGTGCTCTTGTTCATCCTGATTGTAGGGAAAATTTTGAGAAATGGCAGATGAAAAGAAAAATTGTTAAGCAATATACCTATGATCCAAATCTTGTCGAAAATATGCATATCCCCGATGTCGCTGCTTTGATTGAACATCAAAATATTCATTCCTTAGTGCAATGTGATACTCCGTACTGTGAAAATACCGTCAGGGCTTTCTATGCAGGATTTACAAAAGGGGACGGTTGTAATTTCCGTTTCAAAATGGGTTCTAGGTCGCATGTTGTTGACAAACGGGCTTGGATTAGTATCTTTGGTCTGAATATTTTAGGTGATGAATTCTGTATGGTAGACGGGGATGTACCAGGAAACTATGACCATGAGGCCTACATGAAGTCTATCCTCAAAGATCCTTCCGTAGTTGATAGACCTAATGAAACAATAACAGCCGGTCATCTGAAGCGAGATCCTAGGCTCCTAAATTGGGTCATCTCAAGAATCATTCGACCAAGGGCAGGAGGATATTCAAGAATTGAAAGAAATGAAGTTGTGCTCGTGTATCTGCTGCAAAATAAAACGCGTATACATTGGCCTCACTTCCTAGCTGCTAAGTTTCATGAGGTCCAACAGAAAACTACAGCCCTGTGCTATGGATCAATCATTCAAACAATTGTCAATCACTTCGGCATGCGACTTGATCACTTACACTACACTCGCATACATCAATCTCAAGAATTCTCACAAACCACCTTGACTCTTATGGGATACCATTGGAATCCAGTCAGGAAAACCTACTATCTCATTCAAAAGGGAACAGGGAAGGTTATCTACAATTATGATGATCCCACAGAGTTTGGAAACAATACAGGAAATGAAGAAGAAAGACTTGATCAAGACAATGCAAATGATGATGATCAACACATGGAAGATGTTGCACAAGATATGGATGCAAATTGGAGATATGTTCCTCCACAACAAGAGGATATTCCTTGGGGATACACTGCTCCACCTCCGCCAGATCAAACCAACATCATTTCCATGTTAGAAATTATGCAGCTCCTACAACAACAACACTTCAACACACAACAGCTTCAACTCCAACAAATGCAACAGCTCCAACAAGATCGCTATGATGAACAACAACGACAATATCAATCGTTGTACAACTTAGTTCAAGACTACAAGAGTGATTTTGAGACCTTTGCCTCCAACTCGACTCTAAGACAAAATCAGTTTGAGGAAACGGCATTGCATCGTCATGCCAACATAAGTCAAAGCTTCAATACTTTAAACCACTCCGTGCTTGATCTGTTGGAACAAGTTGAAGAAGACCGTCCTCAAACATTTCAAAGAGGAAGAGGAAGACGGGGAAGACGTTAGGATGCATATCTTTTCATTCCATCATATCATTACATCTCATTCCATCATTGTCATGAATATTTACTAAAGTTTCTAAGTACTTAGTTTAGTTTCTTTTAAATTTGTCTGAATATTATGTGTGCTTGATCGTAACATTCAGTTTTTTTTTGGTTATGATGTTACCTCTACTTGCTTCTGTTAACGATTATGAATGTTGTAGTGCTCTTTAAAACATTTTTGGTTCTTATAGTTTTACCATCTACATTTTATCTATTACACTATGAATGTTAGTGTTTCCTGTTTTATTATTTTATATATGTTTCTCTCGTTACTCTTCCATTTTCGTTGTATCTCTTTTTGATGTTGTCAAAGGGGGAGATGGATGCTGAGTGTACGGGGGAGCTTTGTTGAGAGATTGCCTTGTTGAGAGATAGATGCTGAATGTACGGGGGAGCTTTGTTGAGTCTCTATTACCTACTACCAAAGCTTCGACTAATGGTTTGCCATCATCAAAAAGGGGGAGTATGTGAATACAAGATTACAATCACAAAGATGTTTTTGATTCATGGCAAACTCAATAAGCATACAAGCAACAAGGTGGAAGCAGAAAACTCAAAGAAAAGCAAGCATTGATCACTCATGACAAAACAAGTTGATCTACTATGCATATAGGTCGACTCAACACAAGCAAAACAAGAAAAATGCAGAAAAGCAGCAGTTAGGTCGACCTACCATCAACCCAGGTCGACCTAAAATGGATAAAAATCCATATACTTCTGCTAGGTCGACTCACACACCATCTAGGTCGACCTAAATTGATGAAAATTACATACCAGTCTGCTAGGTCGACCTACACAACAACTAGGTCGACCTAATCTGAGAAAATGTCCCCAGAATGCATTTGAAGAGGATTCTGGTCGACCTACTCCTTTAACAGGTCGACCTAACTGGGAGCAAAATGCTGCATGTTCTGCTAGGTCGACCTAAGCACTAAAAGAGGTCGACCTAACTGATCAAGAAAGTCAGAAATTCTGTTTCTCTCATCTCCAACTGTTAAGCTATCATATATATTGTCCAAGGTTCATTATTACAGCAACACCAACGACTGAAAGATACACAAACGCTTCTCATCTTCGTTCTTCATCATCTCCAACACAATTACACATAATCATTCTTGCGTTGCGGGTTAGTGATGAGTTCGATAACGTCCATGGAACGGAATTGAAGATTCCTAGTGGGTGAAGGTTTGTGGGGTTTGTTGGTGAATAAAATCTGCGGGTTTTGTCCTCCAAGACGGGTGGTTCTTGGGGGTTTTTATCAAGAGGCGTTCATTGAGGATTCGGCTGAGTGTAACGATTGAGGAACGGGGAGTTCAAGGAATCAAGACACTGCAGAAGGGAATCAAAGTGAAGCTCTTGGATAACCTTGATCTGACTCAAGATTAAGGGGGAAGAAGATTCAAAGGATCGACATAATTGGTTTATCGTTTATCGCTTTGTTATCTTCTTTGTATATACTACTTTCAACATTAATGAAAGATTACCCAATTTCAATTTGGAATTGGGGGCAGACGTAGTCGTAGCGAGGACGATCGACAAACTGCCTAAACAAATATCGTGTTCTTGTCGCTTTTACTTTCTCATTTACGTTCTGTTCATATTTGGTTATAATAGCAAATTGATCAACAATTCGAGTGTTAAGATTGTGAATTAAGAACTTATATAAACATCACAATCCATCACATATTGAATCACCGTCAATTTGATCATTATCACCAAGTGTTTGTATATTTGTTTCTATCACTTTTACTGCATTGCAAACATTGTCCATCATACAAGAAGTTAATCTGATTTTCAATAAGAGCAACGCTTTGATTCTGCAACATATACTCTTATCGCTTATCTCAAGTCTTCGACTGGTTTTAAACACATATACAATCATTTCGATAGTGGTTCGGAATAGACGCGAGTCGATTCAGAATCACTTCCGCTGAAAAGTTGTTTAATTCCGAAAAACTGTGAACGATCTATTCACCCCCCTCTAGATCCTAAGGCCAGCGTCTAACAAGTGGCATCAAGAGCTCTGGTTTATTCCGTGCTACGTGAAACACTTATTGGAAAGATGGCTTCCGGACCTAAAGGGGCTCACAATAGAGCTCCAGTTTTCAACGGTGAAAACTATGGCTATTGGAAGGATTGTATGTGTGTCCACATCAATGCAATTGATAGGAACATCTGGACAGCTATTGTCAATGGTCCCTTTCAAATCACCATGACAAATGCAGCTGGTGCAGTTGTTCCAAAACCAGAAAATACTTGGGATGCCGAAGATGAAAAGAGATATGGATACGATTGGAAAGCGAGAAACATTCTAATCTCAGCTCTAGGAGTTGATGAATACTATCGCGTTTCCCATTGTAGATCAGCTAAAGCTATGTGGGACACATTGCAAGTTGCCCACGAGGGAACGGATGATGTCAAACTAGCTAGGATCAATACGTTAACTCAAGAGTTCGAACTCTTCCACATGGAAGATGGTGAATCCATCGAAAACTTGCAGAAGAGATTCGTTCACCTGAAAAATCGGTTAAATTCTCTTGATAGACCTGTTTCTAATGCAGTTGCTACTAACAAAATCTTAAGATGCTTGAACAGGGAATGGCAACCCAAGGTTACAGCAATAAAGGAAGCAAATGATCTAAACACCTTAGACATTACCACTCTTTTTGGTAAATTAGAGGAACATGAACAACATCTTAAATGCCTTGACATGCATGAGAAAAGGGCAAAGAAAGAAAAGAACATGGAGAAAGAGGTAGAGAAGAAGTCAATAGCTCTAAAAGCTTCAAGCTCCAAGACCTCAAGACAAGAGCCAAAGGATAGTGACACAAATGATGACGAAGACTCCGATGATGAGGAAATGGGACTGTTTGTGCGAAGATACAACAAATATCTAAAGAAAAATGGAGCAAAACACTCTGACAAAGGCTTGATCAACTATAGAAAGCAATCAAATAAGTTCAAACAAGATGACGACAACAAAGGAAAAATCAAAGGTATTTGCTTCAATTGTGGGAAAACCGGTCACTACAAACCGGATTGTCCATACCTTAAGAAAGAAAAGGAGAAGAACCAAAGCAAAGGTCATAACAAATCTAAAAGAGCCTACATAGCATGGGAAAGTGATTCATCTAGTGAAAGCTCATCAAGCAATGAGGAAGAATCAGCAAACCTATGTTTCATGGCTCATCAACACAAGAAAAAGAAAGCTGTAAGTCATCTTAAACCTGAACTCGTAGATAAGGTATCTCATTCTCAACTAAAACTTGCTTTTGAAGAATTACATAGAGATGCAATTAAAGCTTTCAAACTTTTGGCCTCAAATAAGAAAATATTTTCATATCTTGAATCAAAAGTTGAGAAAACCGAAAAGGATATGGAAGCTTTAAAACAATCTATGCTAGACATTCAAAAGGATAAAGTTGAAATAGATCCTACATCATGGTTTGGTTGTGAGACATGTCACATTTGGCAAAAAGAAGTAAGAGATCTAAAAGCCAAGTTAGACAAGGCTCTACAACCAAAAGTGACTTTTGCGGTTGATCCAAATAAGTTCAAAAGATCGTATACTCCTTTATATAGCAAATACACTTTTGTACCAAAAGTATCAACTAGCAAAACACCATATTCTCATCATATTACCTGTCATTATTGTTGCAAAAAGGGACATACCATTGAAAAATGCAAATTTAGGAGAATTTTAGTTCCTAAAGGAGTATTTCAATGGTTGCCTAAGTGCAACAAATTGTGTACTCACCACCTAGGACCCAATGAAGATTGGGGACCTTCCATTCTAAATTAATTTTGCAGGAAAAGTGTCTTGACATCGCCGAAAGGTGGTGGTTCCTTGACAGCTGGTGCTCAAGACACATAAAGGAAGACATACCACTATTGGTATGTCATCTATAAAGACAGACTGAAGAACCATACTTGGCAAAGGAGATGTAGGTGACCTGGCCATCACAAATGTATAAGATACATCACAAATACAAGTTAACCCGAAAAACACAAAAGACTCATTACTCGATGTGCAATTGGCAAATTGCATCACAAGAAGATTTAAACCTATTCTAAGCAGAATAATGTTTGGGACCCTGTCCCGCATCCGGGAGAACATCAAGTAATCGAGACTAGATGGGTTTTTCGCAAAATCAAGCAATCAAGTTATGAAACATTCTATTAAGACAAAGCATCATCAAATCTAGGAGTATGGCACACTGACAAGAGGATTCCACACAATGATGACAAAACACCTACATATTGAGAAAGCGGTAACATGCCTATTGTTCACTTCCAAAAATTCTATTGATGCTATAATATGCTATCAATTAACATGCTTATAGTGACTTCATGTGTTCTTATCTACTCTTCTCAATTACATATGTATATGTGTTCATCATTTTCATTCATAACATACAATGTTTGAGCATTCAAGCAAATGACAAAGCAAAAATACATCATATAGAAACATTTCTAAGGCATTTTCATCATTTAAGGGAACTTAGGTCGACCTACTCTGTATTTGAGTCGACCTACAGAAGAATTTTCTTTACAGAAACTAAAAGGGTCCAGTTGCATCGACCTACTCATAATTTAGGTCGACCTAAATTGGTCATTTTTCATGTTACTTCTGTTAGGTCGACCCAGCCTCACTTTAGGTCGACCTACTGCTGTCATTTTTCCAGAATTGGGTATGTTAGGTCGACCCGACCCACTATCATTCATTCAAAACATTCCATTGTTTTCAATCCCTCTCATTCTCATCACATTTGGTACGGCTAACCCTAACTCCTCAAAGTTCAAAAGTGTCAAAAATCTTCCCTCTCACACAAATCATCAACAAACCATGCCTCCAAAATCAAGAAAGGGAAAGGAAATTGCTTCTGGTTCATCATCTCAATCGGTAAGTGCTCTTGTTCATCCTGATTGTAGGGAAAATTTTGAGAAATGGCAGATGAAAAGAAAAATTGTTAAGCAATATACCTATGATCCAAATCTTGTCGAAAATATGCATATCCCCGATGTCGCTGCTTTGATTGAACATCAAAATATTCATTCCTTAGTGCAATGTGATACTCCGTACTGTGAAAATACCGTCAGGGCTTTCTATGCAGGATTTACAAAAGGGGACGGTTGTAATTTCCGTTTCAAAATGGGTTCTAGGTCGCATGTTGTTGACAAACGGGCTTGGATTAGTATCTTTGGTCTGAATATTTTAGGTGATGAATTCTGTATGGTAGACGGGGATGTACCAGGAAACTATGACCATGAGGCCTACATGAAGTCTATCCTCAAAGATCCTTCCGTAGTTGATAGACCTAATGAAACAATAACAGCCGGTCATCTGAAGCGAGATCCTAGGCTCCTAAATTGGGTCATCTCAAGAATCATTCGACCAAGGGCAGGAGGATATTCAAGAATTGAAAGAAATGAAGTTGTGCTCGTGTATCTGCTGCAAAATAAAACGCGTATACATTGGCCTCACTTCCTAGCTGCTAAGTTTCATGAGGTCCAACAGAAAACTACAGCCCTGTGCTATGGATCAATCATTCAAACAATTGTCAATCACTTCGGCATGCGACTTGATCACTTACACTACACTCGCATACATCAATCTCAAGAATTCTCACAAACCACCTTGACTCTTATGGGATACCATTGGAATCCAGTCAGGAAAACCTACTATCTCATTCAAAAGGGAACAGGGAAGGTTATCTACAATTATGATGATCCCACAGAGTTTGGAAACAATACAGGAAATGAAGAAGAAAGACTTGATCAAGACAATGCAAATGATGATGATCAACACATGGAAGATGTTGCACAAGATATGGATGCAAATTGGAGATATGTTCCTCCACAACAAGAGGATATTCCTTGGGGATACACTGCTCCACCTCCGCCAGATCAAACCAACATCATTTCCATGTTAGAAATTATGCAGCTCCTACAACAACAACACTTCAACACACAACAGCTTCAACTCCAACAAATGCAACAGCTCCAACAAGATCGCTATGATGAACAACAACGACAATATCAATCGTTGTACAACTTAGTTCAAGACTACAAGAGTGATTTTGAGACCTTTGCCTCCAACTCGACTCTAAGACAAAATCAGTTTGAGGAAACGGCATTGCATCGTCATGCCAACATAAGTCAAAGCTTCAATACTTTAAACCACTCCGTGCTTGATCTGTTGGAACAAGTTGAAGAAGACCGTCCTCAAACATTTCAAAGAGGAAGAGGAAGACGGGGAAGACGTTAGGATGCATATCTTTTCATTCCATCATATCATTACATCTCATTCCATCATTGTCATGAATATTTACTAAAGTTTCTAAGTACTTAGTTTAGTTTCTTTTAAATTTGTCTGAATATTATGTGTGCTTGATCGTAACATTCAGTTTTTTTTTGGTTATGATGTTACCTCTACTTGCTTCTGTTAACGATTATGAATGTTGTAGTGCTCTTTAAAACATTTTTGGTTCTTATAGTTTTACCATCTACATTTTATCTATTACACTATGAATGTTAGTGTTTCCTGTTTTATTATTTTATATATGTTTCTCTCGTTACTCTTCCATTTTCGTTGTATCTCTTTTTGATGTTGTCAAAGGGGGAGATGGATGCTGAGTGTACGGGGGAGCTTTGTTGAGAGATTGCCTTGTTGAGAGATAGATGCTGAATGTACGGGGGAGCTTTGTTGAGTCTCTATTACCTACTACCAAAGCTTCGACTAATGGTTTGCCATCATCAAAAAGGGGGAGTATGTGAATACAAGATTACAATCACAAAGATGTTTTTGATTCATGGCAAACTCAATAAGCATACAAGCAACAAGGTGGAAGCAGAAAACTCAAAGAAAAGCAAGCATTGATCACTCATGACAAAACAAGTTGATCTACTATGCATATAGGTCGACTCAACACAAGCAAAACAAGAAAAATGCAGAAAAGCAGCAGTTAGGTCGACCTACCATCAACCCAGGTCGACCTAAAATGGAGAAAAATCCATATACTTCTGCTAGGTCGACTCACACACCATCTAGGTCGACCTAAATTGATGAAAATTACATACCAGTCTGCTAGGTCGACCTACACAACAACTAGGTCGACCTAATCTGAGAAAATGTCCCCAGAATGCATTTGAAGAGGATTCTGGTCGACCTACTCCTTTAACAGGTCGACCTAACTGGGAGCAAAATGCTGCATGTTTTGCTAGGTCGACCTAAGCACTAAAAGAGGTCGACCTAACTGATCAAGAAAGTCAGAAATTCTGTTTCTCTCATCTCCAACTGTTAAGCTATCATATATATTGTCCAAGGTTCATTATTACAGCAACACCAACGACTGAAAGATACACAAACGCTTCTCATCTTCGTTCTTCATCATCTCCAACACAATTACACATAATCATTCTTGCGTTGCGGGTTAGTGATGAGTTCGATAACGTCCATGGAATGGAATTGAAGATTCCTAGTGGGTGAAGGTTTGTGGGGTTTGTTGGTGAATAAAATCTGCGGGTTTTGTCCTCCAAGACGGGTGGTTCTTGGGGGTTTTTATCAAGAGGCGTTCATTGAGGATTCGGCTGAGTGTAACGATTGAGGAACGGGGAGTTCAAGGAATCAAGACACTGCAGAAGGGAATCAAAGTGAAGCTCTTGGATAACCTTGATCTGACTCAAGATTAAGGGGGAAGAAGATTCAAAGGATCGACATAATTGGTTTATCGTTTATCGCTTTGTTATCTTCTTTGTATATACTACTTTCAACATTAATGAAAGATTACCCAATTTCAATTTGGAATTGGGGGCAGACGTAGTCGTAGCGAGGACGATCGACGAACTGCCTAAACAAATATCGTGTTCTTGTCGCTTTTACTTTCTCATTTACGTTCTGTTCATATTTGGTTATAATAGCAAATTGATCAACGATTCGAGTGTTAAGATTGTGAATTAAGAACTTATATAAACATCACAATCCATCACATATTGAATCACCGTCAATTTGATCATTATCACCAAGTGTTTGTATATTTGTTTCTATCACTTTTACTGCATTGCAAACATTGTCCATCATACAAGAAGTTAATCTGATTTTCAATAAGAGCAACGCTTTGATTCTGCAACATATACTCTTATCGCTTATCTCAAGTCTTCGACTGGTTTTAAACACATATATAATCATTTCGATAGTGGTTCGGAATAGACGCGATTCGATTCAGAATCACTTCCGCTGAAAAGTTGTTTAATTCTGAAAAACTGTGAACGATCTATTCACCCCCCCTCTAGATCCTAAGGCCAGCGTCTAACACCATCCTTTTTTACGTGTCACAAATGAAGGATAAGGTACATAATAAACTTGCCTAACAATATTTGACATTATGAAAGGATCGTACTCTTTGTATTTCCAGTTCATTTGAATCTCAACAGTACCGTATGACCTGTCTATTTTTGTGCCTCTACTTGGATCATACCATTCACAATAAAACAAGACAACTTTATTTTCTGAATCTAAGTAATGGTATACCAACTCGTAGATATGTTTAATAACTCCATAAAAGTCATCTTCACCACCATCTGTAACTCCTTTTACAAATACACCACTGTTTATGGTTTTTTTTCCTTCGGTCCATGCCTCAGTGTGAAACTTATATCCGTTCACGAAGTATGTGTGCCAATCATTTGCGCTTTGGATATGGCCTTCTGCCAAGTTTCTCAAATGGAGTATTTCTGGAGTTGGTGGAAACACGGTAGACAATCTTTGCTTGAACCATAAGGGAAATTGAGCATGAATGACGCCGGATGTTGACTGTGAAGGATAGAAAAAACACTTAGAAAGGGGGGGTTTGAATAAGTGTAGCTTTAAAAACTTGACAGATAAAAATAAATTGCACAGTTATTTTTATCCTGGTTCGTTGTTAACTAAACTACTCCAGTCCACCCCCGCAGAGATGATTTACCTCAACCGAGGATTTAATCCACTAATCGCACGGATTACAATGGTTTTCCACTTAGTCCGCAACTAAGTCTTCTAGAGTATCCTGATCACAACCTGATCACTCCAGGAACAACTGCTTAGACACAAGCTAAGACTTTCTTAGAGTATCCTGACCCCCACGTGATCACTCTAATTACAACTGCTTAGACACAAGCTAAGACTTCCTAGAGTATTCTGATCAACACTTGATCACTCTAGTTACTTACAACTTAATGTAATCAAATAAGAGTTTTACAATGCTTCTAAAAAGCTATAATCACAACAGTGATATTTCTCTTAAAGTTTAAGCTTAATCTCACTAAGATATTACAAAAGCAATGTAGTGAGCTTTGATGAAGATGAAGATTCTGAGCTTTGAATTGAACAGCGTTTCAGCAAGTCTTTCAGAATAATTTTGTTCAGCGTTGTTAACCTTGCTTCTCATCAGAACTTCATATTTATAGGCGTTTGAGAAGATGACCGTTGAGCGCATTTAATGCTTTGCGTGTTCCGTACAGCTTTGCATTTAATGTTATACGCTTTTGTCAACTACCTCGAGCCTTGTTCACGCTGTGTCTACTGACGTTGCCTTTAATAGCTTCTAACGTTCCTTTTGTCAGTCAGCGTAGCCTGCCACTTGTACTTTCTTCTGATCTGATGTTTGTAAATACAACGTTTGAATATCATCAGAGTCAAACAGCTTGGTGCAAAGCATCTTCTGATCTTCTGACCTTGAAGTGCTTCTGAGCGTGATACCATCAGAACTTCAGTGCTTCTGATCTCATGTTCTTCTGATGCTTCCATAGACCCATGTTCTGATTCTGCTTCGACCATCTTCTGATGTCTTGCCAGACCATGTTCTGATGTTGCATGCTGAACCTTCTGAGTCAAAGCTTCTGAGCGCTGATTTATGCATACTCTTTATATATTTCCTGAAAAGGAAATTGCATTGGATTAGAGTACCATATTATCTTAAGCAAAATTCATATTATTGTTATCATCAAAACTAAGATAATTGATCAGAACAAATCTTGTTCTAACAATCTCCCCCTTTTTGATGATGACAAAAACATATATAAATGATATGAATTTGCAATCAGAAAGAGCAGACGGCAAAAAACAAATTACACAGCTATAGCATAAGCATGTGAATATGTCTCCCCCTGAGATTAACAATCTCCCCCTGAGATAAATAATCTCCCCCTGAAATAAATACTCGAAGAACTTTAATAAAAGACTTCCCTGATTATTTCGGTAGAGACGATCACATAAGCTTTTGTCTTCAGAGAATTCATAGCTTCTGACTTCTGCTTCCATTGGACAGCTTCAGAACTTGAATTTCTTTAGATCCCTAGAACACTCACAGCTTCTGATTCCTGCTTCCATTCAGGACAGCTTCAGAACTTGAATTTCTTTGATCTTCAGAACATTCCCAGCTTCTGATTCCTGCTTCCATCTAGGACAGCTTCAGAACTTGAATTTCTTTGATCTTCAGAACATTCACAGCTTCTGATTTCTGCTTCCATTTAGGACAGCTTCAGAACTTGAGTTTTCTGGATCTTTAGAACATTCACAGCTTCTGATTTCTGCTTCCCTCGGATAGCTTCAAAGCTTTGAATTTCTACCAACATCACTTCATGCTAGATTTGTATCAGAACATTGTTGAATGTACCAGAGCATCATCAGAGCATCTCTACATCCTGAAATGTTACAGAACAAAAACTAAACGACAAAAGTCAGCATGAACGAGTCAGAACATAAAATGTATATTAGAACACATGATATGTATCAGAGCCATATAGGCTAAAATAATGTATCAGAGCAAATAGAATTTTGTCAAAGCAAATAGACAAATTTTGGATCAAATTCTATTATCAGTGCTTCTGATTCTGAAGCTTGACAGCACTCAGCTTGCTTCAGTTTCCATAAGCTTATTCTTTTTACAGAATAACGCTTCTGATGGTTTTGCTTCTTGTGTTTGCTTTGAAGATTTTCTTCACTTCTTTATACCTGCAAAACACTTAAACCATATAGAACTTGCAGTTCTTGTTAGTAAAAGCAACTGATTAAATCAAATCATTTATCACATATTTCTCCCCCTTTTTTGTCATATCATCAAAAAAACAGAAAAGATTCAGAGACAAACAAAAAGAAACACACGGAGGAAAAGGATGATTTCATTTAAGTTCAAACAACAGGTACAGAAGTACACACAGAGAAGAAAGACAAGATGCACAAAAAACAGATGCAGCAAAAAAAGAAACTACACAGACTCAATCTAAGATGGCCCTAGCTTTGACAGGATCTTGGCCAGCATCTCTTGAATCTCATTGTTGTGTCCATCTTGCCTCACCATGAAAGTTCTAAACTCAGCATTGAGTGAGCTTTGCTCATCCTGTCTCTTCTGAATTTCTTCCAGAGTCCTTGCAAGACGAGAAGATTGATCAGAAGAAGTTTCACCGCTTTCAACCACAGGAAGAGCGACTTGATCTGTAGCTTCCATGGATAGATCATTTGCAGGGATTTCCTCAACAGGATCTGATTCAGCAACATGATCTTCAACATCTGCTTCTTGCATAGAAGCATCTCCATATTCTGCAGCAGGAATTTCCGAGTCTCCATTCTCAAGTGCCTGAAGAATGGCAGCTAGATTCCTGGGAACAGAAGGACCTTCAACTTCTGGTGGGTCAACAACTTCCGGAATGACCAAGCTTGGGTCTTTCTTAGAAGGGTTTTCCCTCAGATAGTTAAAGAGAGTCTTGAAGTCTCCAAGCAGAACAGGATGATCAGGAATAAAGATAACAATATCCCTGCATGGATTAGCTTCCATTGCAGCATCCAGTCTTAATTGTTCCATCTCATCCACAAAGGGTTTCTCCTCAGCTGCAACACAATTTCTGAGAGGATGGTAGTATATACCATTATCATTCTCCAGAAGGTAGCCAGGGTAACCAGGAGCAGCAATCACTAGTCTTTTCTGTACTCCCATTGCTTCTACTTGAAAATCCTTGCGAAATCTTCTCCAGAGATTTCTTGTAGAAACATCATCCAGACCATTTAGAAATGCATCCTTCAGAAGGTCTAGACTGCTAATCACCTCATGTCTAAAAAGTTCCAGGTAGGTATAGGGTTCAGGTTCAGGCGGATTGAAGGTGAATTTGTAGTCAGGATAGAGAAGACAGTAAGGTTTGGATTTTCTGGTAGGTAAGGGATGGGATATAGAAGGTGAAGGTGCGGTGGATAAGGAAGAAGGGATATCTGAGAGAATGATTGATGATGATGGAATATCAGAGATGATAGATTGAGAAGAGGATGGAGTATTTGTAAAGGGAATAGGTGAGAAGGATTTATCAGAAGGGGTTGGGGGAAGAATACTTAAAGGTGTGGGATTTAAAATAGGAGAGGAGAAGGATGATGGAGAAGGATTTGGTAAGGTGAAGTTTATTTTTGGTTCAGATGGAGGTGATTGGAAGGATGGTTTAGGGACAGAAGGAGGTGGAGTAAAAACCTGCCTGGAGGTTTGTACAGAAGAAGAGGATCTGGTTCTGCGAAAGGAATCTCTGATCCTTTTATCTCTTCTTTCTTCAGAGTTCACCTTGTCAGGATCAAAGGTGACTCTCAACTTCTTGGCTTCCTTAGCCTCATCTTCTCGGGCTTTTCTTTTAGACCTAGCCTTTTGTTCCTTCTGATCCTTCTTTAGAAGGTCAACCTTGGACGGAAGTATTCTGCCACGGATCCAAGCAGGATCAATATCTGATTGCTTCCTAACACAATCTTCCAGGTATAGCTTGACAGTCTGATGCAGTTCTTCTTGAAACAAGGGGGCAAAACCTTCAACAGCAACTCTTCTTGAGAGAATGTCAGGAAAGCTTGAGCATACGGAAGGTACACTTTGAATGAGTTCTAATCTGAACAAATCCACACCATTGAAAATGGGACCTTGAACTACTCCAAGCAAATGGGATGCATTGAGTTTTCTGATGGAGTCCAACACTTTGCTTTCAATCAGAATGTCTGAAATCATTCTTCCAAAAGGAATAGTCGTTCTTGAAATATGAGGGTACTTTGCCCTTTCGTCTTCTCTTGACTCAAAGATAGAAGTCTTCAGATTCTCAAACAAAATATGGGAGATGTTGATTTCAGTCTTTTTGCCAATGCAGAAAAGAGTATACTTGTGATCCGGACTGATGTAGGAGGAGGAGAGCATCCTTTTTCTGTGATGAAGAGAACCCAGAATAATCTCAGCCCATACTCTATAAAATGGCCTTAAGGTGCCTGTGTTATTAGAGTCAATTCCACAAGTCTGAGAGATTTGTTGTTCAACTTTAGACCAATCAACTGATGCATGTCGAAAACCAGTCCAGCCTTCTTCATCATTCAGATTGTACAGCTTCCTGATGAGCTTTTCATTGATAACCACTTCATGCCCTAGCACGAATGAAATGATGGCAGTTGGGGTAACCGTTGCATGTACCCAGAAATCCTTCACAAGTTCAGGATAAATTGGACCAACCAATCTATCAAGATACTTAGACCATCCTTGCTCAAATATTCTTGCATCACACTTAAAGCCATTCGCTTTAAGATTGTTTAAGTCCACAGCAGTTTCACATAAAACTTCCAGTTCTTTCGTGGGTATTAAGCAAGTTTTCAATGGAGCATACTCATATTTGCTTAGAAGGATCTGTGTAGAGGTGAGGTTTTCTTTTGAGTTTGATGAACAAGAAGATGAGTTCATGATGATTATGCTTTGAGATCAAAATCAAAAACTAGGGTTTTAAAAAAAATGCAACGAGGGGGATGCACAAGAGAGAGAGAAAGAGAGAATGAAGATGAAGCGGGTTATTTAAAAGATTTGAAAATAAAGAAATCATTATACATTTAATGAGAAATGACATTAGGAGAGAGAACATGGTAAATGAAATGATTTAAAAACAGTTACCTAGGTCGGCGTCTTTTCAACTGCACGCTTTGTACTAACCGCACAGACACGTGTTCATCATCAGATAATGGATGTCAGTTGTAGAATATGAATAGACTTTACGCCTTTTGATTCTGATCACTGCTTCTGATTGATCAAGTTTCTCTTCTGGAAACACTTTTTCTGAAGTGTGCTGATGTAAATCTGAATGATCTTCTGATCCATTCCTTCTGATATACACAGCTTCTGAAGATTCACTTCTTTGTTCTGCAGCTTCTGATAAGACAAAACTGTATCTGCAGAAATTCTTAAGTTGCTTTGTTTCATCAGAAACAAGTTTATCATCAAACCAGATTTTTATTGATTCGTCCACAATCAATGTTTCAATATTGTATATTCTGTAGCATTTAGAGCATTCAGAATAATCAAGAACGAAACACCATTGCTTTAGAAACAAACAAAACAGATGGTTCCAGATCTAATAAACTTGCTCTTCTGATCTCCTTCACACTTAACTTCTCCAGCAGATTTAAGTATCAGGACTTGGAAAACAGTCCTTCTTCCCTTCAAGTGTTGAGAACATCTTGAGTCCAGGTGACATAACATGTTGAATGTTATCTTTTTTGTCACCAAGAGAATCTGCAAAAGAAATAGTCTGTTTCTTTGGTACCCACATCTTCTTGGGTCCTTTCTTGTTAGTTCTCCTCAAGTTCTGATTGAACTTGGGTTTAGCAAAATATTTAACAGGAGGAACAGAATGATACTTCTTATTCTGAGTTTCATGATATTTCCTAGGTTGTGTCACATGCTTTTTGGTGTGTGTAATGTGAAAGCTTTGTGCATGTGATGTGTGCCTAATATCATGGGAGTGGCCAAATTTAAATTGGTTATACAGGGGCTTGTATGATATTTTCATATCATTCACAGATTCAAGCTTGTATGGGATTTCACCCTCATAACCAATGCCTACTCTATTATTTCCAAACACAGCATATATCATAGAAGCAAGTTGACTTCTGCCTATGCTTCTAGATAAAAAATTTCTGAAGCTCAAGTCATATTCTTTCAGAATATGATTCATGCTAGGAACGGCTTTTTCTGTTTCAGAAGATCCACTGTTTTTGGATAAATTTAAAACTTTTTCCTTTAATTCAGAATTTTCCAATTCCAGCTTCTTAGTTTCAAATTCAAATTGCTTCTTCAGCTTTTTGTATTTGATACTAAGATGAGCTTTGAGTTCCAGAAGTTCTGTTAGACTGGAAACTAACTCTTTTCTAGATAGTTCAGAAAATACCTCTTTAGAATCTGATTCTGATGTAGATTCTGATCCATCATCTTCTGTAGCCATCAGCGCAAAGTTGGCTTGCTCATCTTCAGAGTCAGATTCATCTTATGATTCATCCCAGGTTGCCATAAGGCCTTTCTTCTTATGAAACTTCTTCTTGGGATTCTCCTTCTGAAGTTTCGGACATTCATTCTTATAGTGTCCAGGCTCATTGCATTCATAGCACATGACCTTCTTCTTGTCAGATCTTCTGTCATCAGAAGATTCTCCACGTTCAAATCTCTTTGAACTTCTGAAGCCTCTGAACTTCCTTTGCTTGCTCTTCCAGAGTTGGTTTACCCTTCTGGAGATCATGGACAGTTCATCTTCTTCTTCAGATTCTGATTCTTTAGAATCTTCTTCTCTTGCCTGAAAAGCGTTAGTGCATTTTTTAACATTAGATTTTAATGCAATAGACTTACCTTTCTTCTGAGGCTCGTTTGCGTCCAGCTCAATTTCATGGCTTCTCAAGGCACTGATAAGCTCTTCCAAAGAAACTTCATTCAGATTCTTTGCAATCTTGAATGCAGTTACCATTGGACCCCATCTTCTGGGTAAGCTTCTGATAATCTTCTTTACATGATCAGCCTTGGTGTAGCCTTTATCCAAAACTCTCAATCCAGCAGTAAGAGTTTGAAATCTTGAAAACATCCTTTCAATGTCTTCATCATCCTCCATCTTGAAGGCTTCATACTTCTGGATTAATGCAAGAGCTTTGGTCTCCTTGACTTGAGCATTTCCTTCATGATTCATCTTCAAGGACTCATATATGTCATGGGCCGTTTCCCTGTTAGATATCTTCTCATACTCAGCATGAGAGATAGCATTCAGCAAAACAGTCCTGCATTTGTGATGATTCTTGAAATCTTTCTTTTGATCATCACTCATTTCGCTTCTCGTGAGCCTTACACCAGTAGCTTTAACAGGATGTTTGTAACCATCCAACAGAAGATCCCATAGATCACCATCTAGACCAAGAAAGTAACTTTCCAGTTTATCTTTCCAGTATTCAAAGTTTTCACCATCAAATACTGGTGGTCTAGTATAACCATTGTATTTCTCAGCAGAGCCAGATGTAGATGGAGTTGGATTTGCTTGAGATTCACCAGCCATCTTTAACTGAAGCGTTTTTCTCTTCCTGAATCTTTTCTAAACACGGTTAAGTGCTTGCACCTTAGAACCGGCGCTCTGATGCCAATTGAAGGATAGAAAAAACACTTAGAAAGGGGGGGTTTGAATAAGTGTAGCTTTAAAAACTTGACAGATAAAAATAAATTGCACAGTTATTTTTATCCTGGTTCGTTGTTAACTAAACTACTCCAGTCCACCCCCGCAGAGATGATTTACCTCAACCGAGGATTTAATCCACTAATCGCACGGATTACAATGGTTTTCCACTTAGTCCGCAACTAAGTCTTCTAGAGTATCCTGATCACAACCTGATCACTCCAGGAACAACTGCTTAGACACAAGCTAAGACTTTCTTAGAGTATCCTGACCACCACGTGATCACTCTAATTACAACTGCTTAGACACAAGCTAAGACTTCCTAGAGTATTCTGATCAACACTTGATCACTCTAGTTACTTACAACTTAATGTAATCAAATAAGAGTTTTACAATGCTTCTAAAAAGCTATAATCACAACAGTGATATTTCTCTTAAAGTTTAAGCTTAATCTCACTAAGATATTACAAAAGCAATGTAGTGAGCTTTGATGAAGATGAAGATTCCGAGCTTTGAATTGAACAGCGTTTCAGCAAGTCTTTCAGAATAATTTTGTTCAGCGTTGTTAACCTTGCTTCTCATAAGAACTTCATATTTATAGGCGTTTGAGAAGATGACCGTTGAGCGCATTTAATGCTTTGCGTGTTCCGTACAGCTTTGCATTTAATGTTATACGCTTTTGTCAACTACCTCGAGCCTTGTTCACGCTGTGTCTACTGACGTTGCCTTTAATAGCTTCTAACGTTCCTTTTGTCAGTCAGCGTAGCCTGCCACTTGTACTTTCTTCTGATCTGATGTTTGTAAATACAACGTTTGAATATCATCAGAGTCAAACAGCTTGGTGCAAAGCATCTTCTGATCTTCTGACCTTGAAGTGCTTCTGAGCGTGATACCATCAGAACTTCAGTGCTTCTGATCTCATGTTCTTCTGATGCTTCCATAGACCCATGTTCTGATTCTGCTTCGACCATCTTCTGATGTCTTGCCAGACCATGTTCTGATGTTGCATGCTGAACCTTCTGAGTCAAAGCTTCTGAGCGCTGATTTATGCATACTCTTTATATATTTCCTGAAAAGGAAATTGCATTGGATTAGAGTACCATATTATCTTAAGCAAAATTCATATTATTGTTATCATCAAAACTAAGATAATTGATCAGAACAAATCTTGTTCTAACAGACTGTACACCGGTACTATGAAAATAGGCATTGTTAAATTCCCTACAAAATATACACCATAAGTTAAATAAGTTTGGTATACAGACATTGTCAACAAAGGTAAAAAAATTTGGGTAAACTTACTCAAGGTATTGTTTAACTTCAACGCAGTTGATCAAGACATGGACATGTGCGGATTGCATTTCTTTCTGGGTCAACCAATGCACACTCTTCTTTCCAGAAGGTCGACCTGGAAGACCGAATACTGATAAGGTGAATTGACTCCTCTGGTTGACATTTACCGGATTCCGTATGGTTCTAGGAGTTAACATCAAGTGATTGAAATAATGACTGCAAAAATGTGATGTTTCTCGATGCAGGTAATGTGCACATATAGAACCTTCAACTCTTGCTTTATTCTTCACTGATCGCTTTGAATCACCCATGAACCTTTCAAACGGATACATCCACCTATATTGAACTGGTCCACCAAGAAAAGCTTCATATGCAAGATGCAGAGGTAAATGTTCCATGGAGTCAAAGAAACCAGGCGGAAATACTTGTTCCAACTTACAAAGAATGATTGCAATGTTTTGGTCCAACTTCATGATGTCTTCCACTTTTAAAGCTGACGCACAAATATCTCTAAAAAACTGACTAATTTCAGTTAGTGGATCAAGAACATGTTTGGGTAGCGAGCCAAATGCAATTGGTAACAATTGTTCCATAAAAATGTGACAATCGTGACTTTTCATTTCATGCAACTTCTCAGCGTTAGGGTAAGCACACCTTGATAAATTTGATGAATACCCATCGGGCATTCTCAAATCTTTTAGCCATCGACAAACAGCTTTAGCTTCTTGGGAAGTCAGAGTGAAACAAGCCTTGGGTTTTAATAACTTTCCATTCGGTAGAGGCTTCAACTCCAACTCTCTTCTGTTACACCATTTTTCCATGTCTTGTCTGACCTTTTCATTATCTTTTGTTTTGCCTTTCACATCCATCACTGTGTTAAATACATTATCAAAAAAATTCTTCTCAATATGCATAACATCTAGATTATGGCGCAACAAGTTATCTTTCCAATATGGGAGGTCCCAAAATATACTTCTTTTTGTCCAATTGTGCGTGACTCCGTATCCTTCAATTCGGCATTCTTTGCCAGTATCTGTAAATTTTGGTAGCTCACTAACTTATTCCCATATAGCCCATGGTGACAATCAAGGCGGAGGCGAATCTTTCACTCGTACATCTTTTTTAAAGTTTGACATGTTTCTTCTATAGGAGTGATTTCGTGGTAGGAATCTGCGGTGACAGTCAAACCACGAGCTTTTCCCACCTTTATCCAACGTGAACCCTTTGTTGTTACCCATGCAATGCGGACAACCCATTTTGCCATGCGTACCCCAACCAGACAACATGCCATATGCTGGAAAGTCGTTGATGGTCCACATCAATGAAGCTCGCATTGTAAAGTTTTCTTTACGTGATATATCATAAGTCCATTCTCCAATCCACAATCTCTTCAAATCATCAATTAAAGGTTGTAAATACACATCAATTCCTGCTTTTGGACTCGAAGGTCTTGGAATGACGCACGTCAAAAACATGTATGTTTTTGTCATGCACATCTCAGGAGGGAGGTTGTAAGGGGTTACAATAACTGGCCAACAAGAATACATACTTCCCGACGCTTGAACATAAGGAGTAAAACCATCTGAGCATAATCCAAGCCTGACATTTCTAGGTTCTGCGGCAAAATCAGGATGTATTCGATCAAAATGCTTCCATGCCTCGCCATCAGATGGATGTCGCATAGTGCCTGGACTTGTGTTATAGGTGTGATGCCATGTCATTTAACTTGCACTGTGCATTGAAGCAAACATTCTTTTTAACCTTGGTATTATCGGAAGATAAAACATGGACTTTACTGCTACACGGTCTTGATTAGTGTTAACGGCTCTACTGGGAACTTTATATCTTTGACTCATACAAAACTTACATTCCTCCAACAACCCATCTTGAGTACCAAACTCATTGTCGTAAAACAACATACAACCATTAATGCAACAATCAATCTTTCTTACTCTTAAGCCCAACTTCGACACCAACTTCTTTGCTTCATAAAATGTTGTAGGCAAGTTGTCTTTCATTGCAGTTGAGTCCAACATCATCTTTACGAAGAATTCCAAACACTGATCAGGAACATTCCAATTTGCCTTGGCGGCCAACAATCTCACACACATTGATAACTTTGAGTCAGACGATCCATCAAACAACGGCGTATTCATCTCATTCAACAACTGATAAAATTTCTGCGCTTCCTCATTCGACAACTCTTCCCCACCAAAATCTTCAGGTTCATCATAGGTCACGTTCACACCAAAAGCATCCTCAACCATGTCACCAATCAGATTAAAGTTTTCCTCATATTCCACAGGCGGCCGACTACTTGAAGCATGCGAGTTGCTAGTCTCTGGTACGTTACTAGGCAGTTCTTCACCGTTAAACGTCCAAACCCAATAATTTGCAATGAAACCCCTTCTATGCAAATGAGCTGTTATTTCCTGTGGGTCACTAATTATTTGTCTACATTCACATTTAAGACAGGGACACCTAACTCCTCCTTCGCTTCGACATAATTCCTAAGCAAACGCCCAACTGATAAACCCTTCAACTCCTACTATAAAATTAGGTTTAAGTCTCATTCTTCCTGGAAATGTTCTATCGTACATCCAACTACGATAATACCGATAATATTCCATACTGCATATTTATACAATCTTTGTCATTTTGAGAATATTAAAACTACACATATTGAAAATATTATTTAATAAAAATACTACTAATATTTTTAACTACACATGTTATATTAAAAATACTACTATTAAATATTTTTAACTACACATGTTATATTTTTAACTACACATGTTATATTGAAAATACTACTATTAAATATTTTTAACTACACATGTTATATTTTTAACTACACATGCTATATTTTTTTTATTTTAAATATACATATATAATATATATTATACTTTTAATATATATTTTAATTTAAAAAATATATTTTCAATTTAATAACAATAACATATATTTCAATTTTAGAAATATACCATATAATCATATTTTATTTTATTTTATTTTAAATATACCATATAAAATATATTCTACTTTTAATATATATTTTAATTTTAAAAAAACGTATTTTTAATATAATAACAATAACATAACATATATTCTTTTTCTATTTAACATATATTCTTTTTTAGTAATATTCAGTTTTTAAGATTAATATCATAAAATACATATATTTTATTTAGAAAATAAAAAACAAATTTTAAAAATAAATCTAAACATTATTTATGATGCATGTGATTACTTATATTTTTTTATTTTAAATATACATATATAATATATATTATACTTTTAATATATATTTTAATTTTAAAAAAATGTATTTTCAATTTAATAACCATAACATATATATTTCAATTTTAGAAATATACCATATAATTATATTTTATTTTATTTTATTTTAAATATACCATATAACATATATTCTACTTTTAATATATATTTTAATTTTAAAAAAATGTATTTTTAATATAATAACAATAACATAACATATATTATTTTTCTATTTAACATATATTCTTTTTTATTAATATTCAGTTTTTAAGATTAATATCATAAAATACATATATTTTATTTAGAAAATAAAAAACATATTTTAAAAATAAATCTAAAGATTTTTCTTTTAATTTTTAAAATTCTAAAATACATATATAATAGTTAAACATTTTTCTATATATTATTCTAAACATTTTTCTAACATAATAAATCTAAACATTTTTCTATTAATATTTAAACAACATTAGAAAATATATTACACCCTAAATTAATATCCTAATTAAATTTAAACAACAACATAATATTTAATCTATAATTTCGTTTTATAATAACCTAATTAAAAAATAACTTAATTAAAAAAAAACCTAAAAAAATGTTTAAAAACTCACCTCTTCTTCAATATACTCCTCCTTCTTCTTCCTTCACCTTCTTCTTCCTTTACCTTCTTCTCCTCCTTCACCTTCTTCTTCCTTCAAATTAAATGAAAAAAAATTAAACTATATATTGACAGCATAAAACAGTATGAACACAAAATTATAGAATACCTTGTAGTGCAATTGAATGAGATTGAAAGTTTGGGGATTTTGGGAGAGGAGAAAATTTGGGTTTGTGTAGGAAATGGGGGATTTTGAGTTGCAGAGAAGATGAACAAAAACGAAAATCTGTTTGAAATGGTAAAGGGGAAGAAGGAAAAATGTGTGTAATAATTAACACATCAGCGACGTTAACATCACGTCGCAACTTTGCCACGTGGGTTACACGTCGCCACCTTCAAACGGTCATAACAATTATTACATGCTCTGCCACATCTGTACAAGTGGCAGAGTTATTTTCCCAAGTAAAAGGTTGCGACGTGGGGCTAACGTCGCTACAAAATTTAAAAAATTTTCAAATCTCCCTCCAGCTACAACTTAAAGTTTGTATTTTTTTTTATTTTTTACTTTGTAGTAGCGACGTGACACACACGTCGCAACTGTTATTTTAAAAAAAAAAACTCTGACAAGTCTGATTATAACGTTGGATTGATTTTTTTATTATAAAAGTTTGTTGTGACGTGAGAAACACGTCGCAACCTGTGACGTGTAAAACACGTCGCTAATATATGTCGCAGGAGAACACATTTTTTGTAGTGAATAGTTTAATTAACTAGGTTAATATTTTTAGGTCACCTTAATTTTACTAATAAGACTAGTGTTTATCATATCCATAAAAACTAAATTGGTAAGCTTTTCAATATACGCATTCAATCATTGAGAAATTTATCACATCCATGATTAGAACCATTGAGAAATTTAGTTTGTCTGGTCAAGACTAGGTTTCAAGAAAAAATCTCAACAACAAAGATCAACCAACTTCATCAATATCAAAGTGGTGAGAGCAATAAAAGATTGAATGATATCTTAATCTAAGAGTGTTATTGTATTCAGCCCAATTGTATAACCATTATAAAACTCTATTGAAAAGCCTAATCCAATAGTATTCATTAGAAGATGAAGATCAAACAAGAACTTGTTGAGAGCCTGGATTTAAGTTTGAAACTTAAAAATGAAGATTTGGCTAATACATAAGATGCTTCAATATAGAGATGTACCTATAAAATTCTCAGCACAGATTGTTTGATTTCATTAAATACAAAAGAGTGGAAAAAATCCAAGAGACGAAGAGTCGTTAAAACATAACATTTAGGATTGGAAATGAGTCGATTCGAGTCGAACTTACCTCAGCTCAGTTTGACTCGTTAACAATTGGTCGAGTTCGAGTTTATCACAAACTTTTTTTCAGCTCAAATTCGACTCGTTATGAATTGGTCGAATTCGAGTTCATCACGAACTTTTTTCAGCTCAAACTCGATTCGTTAAAAGTTCACGAACAACTTAGTTCAACTCGTTAGGTTTATCTTGTTATGTTCAACTCGTTTGTTTCACGGACTTAAAAATAATTTTTAAAGTCTATTTTTTATATATATTTGACATTTTAAATTAATATTTTTTAAATAAAAATAAAATAAAAGTTATTACATTGGAATTACACAATATGTTGATTTTATTTGTATAATTATTTATAGAAATATTTTGCTCGCTTGAGATATAAATTATCAATTAAAACCGTTAGACTAAAAGAAAATATGAGACTTATAAGATTTAGAACAAATTTTTGAACATACTCTTAAAGATAATATAATCTGTCTCATATATAATCGAGTTGACTCATGCAGGGATGACCCTGAGCACTGCCTCGCGAGACGGGAGCCCAGGGCCTCATAATTTTAGGGGCACCAAAAATATTTTTGTACCTCCTATGTATATTAAAAAAGTTAATATAAAAAAATTGTTAGAATTTTTTTTCAAAAAATATTTGCTAATAAAATTATAGGGACACTACAAAGTCAAAATTTAATAAAAGAATGTAATTTCCAGTAAATAAAATATAGAGTAAAATAAAATCAATTAATATATTCATAATTTTAGCAATTAAAAAGTTTAATTGAGACACTAAAATTAAAATAATCATATCGAGAATATTTTATATTATTTATTTTATATTATTGAAAATGTTATTAGAAATTTCTAACCGTGTCAATTTTGAATTCAAGTTGTATTAATAAATTTTGAAAAACTTTTATTAAGTGAGATATGATTAAATTATATATGCAACGTATATGTACCCAACGGTATGAAAGCTATAAACATATACCCAAAGTTATTAATTTATATCAATTGAATTTTGTGACCATCAATTAAATTATTCAATGGTTTTTTTCTTTTTTAAAAGCCAATAATATATTTCCATTAAAACAAAACACACGCACAAGTCCATCTCTATAAGTGAAACAAATTTTCTGCAAGGATAAATTCAATGGTATTAATTTTAATATCTATTGTTTATGAATTTTGTGACTATCAATTGAATTATCCAACGGTATTGATTTCAATATCAATGAATTTTATAAAGGTTTTATGAGAGAGTTGGAGAATATTGGGAAAAAAAATTAGGACTTCTGTATCTTTGTTCTTTCGAGAAGAGTCTATTTTTTTTTGAGAGGTTCGAGAAGAGTCTATTAAATCTTGGAGAATTGGCATAATTAGCGGAAAATCCTCGTTCTTTCAGACTATTTCATAATTTTTTATTTTGTAGGTCTTCGTAGCAATTAGCCGAATCTTTAGCCACTCATGAAATTAGAAACTTTGAATTTTAGTAGCTATGATTATTTGGTTTGAATTGTTAAGTGTTGTTAATGAAATTTGCAAAAGTTTGCAAAAAAAAAGGACATGCGTATTGATGTGGCTAGAGAATTAGTAAAATGTTTGATTAAGTATTTGAAAAAATATAGAGAATCTGGATTTGTAAATGCTAAGGCTAGTCTAAAAAGATTGGAAATGAAATGCAGATTGAACATGTGTTTATTCAAAAATGTAAAATTCGTAGAAAACAACATTATGATGAAAATTCATCTCATCCCACACAACTGAATCTTGAGTCTGCTGAAGAGTCTTGAAACCGCTATTTCTTATATATTGTAGATTAAATAATTGACTCACCTGATAGAAGATTTGAGCAATATAGCACATATGAAAATATTTTTGGATTCTTGTTTAGTATTGAAAGACTTAGATCATTATCTGATAAGGACTTGAAATCATGTTGTAAACATCTTTAAACTTGTTTAAAACATGACGATTCTTTTGATCTTGATGGTGAAATTTTGTTAAAAGAATTGAAAGTTATTAGAGAAGTTTTAACATTTGAATCAAAATCAAGCTATATGATATTTAGTTCTTTAAATACTTTTAATTATTTTCCTAATGCATGCATAACTTATAGAATAATATTGACTATTCCTATCAGTGTTGCATCTGCTGAAAAAAGTTTTTCTAAATTAAAAGTATTAAAACCTTATTTGAGATCTACTATGTCACAAGATATATTAAATAGTCTTGCGTTGATTTCAATTAAAAATAATTTTTTTGAAGAACCTTGATTAAGTACAAATTATTAATGATTTTGCAACAAAAAAATACTAAGAGGATGATATTTAAATAATTTTAAAGGTTTGGTCAATTTTTTTATAGGAAAAAAGATCGGATCAAGAACTCTCTTTATAGTGGTTTATGTTTTGATGTAGTATAAACATTGATTCAAAGATCCATACTTGTATTTTTTTTTTTTTTTGCACAATATCAAATTAAAATGTGTTTTATCCAATTATTTCTTTTATCCTTATGTATTTGTTATTTAAAAAAATTGGGGCACCACTCTTTTGATTCGTCCAAGGCACCAAAATTCAAAGGATCGGCCCTAGACTTGTGAATCTAACGAGTCGAACTATGTATAATTCAAGTTCAGCTCATTTAATTAATGAACTTAGTTTTTAACTCATATTCAACTCATTTGGTTCATAAATCTAGTTCAACAATTTTATTTTCGAATCAAATTTTAAACTATTTTCGAGTTGATTCGATTTATTGTCAGTCCTAATACATTTAACATGAGGCTATATTAAATAGAAACACGAAACTTCATTTTAGTAAGTTAACATTAGTTTTTATTAAATGGTAACAAGACAATTCTAAAGTTTTTTTATATTTTTAAATCGACATTATTAGTTAGTTAATAATAAAAAATTTCCACAGCAATCAATGCATGATTATACCATGAAATTTATTTTACACCCATATAAGTTCTTATAAACCTGTGGGGAAATTTCTAAAATACTCTTATATTTCAGATGTGCATCTCTGAAAACATTTTTTTCTTAAAAAAAAATGATTTCAGATGTGCACATCCGAAGACATTTTTTTAAGAAAAAAAAAATATCTTCGAAGATGCACATCCGAAATAACTCAATTTTTTATCTTAGGATTTTTCGGATATGCATATCCGAAAAAACCGAATATTTATTAAAAAATTAAAATCAAAGTGAATTAATTATAATAATAGTATAATTAATTGTATTAATCAAAATACATAATTAAATATATATACTATTTTAATCAAAATATATATATTTAAATTTATATTATTTTTATCAATATATATAATTAATTAAATATTTAACTACATAATGTTGTGACAAATTAATTTTATAATTTAAAAAAGGTAATTAATTTTATAATTTAATCGCATATTAAATATATACCATTTAAAAAATAATTACTTCTATAATTTTAAAAAAATTGACAAATAAATTATTACAAAATTAAAATTTTATTTAATCTCTTTGTTTCTTATTTATAATAATTTGTATTTAAATTATCCCTTATTAATAATAATTGACTCTAATTATATTATAACTATATTCTAAATAAATATTTTTTAAAAATAAAATTAAAAAATTGGAATATTGGAATACTTCGGATATGCATATCGGAATTAACCAATATCCCACATTTCTTTTGAGAAGAGTTTTTTCGGATATGCATCTTCGAAAAAAGACCTGACATTTTAAATACAACATTTAAATCTTTAAAATTTTGAAAGGTATTTTTCATCCTATATAGGAGCACAAAGAAATTTTCTTAAATCATTCCAATCGAAAGCCCATTTGGCATAACAGTTGCCTGAGCCTCATTGTTACACATTTTCTTATTGTTGCAACATAAACTCCCTCTAACTATGAAGACTAAAAATAAAGAAAAGATTGAAAAATAATAATAAAAGAAGAGAATTTCTTTAGGGACCCCTTAATTTTTTGGGGGACCTCTTATTGTTGCAACATAAACTCTCTCTACTCATTCTTCAACCTCTGTTTCTTCTTTGCTGAACCAAGGCATAACCCACAACTCTTCCAAACTTTGAATTAGTTTTCCACTTCAACATGGCAAGACCTTTTAAGAAAGTGAAAGACATCAATGAAAGGAAGGAGCTCTGAAAGATAGCCGTCAGAGTCCATCACAATGGACACTTGTATTCAAGAGTAAATAGAACTTTTAGATGATAGTGGTGGATAAAGAGGTGAGTTTATGGTTTTAGGGTTTTTTGACTTGAATCTTTGGGATGACAATTGTTAGATTTAGGGTTATTTTAAAAAGTTGCGGATAATGGTTTTGTCGTTGATGTTGGGTTGTCGATTTTAAGTTTTAGACTTTTTTTTCAAACTTCCACATGTTCGTAGTTGAACTGGACTGCTTTTAATGTGAGCATTTTTCTGTTATTTAGCAGGTCTTGAATGGCATACATTAGGTGCTACATTGCTTGTATCCGCCAAATTCACTCTTGTATCTGCCTGCAATAGTATTTTAAGGCTTATGTCTCTGATGGTGGAAGTTTTGTATCTTGTATTTTAACGATTTTATGGTTTATTGTTATGGTCAGTTGAAAGATGAGCTTAACAAGGAGAATTTGCAGCTTGCATGTAAGTGATTGAATATCGTTGTGTGGAAGTGCTTATCTTTAGATTTTTATTTTGTGCTTATCTTTAGCATGATTGTTGTGTGAGTTCTTCATTCTCAAAGAATGTTCACATTTCAATGGTACATAAGAACTTTATCTAAATGCTACAAAATTATGACTTGCTGATTGAACTATACACCTTATGTGCAACATGTTTATAACTAATTCAAACACTAATTAGAAGTTATGCCCATTGCTCATTGCTCATTGCTTGTTTGAATCAGCGGGCATGTCCTGGCGTGTGCGGCTGTTAATTGTGAGAAACCAAAGTCTGGGTCAAAGTATCTATATGCAAAGTTCAAATCATCAGGTTAATTCTAAGTTAGGTGTCATTGATCGGGTCCAGAGGAGGTTCAATTCGACTGAGGATCTGTTTGATTGATTAATTGAGGGGATTATCAGTTGGTCGCAGCTCCTTCGCTCATCACATAGCATAGCTTTGCATTTGATTTCTATCGCATCAAGTAATCTGTAGCCTGAGGCTGAATGTTTCTATTGATATTTCGAGCCTGCTTTGAATCAATGTTGCAGCATTCAGGGCAGCCTTTCATGTGCATTTTTTTGTTGATGTTTGACTGCATATGATACGCATTTATATCGAACCGCTTAAAATACCAGTGGAATAGTATTCTAATGTTTTAGCTTTCTGGTTGGACAAATGATTTTGGTGTTTATTTGGCGTACTCGATGAAAAAAATGATGGAAGATAAAGCTTTGGTATGTTCGTTTTGTTTGCACTTTCACTGAATTTTGGTTATGAAGCTCAGCTTAATATAACACATTGAATGCAGGTGAGGAGGCTTTCTTCCTGTGAGACAATGGGATCAACCACAACTATTTGCAGCGATAAGACCGGAACATTGACAATGAATCAGGTTTGTGATGCAGTATTTAAACTAGAACAATATCGACTCATTCAAATTCTTTAGGCTATAACGTTATTGCCGCTATTTACTTATTTTCTTGAGACAGGTGAGTGTTGTTGAGGCATGTGTTGGTGGGAAGAAGATTATATCTCCTAACGATAAATCACAGTTATCTACTATCGTCTATTCTTTGCTGATTGAATGTGCTGCACAGAACACTAATGGAAGTTTTTTTGTACCGGAGGTGTTCTAGAACTTTTCTTCTTCACTCTGTGCCTCTACAATAGTTTCCATGCATGTACAATTATGTTCTTTGCACTTTGCAGAGTGACAATGGTGTTGAGGTTTCTGGGATGACTCTAAAGAAGCGGATTCGCTACCAAGCAAAGAATAAACTATGAAAGAGATCACAGATAGGGAGGAAATTGAAGCAACACATTTGAAAAGAAAAAAATCTTCTAGAAATAAAGAAAGTGTGATAGATGGTAGTGAAAAGAACAAAAGATCTAAGGACAGTGAATAACACAAAAAATCCAAAGGAAGCAAATCCGGATCCAAGAAAACAAGAGCTTAATAAAGGAAATTTAAGATGAAGGGTTGTGATTTAGATGGATTGAATACTATGTGTACACCGTTGTATCTATAAGCTAATATTGGACTGCGTGGTGTAGTTATGCATGCATTGAAGACTGTTATTGGCACCGGTCGGACCACAGTTCGAACCATACATCATCCAAGCATCGATATATTTGAAACTTTTGATGAGGTAGTCAAAAGTACCTTCTGTTGTATATTTGTGTACATATAACATCATTGCATTCGGGTTGGGTTTTAAATGTAACAGTGGTGTGGAAGGCGGTGCGCGATTTGCCGGTGGTCGGAGATTGGCGGGGTAATCCTTGGGATGATTGTGTTGATAAGGATCCTGTTAGTATGTCTGTTTCTGTTTCTGTTAGTACTTAAACTTTGTAAACCAAAATTGTTAATTTTTTTCTTTTTTTGGGTGGTTTGTTATTAGTATTATAGTTGTTAGTTCAATGTAACCAAAGAAAGTATATTATTAATTATTGTTATTTTATATTAGTACTTGTGAGTTAGTACACCATTGATTAAATGTGATTGATCATACTTTATGTTCTATCTTGTGTGGTACCAATATAACTTAGATTGTGCATATTGTTATATAGCTTTTGTTCTACTGAGATTGTAGAACTTGGTTGGTCCTATGATTATGACTTGGAAGATCTCAACATAGACATTGTGACTATATCACAAAATGGACAATGCACAATGGTGGAAACAACTCTCAAAGAATCTATACACCTCACTGTCGTAGGCCATCCACAACATGATGCTTCTAACAGCAGAGTCTACACAACAAGATATGAAATGTCTTATTCAATTTCAGGGAGGGAAATTGTTGAAGGAGCTGTCCTTGAGTCATAATTAGGTTTTGTAACTTGTAATATATGTCAGGTTAGTACACTTAAGTGTCACTCCCTTAAGTCCATCTCCATTGTATTGTATGTACCTATTTTTTTTTTGCATTCTTCAAACACTCATGTAGTCTGGATGTAAATTTAATCAAATAATTTATGGTTAGGATGTCAAGCATTTGTTAACTTACAATTGTTGGGAAATTTGAAAATGAAAGCGAATAAAAAATGATCACAAATATAAAAGTGTACTGTGATCACTGTTTGGACAATTAGATAAGTAAAGTGAAAAGTTTGCAAATATTCAAGGATATTAGACTGAGTTTACCAATCAATTTTGAAATGTTGTTTTATTTTTCCCTAAGTCTGTATCGTGTAAAATTTATCGAAATTTTTTTGTTCAATTTAATGAGAAGTCAAAACACTCAAAATATCCTAAGAGAAGATCAAATCATCACTCCTTTTAAGTGTTAGATAAGATCAAATTGAAAGAAAAAAAAAAGGCCTTAAAATTTACTTTTTGACTTTATTGTACCCCAAATTTGAAGCTTAAGATCATCAACTATGGTGTATTCAAAGCTTTTTTTTTTCATCAATCTAATTTGTCTTGTGCTTATTATTATATATAATATATAATATATAATATATATTTCAATTTAAAATGAATTTCTTCATATATAGTGAGCAACATGAATTTCTTCATTTCAGAAACTATAAGAAATTTTTTAAGCATTGAAGAAATTGTTTATACAAAGTCTTTTTTTGATTTTTTAAAATACTATTTCCTTTTTTTTCTTTATTAAAATTTTGGTTGCATTTTGTTCCAAAATCTATTACATTTAAAATAGTATTTAATTTTTAAAAATTAACTTTAGTAATTAAATATTAATAAAGAAGAAATATAATTTGAAATAATTTTTATTTTAAGATACAATACTTTTAAAGAAAATAATAGTAATTTTAGTTTTAAAAAAATATTTCAATTAAAATGAATTTAAAAATATACTTGAAAATATGTGTTATTGGATAAAATACAAAAGTGTGTGTCAGTTATCATTAACTTTAATTTATATGATTTAAAATATTATTATATTAATATATGTCATTAATGATCTAAATATTATTATATATGAAAAATACTATTTATGATCCATAAAAAAATTTATTCAAAAAATATATACGACTATACGGGAACAAAACTATTATTGATCAAAATATTTTTATATACGGAAATTTACAATTGATATTTTGTAAACGATACCTAAACATAAATAATATTTGTATATGAGAAAAATCTATTAATGATATAAATATTTTTATATATGAAAAATTGTATTTATGATAAAAAAATTATATTCAAAAAAGGTATACGGAAAAAGTATTTATTATCGATCTAAATATTTTTATATATAAAAATTTACAATTGATTAAGATATTTTTGTAGATGATACCTAAACATAAATAATATTTGTAAATTGAAAAAATCTATTAATGATCTAAATATTTTTATATATGAAAAATTGTATTTGTGATCCAAAAATTTTTGATTAAAAAATGATATACGGGAAAAAATCTATTATTAATTTAAATATTTTTATATATAAAAATTTACTATTGATCCAAATATTTTTCTAAATGATACCTAAACATAAATAATATTTGTACACAGAAAAAAATCTATTATTGACCAAAATATTTTAATATTCAAAAAATGCTATTTATGATCCAAAATTTTTGATTCAAATTTTGATTTTGATTTAAAATAAATATATTATTTAAACAAATGGTCGTACCAAACCAGAACCCGTGCGTATGCACGGGTTTGTTACTAGTTTTCTTAAATCATTCCAATCGAAAGCCCATTTGGCATAACAGTTGCCTGAGCCTCATTGTTACACATTTTCTTATTGTTGCAACATAAACTCCCTCTAACTATGAAGACTAAAAATAAAGAAAAGATTGAAAAATAATAATAAAAGAAGAGAATTTCTTTAGGGACCCCTTAATTTTTTGGACACCTCCGGTGAAAATATCAAAATGCCCCTATATTTCGGAAATGCATCTTCAAAATCATTTTGGAAGTGGATTTCCGAAAACATAAAAAAAAAATTTTCGGAGATGCATTTCCGAAATCACTTTTTTTTAGAGAAGGGGTGTCTTCGGAGATGCATATCCAAAATATTCTAATTTTCGGTCTTGAATGTTTCGGATATGCATATCCAAAAAAATTTAATAATTATTAAAAAATTAAAATCAAGGTGAATCAATACAATTAGTAGTATACTTAATTGTATTAATTAAAATATATTAATAAACATATATTATTATAATCAAGATATAATAATAATATTAGCCTAATAAATATTTAAATTAACAGCTTATTTACTTTTTGAAAAACTAATGTAATTCGAAATTTATATTAAAAGAAGTATAAAGTAGTAAATAATTTTATTCTTACTTGATCTCTTTTAATTTAAATTTTTGTTGAATAATTATTAATATATTTATTTTTTATATAATTATAATTATATTGTATTAGTTATAATTTTAGTAATTATTAATATGAAATTTATCAAAAAATAATTAATTTTTTATGAGTTTTTTTTAATTTATAATTGAAATTAGAAAAGAAATATCAACTGTATAATTATCATTATTACTATTCATAACTTATAAATTATATCAATTTTATGATAACTGAATTAATCAATATCCCAAAAATTTTAATTTTTTCGGATATGCATATTCGAAAAAATACTTGACAGTTAAAATCCAACATTTATTTTGAATTTTCAGTGCTTTCGGAGATGCATCTCGGAAAACACCATAAAATGAGTGTTTTCGAAGATGCATCTCCAAAATCTAGAAAAAAAATACTTCTGAGATGCATCTGCGAAGTAGGGGTATTTTTGAGTTTTCAATAGGGGTTCTCTCCATATGGGATCTACAAAGAAATTTTCGAAAAGAAAGGTATAGAGAACATATCAAATAAGTGAACGAGAGGCATAGAGAGAATAATATGTTATAAGGTATATTTCCCTGGTGGTGTTATAGAGTGTGTTATAAGTAGAGCTGTCAAATAGGTTGGTCCGACCCAGCCCGCTTTAGTCCGGGGGACCAAAACATATAAATGGGCTGAATTGGGTCGGCCTGATTACTTTGTGGACTGTAAAAAATAAGCGTGACCCAGTTACTAATAGGCCCGGTGGACCAGTCAGTTCTTTATTTCAAAATTATAATTTTAAATTTATAAAAATGATCTAATGGATAAAAGCTACATAACATAAGTGAAGAATAATGATAAACTTAGTTAAGTGTTATTTAAAATATTCATCAAATTAACATCCATATATACGAATCCCACGAATATATCTATGTATTAGTAGAGAGAAACTGAATATTATTTATAATACTTATCAAAATTTCTCTTTATCTCACAACTATTTCTTTAATCGTATCATCTTGAAACATATCTTAATGCTCTTTAACTTTTCTTTTTCAATTGAAATATTCTTATTCAATTATACCTTAGCTCAATATTTTTTCTCTAAAATTAACTAAAATTATTTTAAAATTTATTTTTAATAGGCCAGCCCGAAGCCCGCTAGACCGGCCCAACCCATGAAAAACATAAACCCGGTAGACTGGCTAAAACAGATAGAATTATATTTTTAAAGGTTTTTTGCGCCTCGGTCCACGATAAAATATAGGGCTTGTGGGCCGGTCCAATGGGACGAACTCATTTTGATAGCTGTGGTTATAAGTAGCCTGAGTGTTTAGATGTGATGATTCATAAACTTATCTCTGTTGTCAAAGCATTGTCATTAGCCAAATCATATGAAGAAAAATATACCTCATATATAACAAACCAGTAGAATTCCATGGATTTCCATGATGATCAAAATAACATACTGATGAATGCAAAATCATAAGTTAAAGTAAAAACATGTGTCCTTGATGCCCTTCAAAAGACTGGAAGCCACACTTTAATTGAATCACATTCTATGCATATTTGATATTTCTTGAAAAAGTTTCTTCATGGTTCAAAGAAAATTCTGCGTATAACATAAATGCTTAAAATAAATGCTTAAGTGGTCTATTCGTCCCTATTAGTAAGTGTTTTTGTAATTAGTTTGTTTAATCTGTTTTCTTTTTAAATAGTTTCTGAATGTAAATTTTTTAGTTTTAATTCTCAAATTTAAAATTTGTAAGTTTCCTGTGGATTTTCATTCGAAGATACTTAGAAGATACTAGATCAAATAGATATTATATGATATTAGAAGATATTTATGGAAGATATCATAAAAAATCCTAGTGAATGATCATAGTATTAAATTGGGCCTTCCAATATTTGATCACGTGCTTCAGCATTTGGGCTTCTCAATGGAGAAAACTTCAAACAAGTGTATTTCAATGTGATGGAAAATGAGGCTAACCTATTTATTAAATAAGATAACAATTCCGGAATCTCTTAACACACATACACCTTCTTACGGATCTATGGTGAAAACTCTAAAATACTCTTAGATTTCGGATGTGCATATTCGAAAAATCCCAAAATACATTTTTTTTCAGAAAAAAAAAATGTGATTTCGCATGTACATATACGAAGTCACCTAATTTTTTTTTGAAAAAAGGGTGACTACGAATATGCATATCCAAAGTTATTCAACATAGTTTGTGCGTGAATAGACTTCTCCCACTCTTTTCATTCTCTTCAAACACACCCCAAACCAAAAAAAAAAAAAATCCATTCTCTCCAAATACAACATTGACATTGAAAAGCTCCATTGCAGATTCTAAAGCTCCAAAAGTTCTCTAGAAGCATTCCTATTCATTCCAACTTATCCTCAAAGTTCAAAAAATTGTGTAAGTTTTCTCTACTCATTAACTCACTCTCAAATTTGTTATTAGGTTTCTTAGAATCTAAGACAATGTGCATGTTGATGTTATTGTAATTTAATGTTAGTGTTTAGATGTTAAAAAATATATATGTTTAAATAACCCACCACTACTAGAAATACACGGATTACCTGCGGAATTTCCTGCGGAAATTTTTCCGCAGATATACCTGCGGATTTTCCTGCCACTTTATTAAATAAAATAAATTTTGCTGCGGATAAGGATTTTGCAGAAAATTCCGCAGGAATACCTGCGGATATTGCTGCGGAAAATATATTTCCTCCAAAACAACTAACTACAAGAGAAAATCCGCAGGTAATTTCGCAGGAAACTTTTCTGCGGATTTTGCTGCGGAAATCTATTTTTATAAAATTAAAACACAATACAAAATCCGCAGGTAATTCCGCAGGAACGTTTCCTGCGGATTTTGCTGCAGATTAGACATATTCATATTTTTTTCTAAGCATAATTTAATTTTTGTTTAAATTTAACAAAAAAAATTAATCATTGTTTTTCTATTTTATTAATTATTTTTATGTTTTTTATTTAGTTTAATTTTAATTTTTAATTCTTATTTTATCTATATTATTAATTATTTTTATGATGTATTTTAATTAATTTTAATCTTAGTTTTTAATAAAATAAATTGTATGAAATTTTGATATATATATATATATATATATATATATGTATATATTTATTTAATTTTTCAATTTATATTTTAATAGTAGCTATAAAAGTTTTAAAAAATAAAATTATAAAAAAAATCTGATAAAGATTAATGGCTACTAAAAAAGTTAAAATTGGTTTGGCCATTAATCTTTAACTTTTTTAGTAGCCATTAATCTTTATCACTAAGACACTAAATTTAATTTCGATTCTGTTGAAAGAGACGTTATCTATAGTTCAGCAATGTTATATTTTAAACAAACCACTTAGCCGATAGTGTTAAACCTCTTCCTACAACGTCTATAGTATCATCAACGCCTTCAAACAAAATTGGAAAACCTAACAAGCCTGATACTTGTTAAACCCTAGCGCTGATACCGTAACCTCACCGGAGCACGATTTCTGTTGCCGCAACCTCACCGGAGCACGATTTCGCGAACCCTAGCGCCGTCGTCTTCTTCATCTTCACACTTCAACTCAGGTATTCATCTGTGTTCCTACTAATGTCGTTTTGCTTGCTTTTCCATTCGACTTTCTTGCTCATGTTGCTTGTTCTGATGATAATTGTGGGTAAAATCATAGTGGTACACTGGTACTGTTTTAAGATGATAATATATGTCGATTTATGGGGTTGTTGCCAGGAACTTTTGGGAAGACGCGGTCACTAACCTTTGCATCAAATTCGGTTGAAGTTGTTGATACTGGTGCGGCATTGCATTGCTGGTCATCTCCCTCCAATATCGTAAGTTACGCATCTTTATTTGATGAACACTATCATGTTTGGATAAACATCTTAATCAATATAAGCACTTATAATATAAGCTATTATATTTTACCCTTTCTCTCTCAGATCTCTCTTTTTCTCTCCCTATCCTCTTCTCACTCACCACCATTGTTGTTGCAACTCACCTCTTCTACTACGGTAAGGTTTGATTTCTATTTTTTTTTAATTTCTTAGCTCTGTTTATTTTGCTCTAATTTTACTTCTTGTTTGATAATTCTGTTGGTGATGTTAGTACTTTACATGTCTGCTAAGGGTTTATGTTTTAAGGTGATATTTCAGTTTGCAATTCAATTAAACTAGCTATATAGTTCTCTTGTTGAGTTGGGTTTTTAGTTACATAAGGGTTTTCAATACAATTACACTCATTTTTTTTAGTTATTCCTTAACCAAGTGGTTAAACTCAATTGATTAGCGAGTTCTTGTCGCGAAGAATTTGGCTACCTGAGTTCAAATGCTGACGGAAACAATTTCTGGTCAGAGAGTCCTCAACCTAAACTCTTCTCATAATATGAAGCTTCAATTCACTCATGAAATACCCGTAGTAATACTCGTCTAGAAGTCATCCTATTTGTGAAGAGAAAAAAAGTAATATCTATATACAGTGACAAAATATTGATCATAGTCTCTTTTCTTCAATTTCAACTTTAACAAGCATGGAGTCTCTTTACTGTTACAACTGAATATAGTTAACTACATCACACACACCAGACTTAATTATAGTGTGTAACATAATTTGTTTAGAGGAGAAATCTTGTCTGTGAGGGTGTAGGCATGTTGCAGAACATTCCACCTTTGGTTAAAGCCTTTAGCTATGAGTATAGCCTATTATTTGTTGATAGATCAATTACGTTTCTCTTTCACTGTCAACATCCACTTGTAACCAATAAGGACTCTACCAAGTGAGAAAGGAACAAGAGACCAAGTGTCATTGTTAAAGAGAGAATTATATTGTGTTTACAGCATCTATCAATGTAGGGTGTACAAGGCTGGTTTTGTGATTTTAGGTTCGACACGAGCAAGTAAGAGTGTGGGATTAACTCTAAGACAAAATAATCCATCTTTGGATCTGGTTTGCATGGTATGGCCATTAGGTTTAGGTCATTAATAGTTGCAATGACAGGGGCAATGTTTCTCTAATCGTCTATTCATGCATGCCCGCATTCATTAATGATTTTCAATAAGAGAATGCTTTATCAATTGAACTTCATTAGGTACTTTGCCACTAACAATAACTTCAGGTTGATCGACTCGTTTGATTATTAAAAAATATATTTGAGATTATATTAGTGTGTCTCTTAGAATTTTATTTTATAATTTCTTCTTGGTTTATTTCTATGTATGTATGATGTATGATGTATTCCTATGTTGGTGACAGAAGAAGTAATGTTTCTATATACCGTTATGTTCTCAAAACATGGAACCTGTTTGTTTTGTTGTCTTGAATTATTCCAAATAGGTTTCCTTCACTTTACTCATAATGCATTCCCTTAATTAACAGCCTTAGAATCACATTCTACATCAGTTGCATTATAGTGCTTCATTGAAGAATACTCAAGCCATTTAGTGTGTCCTCTAGTGAACATAAGGAAGGAGTGACAACTATGTCATGTCTGACTGAATGTTGCTGCCCTGATATGAGGGTTACTACTGTTGTCTATCCAACATGTCATGATACGATGTCTTTGTTTGAGATCTTGAGACATACATTAAAATTGTAGATTCTATGTTCTTTGTAATATACTAGACATAACAGTGATTCGTATCTAAGCTGATAACAATTTGTGAAAATGGTATAAAAGAATGTAATCACAAGTTGGAGATGTTCTCGTGAAAATTTATAGGCTTTTATTTTAAATTTTTATATATTGTGAATTAGTGAGTATTGGCACTCACTTATAAGGGCTGTTTTTACTAGTTTTGTAGTGTGCTTAAGAAAGTGAGATGGTTCAAATGAAGCTTCCACAAGGATAAATATTCAGTATATTGGTAATAATTGATGGATAGTTATGTGTGTTTTTGACAGTTTCTGTGAACATGTAATGTAAGGCTCCATTTGAACATGAGAATGTCTCTAAGCTAAGACAAGTTTAGCTGTGTTAGTGGAGGACAACTATCAATGATTGGCAAAGTACTATAGATGCTTTTCTAAATGCATATTTCATGAAGGGTTTGATGATACATCAAAGATTTCATTGTATGTTTGATTATTTTAGTAAAACCTAAAATGTGAAACTTGAAATATAAACCGTCTGATATCGATCCACGATTGTTAAATGCATAAATATGTGGAAGTGGAACTGTTGACTGCAAGCCGAATTTGATATATATTGGTTGCTGATGTTAAAAATTGTTTACAGATTCTTATTGGTCCTTCTGATTGGGAGGATTATTCCAAAGGAAAAGAGGGATCTACAAGATACAGAATTCATAACCTGCCAGAGAATCCAGGTACCCATTTATCATCTAATCAAAGAGATTCTTTCTTTGACTTATTTCAGGTAATCTAATTAAGAGTTTATTCTGTCATTATGAGCATATTTTCCTTACCAACAATTTGCCCCTGCTTGCAACCCATTCATGCCTAAACATCCAATGACTGTCTTTATGCTTTATAAAGTCTTTTTTCTTTCTACCAAGAAGGATTTTAATTAAAAAATGCATATATAAATAGAAACCTAGTATGTAGATATAGGCTATTATTTCTTTGGTTCACCATATAGCATCACTATTTTAGAGTGGTGTTATTTTAATTTACTTCAATTCATTGATTAAACACTACTGTTGTCAGAATAGTTTGAAGGCCAATATTGTTTGTTGACTTCCTTAATTTGACATCATCATAGTTTCACATGTTAAGTCTCACTATACCAATATCATATACTTTGATAGATAAAATTATTGAGTTCTGTTTCTTTTGTAATTTGTAGAGAAAGGAAAAGGGTGCAGATCCATCATTGACCGAGTTCTATTTTCGCACACATCGGAAAAAGGATCAAAGTTGGGTTGGAGTTCATGCTGAATCTGCATATGTAAGTATTTCGGGAAGTGTTATATGTAAGTATTTCGGGAAGTGTTAATTTGATTGAATTTCAAATATGCACACAAGTCTTTTGGAAAATATCATTTCTTTTGAATTTAATTCCTTACTATTTTTTCAATTTTCTTTTAGGATAAATTTGAACAGAAAAAGTTGGAGATTTCTTCTCAGAATCCAACTATTCCAGGAGAGGACGAAGCTGATAGTCAACCAACTAATGAAATGCCACCGGATTTGGATATATGGGTAGAGTCGGTTGGAAAGAAGAAAGGGAATAGGGTATTTGGTCTTGGAACCGCATCTAAGACTTTGGTTTCTGTATCAAAGAAACCCTCAAGTCTTTCAAGTGACTCTCAAGAGGTTGATGTTTTGAGAAGTCAAGGCCATGCCTTAAATGCATCGTTGCAAAGACAAGAACAAGAAAAGATGGTGATGAGGCAACAATTGCATCGACAAGAAGAAAAGATGGCCGAAGCGAATAATAAAATTTCATTTTTAATGAATCATTTAGGATTTGTTGGGTCTTCTTCTCATCCACCACAACCCACTAATGAAAATGATCACACAAATGAAGATGTCGTCGATGAAACAGATGAAGAAGACCTTAGTAATGAATTTTGATTTGTACTTTTTTTCATTTTGACTTAGTTTTTGGATTGTATTATCTTTTTAACTTGTCAAACAAATGATTAGTAATAACTATGTAAGTACTTCTTACCAATTATGTTATATGAATTCAAGTTTAATTTATTGAAAATTATAGTTTTATTTTATGTTATAGTTATTTAAATATATATAATGGTTCAAAAGATTATTAAAATAAAAAAATTATTTAATTTTAGAAAGAAATTTCCTGCGGATTTACCTGCGGATAGACATTTCCTGCAAATTCACCTGCGGAATTAGCTGCGGATTTACCAGCGGATTTATCTGCGAAATGTTTCCTGCGGATTTAGCTGCGGAGATACCTGCGGAATTACCTGCGAAAAATATTACCCACGAAGGTTTTAGCTGGGGACATAAATTCACAGGAAAATCCGCAGGAAACACGTTTCCTGCGAAAATTTAACAAAAATCCGCAGGTAATTCCGCAGGAAATACGTGTATTTCTAGTAGTGCACATACAATCGTTCATGAGTCCCATTATGGGAAGAGAACTCCACCCTTACCTTATTCAATGTGAAGTCTCCGATTGCACTTCCGATTTGGCACCATGGATGGAAATCTCCAAGCTCATTCCTCTTCTCCAAGGCTTGCCTCCTTCTCTTCAAATTTTATTTTCTCCCAAATGACAACACTACTCTTCATATCTCTAAAAACCTAATTTTTATCATTCCAATTTGGGCTTAGTATTTAACACTTCCTCTTCACAACCAATTTAGGCCCAATAAGTCTAATAACTCAAAATAACCAATATATCACTTTTAATAATATTCCAACAATATAATATATTCCGACTTGTAAATAATATTATTCTTAATATTATTCTTCGACCATCCGACTAAAATCCGACTTTTAACTTAATAAATTCAAATACGCTTCTTAAAATAACACCGACAATCCAAATTCGACCATATCCAATCTTTAAATCCTTCGATAATTTAATTAACCAATTTAATTAAATTCGGGGCGTTACATTACATTCTATACTTTTGGTTTGATCCATATTATTAGGTTTCTTCCTAAGTGCAAGTGCTTAGATCAAGCATGGTGGTGACTCAGATAACTAAAACTTTCAATGGTTCTAGTCGTAGAGTTCCTACCAAATGTGATAAATTTGTTGTTGAACTTGGAAAGTATCTAGGTATCCGCTAATAATTCTTTACTGTCATTTCTTTTTCTTCAAAAAATTATTGTTTAAGAAGGAAGTTTGTCCCTCAACCATGGCCTACTTAACTACTCCAATGAATGTCAAGTACAGATTTGTGAGTGTTTTGAGATATTAAACCAAAAATATATATACATAAAGTAAAGTAAATTAGAACGATAAATCAATAAAATGCGTAAAGAAATCTTATTTGAATGATCGTCTGTTTAGAAAAAATATACAAACACAATATTAATTAGCAAACACTAGTCTTTCTAGCCAAAATTATGTGGTCTATATAATTTAGCCTTACTCAGCTAACTATGCAAATAGTGTGTGATTTTTCTCACTACCTAGAATAGGTTGCACCCGGGATTCGATCCCCTCCTTCTATTATTTCTCTCCAATTTTCTTCTTCACAAATTTGTCTCTATCTCTCACTAACATTTTCCCTCTCTTCTTTTATATATATATATATATATATATATATATATATATATATATATATATATATATATATTATTAATGTTTATTATTATTACACTTGTTTAATTGAAGGAGATGGATATATGGAAGGAGATGATCCAATGTGGGTTGTGTCGCACGCTCGCGAAAAAATGAACAGAGTCGCCACTAATATATTTATCCCATAAGGGAAAGGAATATCATAAAACCTAACAAAGGAAGGAACAGGGTCTTGCGACCAGAGAATCAAGGTACATGAGTCGGTTACGCGAGGGGAAGGTATTAGCACCCCTCACGCCCATCGTACTCGATGGTATCCACATATGTTTGTTTCTATCTAAAGGGTGTATACTATATCTATGTCTATATGCGAAATGAATGCAAAATGTAGGGAAAAGAAAGAATTGTACTCGCACGGGCCCTACCCCGCTACCTACGTATCCTTTTTAGGAATCAGAGTTACCGTAGCTCGGCTCACGATTTTCTGTTTGTTTTTGTGTTTTTTAGTTGGGCGTAGTTAACGTTCGCGCTCTTGCATAAGGGATCGACCTACGATGCGTTCGAGCGGAAATAACAATGCCCTTAGGAAGAAGAAAGAGAGATTGGTTTGTGTCTTTTAGGGTAATTCCATGATGACGAAAACCCACTACAAGGCTTCGCATCACTTCCTTACTTTGTTTTAAATCTGACCATTTATTAGTGTTTTAAGTGTTTTTGGTCGGTGTTTTTTATGGGGATTTGTTTGTGACTTAGATCATACAAAAAAGAGTTTTTGTTTTTTGAGTATTTAGAGAATGCACATCAAGGCCTACACCTTAATCGTTTCTCTAAATAGCGACTAAGAAATACACCGAGGCCTCACACCTCAATCATTTCTTTTCCGCCAAGTAAAAAAGAAATACAAAAAGAAGTTTTTTGTGAATATTTAGAGAATGCACATCGAGGCCTACGCCACAATCGTTTCTCTAAATAGCGGTTAAGAAATACACCGAGGCCTCACACCTCAATCATTTCTTTTCCGCTAAGTAGAAAAGAACATACATCGGGGCCTACGCCCCAATCATTTCTTTCCTACTATGAAAAATAATAGCGGTATGATCCTTGTCGGTATTTATTAAATATTTTAAAAGTTGAAAAGAAAAAAGAAATGAGAAAGGGAACTAGACCTATTTTCTAATCTAATTGTTATTCTAATCTAAGTCTAAAGATCACTATGTTGCATAAAAGCGCTAAAAATAATAGACAAAAGCTACACGGTTCATCAAGGAACATATAAAGCAAACAAAAGGGATTCAATTAAAATTCTATCCAAAATTATTTACAAAAATGAATCAAAGCAAGAAATAAAATACAAGTAAATTGTCAAAGAAATGGATTATTAAAGGTATTAAAACTATTAACAAAAATCGAGACAATTATTTACACATTCTAAAATACCTAGAAACAATTTTTATATATTTTTATTTGAGTTAAAAAGGATTTATGAAACAAAAATTGAAAGAAAACAAAAATTAAAATAAAAAACTAAAATCTAAACTGCAGGGGGTGCATCAGTAGTTAGAACATGCACTAAAGCTAGTTACGAATAGAAACTGGGCCTGATTCAGGGGGTGTGGAGAGCATTAGCGCCCAGGCCCAAGGTCATTGGATGGTGGTGCAATAGCATTATACGGGTGTGATCCAGAACAGTGACAAGGCCCATTGTTTTCGTGGCCCAACTTGTATTATCTACTTATCAATCCATTTTTTATTTGATTTATTCAGTATGTGGTTTATTAATAAAGTTCTATTATTATGCGTGTGGATATGGTTTTTTTTAATAACGTGAAGTGATGAACATGTATCAATAGGAAAATATAGAACTTAAGTGAATAGGACAAAACAAAAAAGGAACCAATCAGCCGTCAACACCTCACGCCCCCAATCAATTAGCTAAAACAAAACCGCCAGAGAATGGGAGTCTGAACCAATGGCGATGTGCCACGTTGGATAGGAGAGAGAAGGCATCCAATATTCATGCACCGCCGGAGACTTTTCCGGTCTTCTTCTCCGGTGGTCTTCCACGGCGGAGGTCACTCTTTTTTCCCAGAAATGCCTAAAGATAACACCTTTCCCATCAAAATTTTATGCGGATCATGAGTCCAGCGTTGTTTTTTGTTGATTCTATCGCTATCATTCTACAGAGTGCTTTCACGAAACCCTAACCCATTTTGAAATCAACAGCACACAATATTCAAACAAAACTCACTTTCTTGTACATACTCATCTCAAGAACAAGACCTATATTCCAAAAAAGCTCACATTCACCTAATGGAATCACATGCTCAGACCATATTTATACCACTACAAATACAAGTTCATGTCATGGCATTCAAGATGCTGAAATAATTTGAGAGACTTACCTTGACGAGGTTATTGAACAAGAAGGAAGAGAAAGCTTTACTCCTCGCAGGATCGTACTTGAAGAATGCTGGTGAAATAGGAGCTTAACCGAATCTGTGAGAAACAAACTCGCAACGTCTTTGAGTAGTTGAAATGCTGAATCAATCCTCAAGCCGCAGCTATATCCATGGTGATGGCGATGACGTGAGTAATGGCGATGGCTGAAAGTAGTAGATGATGAAGATTGAAGCGCAAGAAGGGAGTGATGGTGAAGGTTGATCTTGCTTTGGCTATGGAGGTTGAAAGGGAAGGTTGAAGAGGTTGGAGTTGGAAAAGTTAGTTATAGATTCGTAACAAACTTGTTGAAGGTAGAGAGAAGAATGGTGAGAGGGAGAGAGAACCGAGAGAAAAAGGAGAGTGAGGAGAGAGAGCTTGGAGAAAAAAATGAGAGTGTGAACCGTGAGTTGTGAAGAGTGTCTTGATATTTATATGTTGAGTGTGCATTGGACTGTATGGTGAGGGTGAGGTATTGTATTATTTTCTCAAGACTTAATGAACAAGGATTGTGTAGTTATGGTAAGTTCTTCCTCATGCTTTCTTGTATCCAAAGATTCTGCATGGCATTTGTGGTAAGGTGACGGCACTCATGTCAAAACAACATCTAAGACGCTCTCTTTGTGCCCTCATATCTCCACCCTTGAGTCACCCCTTGTATCCATTTTGTGCTCTATGGAAAAAGGAGATGGAAGGGAGAAATTTTGGTGTTGGGAGATGTCTGAAAATAGTTCTTGGAATGAGAAGAAAGATGGCTTGAAACATGGTGGATTATGGCTGCATGGGGCCTGCGCGCGTGATGACTTGTCTCTGGCCTGGGGCCTCCTCAAACGTAACTTTCCCAGGGCATGACTTTGAAACCTTATAATTGGCTCATTACATGTTCAAATGATATAATCCATGGCTCATTAGAAAGAGGGCGTGGCAAATAGGAGCGTGGAATTGGATTTGCCTCTGGAAGATGCTTGGAACTCTTTAAAATCAACTTCAAAAGTGACACGCCACATGTTTGTGAAAATGTCTTGAGTGTGCCCTGATCTCTGGCCCAGATTCTTGTCAATGCATGGCTTGGTCAGAGTGTGACTTTGAGCACTCACGATTGATTCAATATCTACTTAATTGACTTGGATCTTGTTTCACTGTGTAGAGGACATGGCAAAGAGTGTATGCATACGAAGTTTGCATTTGTACGATTCTTGAATTGACCTAGAATTAGCTTCAAATATGGCACATCACATGTTTGATGAAATGCTTCACGTATGACCTAAAATTCTACCCAGCTTTGTGACTTGATCCAAGTGAAAACTCTCAACTCCAAACCTTAATAACTCTTCAACCAAGCTTCAAATGGAAAAGTGTTCAACTACAAAGTTGTTCTCCTCCATGAGAGGAACAACTTTGATGTTGTAAATTTCTCCAAAAAAATCCGTTTGCCACGTGTAAAATGATGATGAAATGGACTGCTCTTCATGTTTTTAAGGGCCAAATATTTTTCTAAGTATGAGAACTCTCCATTGTTAGCCATATTTCCCAAAATGGAAACTTTGACCAATTCTCCCTGATTTTATTATTCCTTTGACTTTTCTCGACCGATTTTCCATCAAAAGTCAATATTTGAGTGATCGACCTGATTTTGACCCAAAAGTCAACTGTTCCGATTTTTTCCGATCTTAATGAAATTCCCGATTAATCGGTTTCTGACCAATGGCAATCAAATGAGCACCTCCACATAGTCATCATACCATCTCTCTTCAAAAAATCAGCCATTGATGAGTGTGTTGACCGAAAAGTCAACTGCGTTGAATTTGGTCAAGAAACACTAATTCAGGATAATAGTAAGCTTATATTTCTTGACCAATGCTCTGACTTGAAAGTGAGGAAGCCCTGATTCAAGAATACCCTCAGATGAATAATGCCACAAGATTACACCTCAGACCCTTATTTTCTGATCAGGAATTCTTTGCCATAAAAGCTCTTTCTTGTTACTCTTTGAATGGTAACAATGATATGAATGCATAAGTTGAATGACCTATATGAAATATGCGCATGAATGTAAGCCAGATAAATAGGGTAGGACAAATTTGGGGTATGACAGCTGCCCCTATTTAATCGTCTTAAACCTGAAGGTGAGATTGGCGCTAGCCTTTCGAACATTCAAGGTAGAAGAAGATTAAATATCAAGACCAGAAATTTGTCCTAAAGAGGAGATGGTGTAGGTGTTTATCCTTATTTTTGTTTTGATATCTGCTGGGGAAAGAAATTTTTTTTTTGGTTTTTCTGGTGGAGAAATATACAGTGAATAATTGATTTGAATGGTGATAGCTTGTAACGTAGCCTAGATGCCAATACAAGTTTCTCAAAGGAAGTGATTGATGCATGAAAGTGATTGGAAGAGAAATAGGTTTGACAGAAAGGTAAGGTAACATAGACAAATGTTTTAAGAGAGACACAGACGAGTATCGAAAGAAATTACAGACGAGTACCAAGGGAATGACACAGACGAGCATCGAAAGAAGATACATACGAGTAGCGAAGGAACGACACAAACGAGCATCGAAAGAAGATACATACGAGTACCAAAGGAATGACACAGACGAGCATCGAAAGAAGATACATGCGAGTACCAAAGGAATGACACAAACGAGTATCGAAAGAAGATACATACGAGTACCAAAGGAATGACACAGACGAGTATCGAAAGAAGATACATACGAGTACCAAAGGAATGACACAAACGAGCATTGAAAGAAGATACATACGAGTACCAAAGGAATGACACAGACGAGTGTTTGAGAAGCTTGGTAGACGGACTTACTGGGGATTGGGAATTGATCTTGAAATGATTTGCCAGGACGGAAGGCAAAGGATACACAACACGGGGGTTGGATCTAAGAGTTTGCCCGTACGAGGGAGAGGGACCACGGAGACTAGTGACGACTAGACTCGACCCAAAAGAGTAGTACATACCGATGAATCACGGGATATCGATGCTTGCGACGCATAAGAACTACATTAATCCCTCAGGCGAAAAGGCGGGGTGTAATCCTTCAAAAGTGGCAATTGTAACAGCCCGAGCCTTCGGCGTTCCCGACACTGTCACCTCACGATCTTCTCTACCCCCCTCACTAGTAGAGTTTTTGCCTTTCGTGGGAATCGAACCCTGTACCCTGGGGTTCAAGTACATGTTCATTCCATTCCCACTACCACTTGACCATATGGTCAATTGGTAGTGGGAATGGAATGAACATGTACTTGAACCCCAGGGTACAGGGTTCGATTCCCACGAAAGGCAAAAACTCTACTAGTGAGGGGGGTAGAGAAGATCGTGAGGTGACAGTGTCGGGAACGCCGAAGGCTCGGGCTGTTACATAAAAAGGCGCCTTTTTAATGTAACAGCCCGAGCCTTCGGCGTTCCCGACACTGTCACCTCACGATCTTCTCTACCCCCCTCACTAGTAGAGTTTTTGCCTTTCGTGGGAATCGAACCCTGTACCCTGGGGTTCAAGTACATGTTCATTCCATTCCCACTACCAATTGACCATATGGTCAAGTGGTAGTGGGAATGGAATGAACATGTACTTGAACCCCAGGGTACAGGGTTCGATTCCCACGAAAGGCAAAAACTCTACTAGTGAGGGGGGTAGAGAAGATCGTGAGGTGACAGTGTCGGGAACGCCGAAGGCTCGGGCTGTTACAGCAATCGTTCGAATTGCCACACACCAAGTATGGTTATCCAAACGATTGAAAAATGAGATGGGTTGAATGCTCATCCTCAATTGCACTCTAATTTGCACGCAACATACGGGAAATAACCATGACAAGACTGGAGACGACTAGACTCGACAAGAAGATGAAAGTAACCACTGGGGATTACGGAGATATTGATGCTTGCGAAGCATAAGAATTACATTAATCCCTCAGGCCAGAAGGCGGGGTGTAACTCTTCAAGAGCGGCAATCGTTCGAATTGCCACACACCAAGTATGGTTATTCAAACGATTGAAAAATGAGATGGGTTGAATGCCCACCCTCATTCACACTCTAATCTGCACGCAGCATACGAGAAATAACCTCGGAGACAACGATTCTGACGAAGAAAGACATTGTATCTGATCCATATTGGAGAGAGAATATGAGACTTCTTCTGGGGATTGAGGATACCAGGTATCGGCACCGTGGGTTGAGGAGATTTGTAATGTAGTAGCAGATATCAATCGGAGTTTGTAAGGACAACTTTTTATATGGGGAAGTATCATCGTCTTGATTGAGTGCTGATTTGGATTACATGGCTTATGCTCTGTATGCATATTTGAATTTTTCAATGGCGTAATGCTCCATTTTGATGGATATGCTACGCTTTCGAGGATGCAATGTTGTATGCAATGAATACTATATGCAGAGTGCCAAATAAAGGCATTAGTGAGGTAAACACCAGGGAGAACCCCCTTAGTATTAAGAATTCTGTAGAAATGCCAATAGATATTGGAATTTGACTTGCAAGATGCCCCTTTTTTTACTTGAAGAATAACTTCTGACTTCTCACCATATGCCAGTGCTTGGAGGATTTTCAGCTTGAGGAGATTCCCTCGATTCACCATGTCAGGGATGAGAAATCCAAGTAAGGAGCCTTGGTTAGGGAAGTAGAACAGCTCCTAGGAGAAATAAACTCCTATGCTTGAGGAATGGAACAAAATCTTAGGAGAAATAAACTCCTATGCTTGGGGAGAGACTTTTCTAGGAGAAGCGAACTCCTATGATAAGGGAGAAATGATATAACTCATAAGATTGTGCCCCAAGTTTCATGACCCATAAAGGAATTTGCCCTAAAGGATCCTTGGAGAGATTTGTCGAATCTCGACGTAACTGCCCTAGATTAGTTGAACTCAAGAGAGATTCCTCGACGTGATTGCCCCAGATTGATCAAAGCATGAAGAGATTTATCGACATGATTGCCCCAGATATGCTGAATTTGAGAGGTCAAACCTCGATTTAATTGCCCCTGATTAGGTACATCTTATTAGAATCCTTAAGCTTTCATTGTTTTGAAGTCAAACAAACATGGAAACAACTTTACCACGCTCAATGGAGTCTTCAACCTTTTCCCCTCAGGGTAATCAAAGGAAGCATTAACTGTTCATGCCCGACGGAGTTTTTAGAGAACCTACCCCTTGATGATCAACATTTGAAATGATTAGCTTTTACTCCTCGGAGTTCTCAAGTCTCTTGTATTTTGACATGATCAAGTTACTCACTGATTCTCACCATGATAACTTCCTTGATGTTAAGCACATATTTTGTATGCAAAAGAATGTTAATTCTAAGAATGATGATTCTAATGCAAAGCCTATGTTAGTCTTGAAGTTTTAAAAGTTTTTATGAAATGAGGTTGCGACCTCTTGTGACCGAATCACTAGTTGACACAACCTCGATTTTTGCACATGGAAGATAAAGCAGGCATACGATATCAACATAGAAATGAGTCTCGCTTCATTGGGAGTCATGTAAACGCCATCTCATTAGAGTGCGCTTTCAAAATAAACCCTACTTCAATTAGGACTTTTAAGGGTTGTAACTTGGCCAGGTTCACGGTTTTCAGAAAACAAAGGATTTTTAGGCTCCAAATTATTTGGTACCCACCCCCTTCGTGATGTTCTCCATTCCTAGGTTCAATTAACTCGACACGAGTGTTCATCCCTCACAAGGAATTTTGAAATGGTTGAAGGATCAATGAGGTTTTTCAGACATGGCAGTCACTCACTTTCTTATTCTTCTGATTCATTATCACACAAATTTGTTCTTTTGATGAGGATCTTTATTTTGTAATCCTTGTTTTTCGCTTCTACTTTTTTCCTTTTTTGTTTCCCTAACTTTTTCCTGGACAAATTCTTTTGAATTTTATTTTGGAGTCCAGCGGGATGCCCTAATTTTTGCCTAAGTCACTTGTTTTCAAGTTGCTGACTTAGCGGGCTTTTTTCTTTTATTCAATCTATTCTTTTTTTTCTTTTTTTTTAAACAAGTCGTGTGAGCCTGAATCTTTGATTTGTGGGAGGTGATTATGACTGCCTCATTCTTTGATTACCATTGTGGTATTGACCTTTCTTAACCTTTTGAAGGATAACCATTGTTGTATCCTTAGATGCACACTCCTGATGAATTTTGATTGCTCGATCAGGTTAATTGAACGCTACCCTTCCTCTGGGTTAAATGTGAGGGTTTTTTTTAATAGAAAAGAAACTCCTACTTCAAGGCTCAAAGGGGTTAACGGGGTTGCACTCCCTTATATCTCCAGTGTTTGGGGATTTGAAACAATGCCTGTACATCCTCAGCGGGGTTTTATTCAAAAGCACACAATTTAGAGATTTTGCGTTTTTATATTTTTTTTTCATCATTCTCCTTTTGATGTTTTTTTGCTTTAGTCAAGAGTTTGATATCGATAGACAGAAAGATATGAGTGAACACGAATGGATTGATTCGAAACTAGCATATGCAATGCATTTTTATTTTCATAAAAAAACAAACAAGTTTTACATGGAAGTAACATTTAACAAAACAAGGAAAATTATGAATGAAAATGCAGAAATGAATTGATGATTGCCATTGTTGAGGAGGCTTGACTCCGTCTGGACTTGTTGATCTTGAATACTTTTTGAAGTTCCTTCCAAAAGCTTCAGATTACTTCAGAAGAAAATTCCAACGAAGTCACCCAAGAGTTGTAAATTTTTGTCTTACTTTAGGGATTTGAGCAATGCGAGTGATGCAATGCTCAAGATAAGAGTACGTCTTGCTTATCCCTCAATCGGGAGCCCCAAGTATAGTTGCTAGAGTAGTAATTGCCATCATAAATGGAAAGAACCTTGTATGGTCATCAAATTAAGGAGATCTATTTGTAGTGAAGAAGACCCAATACTCGAATCTTAACCAATTGAAATTCTAGCAAACATGGAAGCGAATGGGAACACAGCAATAGAATAACACCAATTAGTTTCTCATATTCTTCTTGTCTCTGTTAACAAACGAAGGCCACTGAGAAGGAAATTCCAAGAAGAGGCAACTGAGATATGAAGCAGGACCTTGTGCGAGAAACATTGTGTAGAACACTCTTGATTACCACCTGACAGAAGATTATGGTGAAGTCACTCAAGAACTTGTGATGCTTTTAGGGATTCGAGCAATACAAATGATGTAAAGCTCAAGATAAGAATACGTCTTGCTTATCCCTCGATCGGAAGCCCCAAGCAACTTCCACACATGTAAAAGAGATGATTACCAATTTAGCTTCAACATTCAAACCATTCAGAGTGAGAGTAAATGACTCTTGCAGTTTTTTTTTACATCAGGTACAAACCAATAGTATCTAAATCAGCGGAGTCACGAATTTTTATGGCTTCCAAACATATCTCCAAGAGGTGAACCTTTTGTCAATTTCAATACTCGGAAACTTGAAGACTTCAATGATGTGAATTCTCCTTACCAAGAATAGGAATCTCAACATTATTTCAGACATTCTGATTCATAGGACCTTCTTTTGAGGTGAGATTAACATTGCATTTTGCCTTTGAAGAACTTGTCTCAACTCTTCTTGTCAAAGAGAAAAGGCTTGAATAACCTCCATACACGGATTCATGTCAGCCCCCATTTCCGTTCTTATCTCAGTCAAAACCCCACAGAGTTGTTCTATTGTTAACTTTCAAGCACATAACGGTGAGAAGTCAAATTTGTTGTTGATGTCAAAGTCTGAATAAAAAGGGCTTCATAAGCTTCTGATAGAACCATGAAATGCATGATAGTATGAATGCATGTTTCATTTATGAGAGATCCTAAAGTCTTTTCACACACTTCCATTTTCTTTTTTTCTTTTTTCTTTTGGAATCTAAGCTTTATTTTGCATAGAGTATCCTTTCTTTCCCTTTTTTGCTGCTTTTCTATTTCCTTTTTTTATTCTTTTTTTCTCTTTTTTTTTGGAAATAGACTTTAGGATCCCTCATAAATGAAGTGGATAAAGCAATGATGTTATGCAATGCAAAAGCATGGGATCAAGGTCCACATAATCTTAGTGACCACTGTACAATCCTCTGAATAACTGATATAGGCCAGATGTCATGAGATCAAAGGTCTGGCATATGTATCTCAGGACCATAGGAACAATAGTCACCAATAGAACTGAATAGTCACCAACAGAACCTGAGTCACCAATGGTACCTGTCATGTATATCCCTCCCCACTCACAGGTGAATCTAGGCCAGGGTAAGGTCAAAATGGAAACCAGCGTTATCAGTCCTCTTGAGGCACCACCGTTGTTGCATCTACATGCCAACAATGATACCCCATTTGGACCTCGACTGGGCGTGGGTCTCATGATCGCACTAGACAAGACCTGACATCTCATCGGCGTCATGACTATCCACTCTATCCTAGGTATCCTATGTGTCAACTCTGGCCTGGGTATTGGGCCTTTTACCTCATAGAAAACATCCCACCCAACCTGCAAACAGAGAAAATATGTGGCCCCCACGGGGACCCATAATATAGTCCTAAATGCGGAAAGTAAACATGATATGCAAGCAGGAAATAAACATGATATGCAAGCATATATACAAGATGTAAACATATAAACAGAACAAAGAAACACCCAATAAAAGAAACAAACAAAGGCTAGGATCGACTCGCTAAGTACGGACCCGCAATAGGTCTAACATCCCCAGCAGAGTCGCCAGCTGTCGCACGCTCGCGAAAAAATGAACAGAGTCGCCACTAATATATTTATCCCATAAGGGAAAGGAATATCAGAAAACCTAACAAAGGAAGGATCAGGGTCTTGCGACCAGAGAATCAAGGTACGGGAGTCGGTTACGCGAGGGGAAGGTATTAGCACCCCTCACGCCCATCGTACTCGATGGTATCCACCTATGTTTGTTTCTATCTAAAGGGTGTATACTATATCTATGTCTATATGCGAAATGAATGCAAAATGTAGGGAAAAGAAAGAATTGTACTCGCACGGGCCCTACCCCGCTACCTACGTATCCTTTTTAGGAATCAGAGTTACCGTAGCTCGGCTCACGATTTTCTGTTTGTTTTTGTGTTTTTTAGTTGGGCGTAGTTAACGTTCGCGCTCTTGCATAAGGGATCGACCTACGATGCGTTCGAGCGGAAATAACAATGCCCTTAGGAAGAAGAAAGAGAGATTGGTTTGTGTCTTTTAGGGTAATTCCATGATGACGAAAACCCACTACAAGGCTTCGCATCACTTCCTTACTTTGTTTTAAATCTGACCATTTATTAGTGTTTTAAGTGTTTTTGGTCGGTGTTTTTTATGGGGATTTGTTTGTGACTTAGATCATACAAAAAAGAGTTTTTGTTTTTTGAGTATTTAGAGAATGCACATCAAGGCCTACACCTTAATCGTTTCTCTAAATAGCGACTAAGAAATACACCGAGGCCTCACACCTCAATCATTTCTTTTCCGCCAAGTAAAAAAGAAATACAAAAAGAAGTTTTTTGTGAATATTTAGAGAATGCACATCGAGGCCTACGCCACAATCGTTTCTCTAAATAGCGGTTAAGAAATACACCGAGGCCTCACACCTCAATCATTTCTTTTCCGCTAAGTAGAAAAGAACATACATCGGGGCCTACGCCCCAATCATTTCTTTCCTACTATGAAAAATAATAGCGGTATGATCCTTGTCGGTATTTATTAAATATTTTAAAAGTTGAAAAGAAAAAAGAAATGAGAAAGGGAACTAGACCTATTTTCTAATCTAATTGTTATTCTAATCTAAGTCTAAAGATCACTATGTTGCATAAAAGCGCTAAAAATAATAGACAAAAGCTACACGGTTCATCAAGGAACATATAAAGCAAACAAAAGGGATTCAATTAAAATTCTATCCAAAATTATTTACAAAAATGAATCAAAGCAAGAAATAAAATACAAGTAAATTGTCAAAGAAATGGATTATTAAAGGTATTAAAACTATTAACAAAAATCGAGACAATTATTTACACATTCTAAAATACCTAGAAACAATTTTTATATATTTTTATTTGAGTTAAAAAGGATTTATGAAACAAAAATTGAAAGAAAACAAAAATTAAAATAAAAAACTAAAATCTAAACTGCAGGGGGTGCATCAGTAGTTAGAACATGCACTAAAGCTAGTTACGAATAGAAACTGGGCCTGATTCAGGGGGTGTGGAGAGCATTAGCGCCCAGGCCCAAGGTCATTGGATGGTGGTGCAATAGCATTATACGGGTGTGATCCAGAACAGTGACAAGGCCCATTGTTTTCGTGGCCCAACTTGTATTATCTACTTATCAATCCATTTTTTATTTGATTTATTCAGTATGTGGTTTATTAATAAAGTTCTATTATTATGCGTGTGGATATGGTTTTTTTTAATAACGTGAAGTGATGAACATGTATCAATAGGACAATATAGAACTTAAGTGAATAGGACAAAACAAAAAAGGAACCAATCAGCCGTCAACACCTCACGCCCCCAATCAATTAGCTAAAACAAAACCGCCAGAGAATGGGAGTCTGAACCAATGGCGATGTGCCACGTTGGATAGGAGAGAGAAGGCATCCAATATTCATGCACCGCCGGAGACTTTTCCGGTCTTCTTCTCCGGTGGTCTTCCACGGCGGAGGTCACTCTTTTTTCCCAGAAATGCCTAAAGATAACACCTTTCCCATCAAAATTTTATGCGGATCATGAGTCCAGCGTTGTTTTTTGTTGATTCTATCGCTATCATTCTACAGAGTGCTTTCACGAAACCCTAACCCATTTTGAAATCAACAGCACACAATATTCAAACAAAACTCACTTTCGTGTACATACTCATCTCAAGAACAAGACCTATATTCCAAAAAAGCTCACATTCACCTAATGGAATCACATGCTCAGACCATATTTATACCACTACAAATACAAGTTCATGTCATGGCATTCAAGATGCTGAAATAATTTGAGAGACTTACCTTGACGAGGTTATTGAACAAGAAGGAAGAGAAAGCTTTACTCCTCGCAGGATCGTACTTGAAGAATGCTGGTGAAACAAGAGCTTAACCGAATCTGTGAGAAACAAACTCGCAGCGTCTTTGAGTAGTTGAAATGCTGAATCAATCCTCAAGCCGCAGCTATATCCATGGTGATGGCGATGACGTGAGTAATGGCGATGGATGAAAGTAGTAGATGATGGAGATTGAAGCGCAAGAAGGGAGTGATGGTGAAGGTTGATCTTGCTTTGGCTATGGAGGTTGAAAGGGAAGGTTGAAGAGGTTAGCGTTGGAAAAGTTAGTTATAGATTCGTAACAAACTTGTTGAAGGTAGAGAGAAGAATGGTGAGAGGGAGAGAGAACCGAGAGAAAAAGGAGAGTGAGGAGAGAGAGCTTGGAGAAAAAAATGAGAGTGTGAACCGTGAGTTGTGAAGAGTGTCTTGATATTTATAGGTTGAGTGTGCATTGGACTGTATGGTGAGGGTGAGGTATTGTATTATTTTCTCAAGACTTAATGAACAAGGATTGTGTAGTTATGGTAAGTTCTTCCTCATGCTTTCTTGTATCCAAAGATTCTGCATGGCATTTGTGGTAAGATGATGGCACTCATGTCAAAACAACATCTAAGACGCTCTCTTTGTGCCCTCATATCTCCACCCTTGAGTCACCCCTTGTATCCATTTTGTGCTCTATGGAAAGAGGAGATGGAAGGGAGAAATTTTGGTGTTGGGAGATGTCTGAAAATAGTTCTTGGAATGAGAAGAAAGATGGCTTGAAACATGGTGGATTATGGCTGCATGGGGCCTGCGCGCGTGATGACTTGTCTCTGGCCTGGGGCCTCCTCAAACGTAACTTTCCCAGGGCATGACTTTGAAACCTTATAATTGGCTCATTACATGTTCAAATGATATAATCCATGGCTCATTAGAAAGAGGGCGTGGCAAATAGGAGCGTGTAATTGGATTTGGCTCTGGAAGATGCTTGGAACTCTTTAAAATCAACTTCAAAAGTGACACGCCACATGTTTGTGAAAATGTCTTGCGTGTGCCCTGATCTCTGGCCCAGATTCTTGTCAATGCATGGCTTGGTCAGAGTGTGACTTTGAGCACTCACGATTGATTCAATATCTACTTAATTGACTTGGATCTTGTTTCACTGTGTAAAGGACATGGCAAAGAGTGTATGCATACGAAGTTTGCATTTGTACGATTCTTGAATTGACCTAGAATTAGCTTCAAATATGGCACATCACATGTTTGATGAAATGCTTCACGTATGACCTAAAATTCTACCCAGCTTTGTGACTTGATCCAAGTGAAAACTCTCAACTCCAAACCTTAATAACTCTTCAACCAAGCTTCAAATGGAAAAGTGTTCAACTACAAAGTTGTTCTCCTCCATGAGAGGAACAACTTTGATGTTGTAAATTTCTCCAAAAAAATCCGTTTGCCACGTGTAAAATGATGATGAAATGGACTGCTCTTCATGTTTTTAAGGGCCAAATATTTTTCTAAGTATGAGAACTCTCCATTGTTAGCCATATTTCCCAAAATGGAAACTTTGACCAATTCTCCCTGATTTTATTATTCCTTTGACTTTTCTCGACCGATTTTCCATCAAAAGTCAATATTTGAGTGATCGACCTGATTTTGACCCAAAAGTCAACTGTTTCGATTTTTTCCGATCTTAATGAAATTCCCGATTAATCGGTTTCTGACCAATGGCAATCAACTGAGCACCTCCACATAGTCATCATACCATCTCTCTTCAAAAAATCAGCCATTGATGAGTGTGTTGACCGAAAAGTCAACTGCGTTGAATTTGGTCAAGAAACACTAACTCAGGATAATAGTAAGCTTATATTTCCTGACCAATGCTCTGACTTGAAAGTGAGGAAGCCCTGATTCAAGAATACCCTCAGATGAATAATGCCACAAGATTACACCTCAGACCCTTATTTTCTGATCAGGAATTTTTTGCCATAAAAGCTCTTTCTTGCTAGTCTTTGAATGGTAACAATGATATGAATGCATGAGTTGAATGATCTATATGAAATATGCGCATGAATGTAAGCCAGATAAATAGGGTAGGACAAATTTGGGGTATGACAGGTTGCACCCACATCCGGCCCGAATTTCTCATTTATCAGATCCACGTGTGCGCTATCTCCTTTAAATGAGGCTTCACACATTATTTTGGCCAATAACATTGTAAACAAGGAATACGGGTAATGTCAATTTGTTCGGTTCAACATACTTTAACTGAATCTAACATCTCCACAATTTTCTTGAATTTTAGTAGAGTTGAAAAATATTCGACTTAACTCATATCCAATAATTTTTGTACTCATGTAACATTTATTTATCCGAGAGAAATTAAGTTGACCGTAAACTCGAGTACTAGCTAGTCGATTAAAACTAACAAGTAGTAATTATTTTTGTGTAAACTTAATATCAATGAAGCTCTATAATTTTATATGATGAGTAGTGTATGGTACATGATGAAATATGTACTTAGCCAATGGATGTCACGTTGCAGTAATAAATTTCTCCTTTGTATCCTGTAGCTGTATACAGCTCAAACCAAACTCAAGCTGTACTGTACAAATATCATATTATTGTTCAAGTCAACTACGAACTCAAAATTGTTTTTATGTAGTTTTTGCTATGAAATCGCCAATGCCTAAACGTATGATTTTCTTTTCTGTAACTGCAACTATCAGGTTGACCCAAAGATAAAGACAGTGTGTATGAATGTAAGGATGCCTTTCACTCGTTTTGTTTATACATATTTTTCTTCTAACTGCTGTTGAGCGTTGACCGGAAAAACTATATTGACTCTATCATTGCTTTCATAAGTAAACGTCTCAAAAATTGTGTTTCTTTGTAGATATTTGTGTAATCAATATGTTGGAAATTGATATGTTTGAATTTTGTTTAAAATGATTTTATTATTTAGAATTTTAAAGTGTCTTTAGAACAATAGTTACATTTTTTCCTGCAAATACTCCAAATATCCCAATTACACGATTTTGACATTTTGTTTTATAAAAATGATTTTGGTGTTTTATATTTTCCTTATTTGTAATTTGATTTTTTTCTTCTTAATTTTGATTATAAAATTTATATTGAAATGGTTTTGTTTAGGGACAATGTACCAAACTCATAAATAGCATTTATTTTCTTTAAGATGGAAGTATACAAAACGCAAAACAAATCAACTTTACATAAGAGTGATTAAAAGTCTTAAATAGAGTTTCAACTTTTTGTGTTTATTAATTTTTTTTTAATTTGAATGAAAAGTATTCTACTCATATGGTCTTCTTTTACATTAATAATAAACGAAATCACCTTAGTAAAAGTTTAATAAAAAAATTAATAGAGAAATTACCAAATCAGAGAGGAAAAATAATTAGAGATCAAAATTGTTGGGATAACTTTTCATACAAGGTAATGAGCATATATATTAAAATTTGAGAGGGTTAGAATGAAACTAGAGTAAAAAGAGAGTTTATTTTTCAATTAATCTAATTGGTTGTTTTTACAAAGATGTATTAAAAAAAACAACTTGTTTCTTCGATTTTTATAAAAATCGAGGATATACCATTCAAAACATGTTTTGAATTTCAGATAATGCACTTTATGTTTTTATTTGATAACAATTGAAAAATAAATGATTTATTCTTTCAGTTTCTTTGATAATTCGATGGATAAAATAATTAGATTTTATTATAAAACACCCGCTGAATAGATTTTACCCTAATGATATCTTATTTGTAGTCGCCCCAACGTCGAACGCATCATTTTTTTAGGATGGATTGCAAAACTGAAAAGAAAAAAAAAAGTTCTTCTACCTTGACCAAAATATTTTTTCAGCTTTTGCAATTCATCTCAAACAATGGTCTTAATGTTGTTTTTGTTGTTGAAGGTTTTGGACAACTATGATTTGTTCCTCAAACAATGGGGTTAGAGTAAAATAATTTTTTTTACACAAATGGCTACATTGTTTATCCATAATATTAAAAAATACATTGTATGGGACCTGTTCATGCAGATATTCTGCGAAGATTTGTTTCATACAATGTATTTTTACTATTATGGGTAAACAATGTACCCATTTTTGTAAAATAATTATTATTTTACTCTAACTCGTCGGTTGTTTTAAAAACTGAGATGATAGTTAAGTGTTTTTTCTTCACTATTTTCAATCAACGGCCTTAAATAAATCTTTTTCGTCCATTTAAAAGTTATTAATGCTCAAGAAAAAATCCACCATTAGTGATCCGCGTGAAACCTAAGGGGCATACATTATATAAATTCTCTTACGATATTGAAAATTTAAATGAAACATAAGAAACCTAAGGAAACTTGGAACAGTCTCTACAATGGACTGCAAGATTAGAAAATCATCTGAGTTCAAGGTTTGCTATATTAAATTTTTATTTGTATCAAAAATATTTTTGATTATAGATTTTAATTATCTTACCTTTTTTTCACCAGAAACAAATTCATGCAAGATCTGTACATGAAAGAGTTTCCCAGTAATTGATCTTGTCCAAAATATCAAGGAATTGAAGATCCAACATATAATTTTCATGGGCAATCATTGTAATATTTTTTTAAACACCGTAATGAGATTTTTTTTGAAAATGTAATATTATGATAAACACTGTAATGAAATTTATTAAAAAAAACTAATGACCATTCGGTTTTTATGTTAAACCGAGATAAAACTAGTTTTAATGTGTAAATAATAAAAGTGCAGAAACTGGAGTTCGAACCCATGCGATAATAAACTCTTACCTCAATGTCTTAAAAACCGAGGTGTTAAGTCATTACTTTTCATGACACCCTTCGCTACCTCGATTCTTTTGATGAGGTAAAATGCATTTCACGTCTGACTTTAGAAGCACTTTTTGTAGTAGTGCCTTTTCTTCTTGTCCTTTGATCTCAATATCTGGTGGTTGCTTGAAATAGATATCCTCTAGTGATCCATTGAGAAAAGTTGACCTCATATTCAATTGATGCATCTTCCACCCTCTGTATGTTGCAATGGCCAACATGATTCTTATTGTTTCAAGTCTAGAACCTAGTTCATAAACCTCATTAAAATCAGTTCTAGTCCTTTGAAGAAATATCTTTGCTACTAGCATTTATTTATACTTAAATACCTCGCCATTTGACTTAAGCTTCAGCTTATAGACCCGTTTTACATCCATGTCTCTCTTGCTTAAATGATTGACCAACTCCGATGTGTGATTCTTCTTAATTTTCTTGTTATTCTCCCTTCATAGCTTCTTATTAATTTTCATCTTTTAGGGCTTGATTGAGGTCAATTGGCTAACATTCTGCTATCATGGCTTCTTTAACCATATCACCATTTTCATCGGCTTAGTAAGAAAATCTTTCATAGTTATAAACATGACTAATTATGTTTTGGCCCTTGTTGGTCTTCTAACCTCATGTTTGGTGCCACTTCATTTACTTGGGCATCTTGTAATGTAGTGGTGGTGAGATTTGGGCTTTCACAATTTTTGTATTGGATTATTTGAATATTCCAACAAGGTGCATCATTCACTCTCATCATATTTCATATTGTACATCCCTACTTATCATCAACTTATTATCATTTGGTGAGAATAGTTTGTATGTCCCTGTTGAGTGCTAGCCAATTAGAATCATAACTTGACTTCTACCATCTAGATTTATCATGAGTTACTCATGTTTATGCATCTAGTAGAGTGATCCAAAGATCATGAAGTGTTCATCATTTTCTTTTAGGCCAGTGCATGCTTCATAATGTGTCTTACTACTCAGCTTCTTTGTTTGAACATTTATTGATGATGTGAATTTCATTTGATATTTCCTCCCCTAGAAATGGTTTGACAATTATCGTGCCTTGAGTATGCTTCTTTCCATATTCAATATGCTTTTGTTTTTTCTCACATAAATTCCATTTTGCGATGTGTCTAAGAAGCTATTTTATCATGCTCAATTTCTTCCTTCTCATAGAATTATGCAAATTTAGTTGAAGTATATAGTCATCATGCATCTTCGTCATTTCTCAACTCCTTGATGTCATATTTAATTTGTTTTTCAAATAACTACATGAATCTCTTTTGATTTGTTGAAAGTTGATTTGAGATTGTGCTTCCACTTGTCACTAATGAAAGTTATGGACACAAGGTAACATACATAAAGGGGATTGATGAAATTAGGTAGGGTTAGAGTGAAGAAAAATTTATTTTTCAATTGATCTATTTGTTTTTTTTAAAACATGTATTACATTATTTATATAGAATCATACTACTAACAAATTTATACTCTAATTAATAAACACATACATAATTGACAGTAATCACTTATACTAACAAATTTATACTCTAATTAATAAACACATACATAATTGATAGTAATCACTTATACAACTAGTAATGACCACATGTGTAACTAATAGTAACCACGTGTAAAATTAGAAGTAACCACGTATGAAACAGTAACTATATTTAATTTACAAAGATAATTTTAATAGTATTAATATAACACTTTAATAGTGCTAACCATATGTGAAACTAGAAATAACACATATGAAACTAAAACTAGTAGTAACATTTTTTTTCATGAGGAAAGGTAAGATATTCTTAGCTAACTAAATATTAGTTGATGTGATATTTTTATCAATATTTTTAAATACAATGCCTGGTTGAATTCAAATTTATCTTTGATACAGTATTCTCAGTATGAAATGTATGAAACAAATTATTGAAGTGGCTAATTACTTGTATAAAATGTTCCCGTTTTCCGTCATTCGTATCACAATGTGAACATAAATGAAAGTATTGGTTTTGGTAAACAATACAAAGTGCACTTACCAATATTATCGAAAAAGTCAACAAAAATTGAAAGATAGAAAAGACCTTGTGAACTAGGGATGTTTAAATATAAAATCTATTTTAATAAAAATTGCAAACCATTTCAAAAAACTGAAAAAAAATAAATAAATAAATAACAAAGTTTAAAAAAAAATTTAAAAAAAAACAAGTTTTTCAGAAAATTTACCAAAGTGTTTAGGTTTCACAGAACCCCTAGAATATGCACCAAATGAATTGGTGTATTGGTACAAAAATTAGGTGTATGCGCCAAATGATTTGGCGCCAATGTGTCATCCACATTAGGTTAGCCAAATGGTTTGGCGCCTATGTGGGTGTTTTTTTTCTTCTTTTTTTGACTTTTTACACTAATGAGCCAAATGAATTGGCTAATTCAAGAAAATGTTATATCAATGCGCCAAATGGTTTGACGCATACTTTAGGGGTCTGCAAAACCTAGACACTTTGGTAAACTTTCTAAAAAACTTGTTTTTTTGGTAATTTTTTTTTAAACATTGTTATTTAAATTTTTTTTTCAAAAAACTAAAAATCATTAAAAATATTAAATATTATTGAATATATTTTGAAGTTATTTTATAAAAATCATTTGTTTTCGCTAAATTTTCACATTTATTTTTCAAAATCATTCAAATCAAACCGAAGTGCATATATATTTTCAATATTTATTTAGTTTTAATTAATATGCATGTTAGGTTAATTTATTATTTGATAAATTTAATTTATAAAAATACTATTTATTAATTTTATTTAATTTTTTTATTTAATTTATTTAATTATAATCGATCATTATTTTGTACGTAATACCAATTTTTAATATGTTATATTTATAATATTAATTTAAAAAAATATAATTTATAATTTATATATTTATATATTCAAGAGTTAATTCAAATTAAGTCAATTTTTTAATCAATCAAATATCAATTCAAATAGTGAACTAGACTAATGTGCTTTCCAATTATTAATTAATTTATTTGGATTTTAAGAGAGTTTTGTTTGAGTTAGTGGAATATCTCACGCTTAAAACCAAAGCAATGTAGTTTGATGAGGTGGCGTAATCTGACAATGACATAGCACGTGTGGACTGTGTCGCCTTCTTCATCACACTTGTCAATGCTCACAAAACTGTTACTATTGGAATTTGTGGTGAGAACAAATTGATCACATTCATCCATCCAAATTTTTATCAAAACTTCCCAAAAAAATCTAATAATCTAAATATCAGAGTTTTCATTTTTAGAATGTAGAAAAAATAACATATAATACATTTATATTTGAGAATGAAAGAATATACAATAATGAACTACGAAAGTGTATCTCATTAAATCATGTTTTTAATTTTAAAATATTAATATGTCATAGCTGAGTGCACTATCTTTAATCTCTTCATATTTAATTAAAAAATTCATCACATATATTAAATTTATGAATTAATATTCAATTCGCCTCCAAATATTTTAGATGAATTTATCAAATAATAATAATTTCAGACGAATCAAAAAAAGATTCTACAAAATGAAAAAATATAAATTTTTCATATAATATGAAAAAAAAAAATTTTTTTATATAATTAAAAGTAGAAAGAGTGTCTATAATAGTTTTTCTATAAATTTACAAAATTAATAATACTAAATTTCTTATATAAAATAATAATAAATATTTCCAAATAAAAAAGTAATTATTTTTAAAATATCTATATATAAGTGAAAACATTAAAAATAATATTTACATAATTTCTTATATGTCAAAATATATTTAATTTATACATATGAACAATAAAAAAATATTTTTACAATGTCCATAAATTATAATTATTCAATTATTAAAAACTTCTTACTTTTATCCTAATATTTTAATAAATTATACTAATAGTGGGTTGTTGGTTGTGATTTTCTATCAGTCTAAATATTTTGACCATGCATAAAAATTAATTCTATGTCAAAATTGCAATGGCCGGAGAAAATATAATAAATAGATAAAAAGAAAACCAAATTGTATGCTGAAAAAATAAATAATAAAAAAGAAAAGACAAAAAAATAAAAGTAAATTGAGATAGTGGGCTTCAAAGACTTAGGAGCCAAGAGGAATAGAAATTTCATATATAAATAAGTAGGTGGTATTGCTCTATCTCAAGTTTCTTCATCTTTCTCTCTCTCTATCTCTTTCTCTCTCAATATCAATTTGATTCCTCCATTTTTAAGGTAGACTCTATAGGCATTTTCAACATTTGGTAAAACAAAAAATGGGAAGACAACCTTGTTGTGACAAAGTTGGTTTGAAAAAAGGTCCTTGGACAGCTGAAGAAGATAAAAAGCTCATCAATTTCATCCTCACTAATGGCCAATGTTGTTGGAGAGCTGTCCCTAAGTTAGCAGGTCTCCTCTCTATAAAATCGTAGTTTTAAATTGCAGTTACAGTCGAATCACAGTCACAGTAAAAAATAACTTTATGACTAATGTGATCAAGATATTAAACATGACTTGAATATTTCTTTTAGTATGTGATTTATGAGTTTCAAGTTCATTTACATTTTTAAATTTTTTTCAATATTTTTGACCTTGGCTAAAAAAATTTATGATGAAATTCATGCAGGGTTATTAAGGTGTGGAAAAAGTTGCAGACTTAGATGGACAAATTACTTAAGGCCTGACCTAAAAAGAGGACTTTTATCAGAATATGAGGAGAAAATGGTCATTGATCTTCATGCTCAACTTGGCAACAGGTTCTTTTCTTTCACACTATACATTATTACTCTGTTTCCTCTGTTTTTTTTCTTTTTCTGTTTTGCATGCTTTGTAATTAAATCTTAAAACCTTAATTAACTTATTAACTAAACGACAACACAGTAATCTTTTAAAATATTTGACTATCTTTATCTAAGATAATCATTTAAACATTTTTTAATCATGCCAAATACAATAACTTAATCAAATTTAATCATTTCTATAATACACGCTCTTCATATTGCACTTTGTTTATTCATCACAAAAAGAAAGCATGGTCCCATAATATATAATATAAAAAATTGTAGACCAAGTATATATTTTTTATCTTTATGTTATCTTAATTATTTTTAAAGTAAAAGAAAAGAAAATATCCATGATTGCTGTTTTATAAAGTTGACTCCAAATGGGAAACGTAATGTTGAATAAGAAATGTTAGCCATGTTTGTCTTATAGTTTAATGTTTCTTCTTTCTTAACTTCTATGACATTTGAAAAAGATAGTAACTTTCTTAATCACCATGAACTCATCATTTAATATTTTTTAAATATAATCATTTTATTGATAATCATTGATTATTGACTAAATAATTTATATACTTCAGTATTGAGTCTGAAATGTGTCAATCGACTAATAATTTAGATACTTCAGTATTGAGTCTGAAATGTGTCAATGTTGTGTTTGATATCTGTGTCAGAAGATTCATTACCGACTAATAGATTTTAATATTTAGTCTGAAATGTGTCAGTGTTGTGTCTGGTGTCTGTATCAGAGAACGGTAGATTATTAATAATGTGATTATAACTAAGATAGATATTTTTTTCTTATGCAGATGGTCAAAAATTGCTTCTCATTTACCTGGAAGAACTGATAATGAGATTAAGAATCATTGGAATACACACATTAAGAAAAAGCTTAAGAAAATGGGAATTGATCCCGTTACACACAAGGTATTATTCACTATTGAAGAACAACCTCAACAACATCAAAAAGAATCTTCCCCTATTGAAGAACATGACACAAACGTTGTTGAATCCGAGAATGACAAAAACAAAGAACCACAAAAGCCAGAAACTTCATTTGATTCATCAACCATTACTGAAGAACAAGACCAAATTATGACACCACTTTTTGACTCATTGGAACTAATAAACGAGTTCTTAACAGAAGATGTTCCAATAGTAAAACCAGATGAAATTATAGTTCCATGTGTCCCTTCATCTTCTTCAACTACAACTATAACTACTACAACATCATCATCTTCTTCTTCAAATTCATCTAACTTTCTTGAAGACTTGCTACTACCTGATTTTGATTGGTCACATGATAATAATAATAATATTGAAAATAGTGATAATTATAATAGTGATATTAATATGGCATTATGGGATGATGACTTTATTAGTAATTGGGATTTTGTGATTAATGATGATGATAATGGTGACAGAAAGCAAGTATTTGATGCTCCTCAAAATCAGTATCCAAGAGTGGTCATGGATTCAGAATCATGGGCCTATGGATTGTTTTGATTATAATATTATTATATTTAACAATGATCATAGCATTTACTTGTAATGTTCTTGTAGGTTGTTTCAATGAATAAAGAGTGAATTGGAATTCATAGAAAATAGAAACTTTTGTGGTGTGTTTGGGACAGTTTTAATGTTTATCCATTTTTATTTTCCAAACTTTATACTTTATGATACAAATGCAAAGATATAATAATTATGTATAAGCAAACGTGTCGATTTGTTGTTTCTCATAGTCATGCATACTTGAATTGTTATGTCACTAAAATGATGTTTATCTTCTTTTTTTTGTCACAAATTATTTTTTCTTGACTTGCAAATTTAAAGAAAATATTTAAATAATAATAATTATAATGAATTATCTTTTTATACTTTAGGGCTATAGTGACAGTCTTATTATTGTAACTTACTATTGTATTGATAGTGCATTTGATGAAGGGTGTTTCACAACCTTTATCAGAAAAATTTAAATTCGAAAGAGTTTTAACAGAACATAAATGTGACTCTAATTTTTCTATCTATCTCTATTCTAAAATTTCTCTCATCGCACTAATTATTTCATTACTAATGGTACATTATAGATCTTGAGTAGAAAAAGCCGGATGCATATAATCGATTGATGCGGAGTTGTACTCGGTTTGACCCCTTTGACAATATCAAATAGAAGCAGCGTATAATCGATTACAGATTTAAAGTAATCCGTTATGCTCTGGTTATAACTGGTTACAGTAGAAACAATAGTGTTCAATAATTAATTACTAGAGGGACGTAATCAATTCAATAGTAGTTATTTATGTTTTTTGTTTGTTACTTGTACCTCACTCAATGTATTTGTAAATATACCCTTTGAGTATCTTATTAATGAATGGTCCATCATTTTCACCCTCAATAGTCTATATCCCTCATTCTCTCACTCTCCCACTCTCTCATTAGAAATCACTACTCTTATAGTTCTCTTGTTTCAACATTTGACATAAAGAGCTTCGTTCCATCCATCAAACACTTAGTGTGCGAAAATAATTTTCATTTCCAATGAACGAATCCCTTCAAATCTCCTAATTCATGATGTGAAGAATTACAATAAGTGGTGCAAAAAGATAAAAGTGTTGTTTGGTTATCACGATGTTCTTGAAGTGATCAAGAACGGTGTTATTTCACTTATAGAAGGTGAAACGACTACACATAAATAGGAAATGATGAAAGATTACAAGGAGTTGTATTTGATTCATCAATGTGTTGGTGTGAATAATTTTGAGAATATTTGTGATGGCATAACCTCAAAGCAAGCTTGGAAAATCTTAGAGAAAAGTTATGCAGGAGCTGATAAGGCAAAGTTGGTGAGGTTACAAACTCATAAAAGAAAGTTGGAATTAATTTAAATGAAGGAGAACGAAACCATTAGTGAATTTACAACGGAAATTGCAAGATTGGTGAACCAAGTAAATGCATGTGAAGAAACAATTACATAGCAGTATGTTGTCGCGAAAATCTTGTGTTCTTTAACATTAAGATTTGACAATGTAGTAGTTGCGATTGAGGAATGGAACGACCTCGTAACAGTGAGCAAGGAGGAGCTACAAAGCTCTCTTAAAGCTCATGAGCATAGAATGTAGGAAATGAATCTTGATAAGGCATAGGCGGAGATCGCTTCTGTTTCAAATACAGAGACAAGAAAACGAAGGGAAAGTGATCCATGAACAAAGATAGAGGGAGATTTCAAATTTTGGTGGAAGAGAATCCCAAAATTCCAAAAATTCAATATCCAAAAGGGTGAAAATATTGGCAGGGCTAGTGGATCATAAAACTCTAGAGTTGACAATGCTAGAGGAAGAGGAGGAAAAAAATAGTTGACAAAAGCAGCGCGCATGCTATATTTATACAAAAAAAATTGGTTATTTTGCAAGAGAGTGTATGCCAACAAGAAATAACATCAAGAAGATGAAGATAGGGATACAAGACAAGAGTATGATGATACGAACACACTCTTGGTGATGATCACTAAAGGAGAATGCAACAATATAAGTTTACCGGACAACTGTAATAGGTTACAGCAGGCTTCTAGAGAAGGTTGTAATTGGTTACCTATATGTTGTAACCGGTTAGCAGCAGTAGAAATTGCCATGGTGACTTAGAAAGAGGTTGTATATAGTAGCTGATAACATTGAAACACACTGCATACTTGACTCGGATTGCACATGTTTCTTAGAGATTTTAGTGTTATTTTCTTGTGTTATGTGTGTTTTTTCTTACTTTAAGGTACCCACTACCTTGCTTATCCAGAGCCCTTCTTGAAGAAACAAAGTCAAAAGTCCAAGAAATCAGTTTTTTTACAAAATTGTGCACTCTAAGTTCAATACAGCGGCCGCTATAGGAGACGCCATGACATGTCTGCCTTCACCCAGGAGTTAACTGCCACGTTCCCACGATCTCCCTTTTTTACACACATGGCGGGCGCCTAGCAAGGGGCAGCGGCCGCCGTCTTCACAAATTGTATCCCTCCCAAAAGGAGTTGGGGGCAGTCTTGTAACTCCATGTTGTTTTGTTCTTCTATAAATAGGAGTTTCAGGATTTGTTTTGGGTATCCAACTTAGTTTTCAGCACTAAGCCTATACTTACCATTTTGTAAACACAATAATTCGTCACATTGAGGGATTGTTGCACAGTAGTGGTGATTAGGTTGGAGCATTTTATTTTAATCTTGCCGATATTTTCTTTTCAAGTCAGTTTATTTTCAAGTTGTATCAGATTAAAGACTCTGATTTGGAGCAGGTTCCTTATTTCTAGTCTTTGCATTTACTTACCATTTATCTTGTCTTGTTTGCTTTACTTTATTTATTATCTTGCCTTGTCCTTATTTTTGTTTTAACATGACAAATTTGAATATGCCTCTTTCCATTTTTATGTTTGGCTAAATCTTAGTTAGAATGTGAGAATCCTCGTTATAATAATATTCCCTATATTTTATTTGTAGAAATAATTTAGGGGCTGTTTTGATTTTTAACACATGTTTTTTGTACTTAATTTTGTTGGGTAAGATCGAAAGTCGTCCAACTTGCAAAGCTAAACTTGGTTAGTTTTAACTGTTTGAAAAAGGCGAAAGCTTTTTGTCCAATTAATTAGGAATCCTTAACACTTTTTAGAAAATGATTTTGAAAGTGTTTTCGGACGCGTTCACGGGTTTGAAATATGGTTCTTTGAGCGAAAGCCATGAACCTCTTTTTAGTTAAGTATTTCAAGTTAAAACTACTTTTCGACTAAGTCAAGAAACCAATTTCTTAAAAATAGGTTTACTACTTTAATGCAATAAGCACCTTTTATAAGTGACAACAAAATGCATTAATTAGAGAGTAAACTCGGTTCTTAGTACACAAAAGCGACAAGTTCCCGTTAAAATGATTCTTTTCAAAAGTAGAAAATATTGCCCCATAAGTAGTTCTATTTAGAAACAATCGGAGTATTATCTAACTGATGTGAATTACATTCGAGCCTATCTTTTATATGAATTTACATATCTTTTTACTATTCCTTTAAGTGTGCACTCGAACATTGATTTGATCCTCCTTAGATAAACACCTTAACAATAAAAATTGATAGATTGACATTTGGTCTATGTGGGAACGATAATCTTTTGTATTACTCTGACGTGATTCGTACACCTGTGATTTACACCACATCAAGTTTTTGGCGCCGTTGTCGGGGACCAACTTCGTCAAAATTTGTACCCTATTGTTATCTCGTCTAGACTAAGGCTTTATTAGCCGGTAAATACGTAGAAATCTCAATACCGGAAATTTAGTATATCCTATAGTGGAACCCGAACGTTATGCTCACGCACGTCTCTTACTCTGAAGGATAAAGAGAGTTATGGCCGAAGATCGTAAACGAAGACCCCTTAAGGAATTCGAACTAAAACACTCTTTACTATAATCAGTGCAACAAAACCAATTCGTTGGTCTTGCCTCAGAGAAACCGAATCAGCACTTAAAAGTTTTCATCCAATTAGCTAATACTTTCAAAACCAACGGTGCTTCACCTAAGGCAATTCGTCTAAGACTATTCCCTTTCTCACTCAGAGATAAAGCACATGATTGGTTAGATTCCCTTCCACCCAACTCAATAACAACCTGGGAAGACCTTAGGAGAGTCTTCCTTGCTAGATATTTTCCTCCAAGTAAGACCGTAGTCCTTTGAAATCAGATCACCCGATTTACTCAAAATCAAGGAGAATCACTTTTTGAAGCTTTGGAAAGATATAAAGAACTATTGAGATCTTGTCCACATCATGGCCTAGAAAATGGTTGATCATTCACATCTTTTATAATGGACTCCACTATAACACTCAGATGACCATCGACGCTGCCGCTGGCGGTGCACTGATGAACAAACATTAACCTGAAGTTTACGCTCTCATCGAAGATATGACTCAAAACCATTACCAATGGGGAGAAGAAAGAGCCCTAGTAGATAAAAAGGAGACCTAAGGAGGAATACATGAGATAAATTGCATGGATATGATGCAAGCCAAAATGGACGCTCTAGCCCTAAAAGTTGAACTCGTGTCTCTGAACCCTGCTACTGCAGCTGCGATCCACCCGGAATGTGAACTCTGTGGAACCAAAGGCCACCAAGCAAAATAATGTGTTAAGTGTCAAAATGTACTTATTTTGTATAAATGTTTTGTGGCACTTATCAAGACTTTTGTTGATATTCGTTGAACGATTCCCCGTTTTGTCTATAAATACGTATACTTTATGAATAGTTGTATTTTCATATAATTTTATGCCGTTTGATAGTTTTTGTGTCTTTTTGTAGGTATTCTTGCGTATTTGGAGCATGAGCAATAATGTGTCGAAGACACGACTTCAAACGCGCGATTTTGAGCAACGGAACCAACTCGTCAACGAATAAAGCTCAAAATCAAAGAATAATAAATAATCAATTTGGTTGATATTTTGTCATTATTAGAAAGGAAGTTGAATAAGCTTTCCAACGCTTCAAACCGGGCGCAAATCGAAGTTACGGTTCTCAAGTTATGGCCAAAACACTAAAGCTAATTTTTTTCAAGACAGCAGTCAACGCGTGTAGCTCCCTTCTGCGCGCGACGCGCGCTACACCAGATCCAAAATTGCATAAATAGGGGAAAACACATTTTTTAGGTTATGGTTTTGGGGTATTTGTTCTCAATCCATCAAACCTTCTTTTTTAGGTAGATTAACTTAGAAAACAACTATGGAGCTTGCATTTGGATGATCGGAGGTGGATTGCTCATCAATCGGAGCTGACAAACCGGAAGATTTTCGGTTCATTTCTCTTTTTCTTTTGTGTATTACTCTTTGGTTGGGTTTTGAAAAACCGGAGCTTGCATTTTGAACTCATGTATATTTGTTGATCATGGTGTTATATAAAGTTTGCTTTACAAATCTTTGTTGATTGTTGTCTTAGATTTTTGCTCTGTGCTAGGGATTTGGGTTGTTTTAGAGATAGACTTCTGAATCCTTATCTAGATGATTATCTGTTAGTTTCTGAACTCTAGACATAGATTTAGAGCTAACAATCTATATGGGTTTCGAAGCTTAATGTTTTCGTGTTGGTTGTGTCAGTTGAGAGATCATCGATACGATTGATATGGATGTTTGTTGTTATGTTGAGGTTGGCTGAGAGATCATCGCTGAGATGATATAGTAGTTCTCTCTACTTTGAGTTAGAAATGACTTAGGGTGTGAGCGATCCTGGGTGACATTGATGAGTATTGTAGGTTGAGTATAACTGGTCGATAAGTTTAAGTTTGTGATAAGTAGATTGTATGCAATACTTGATAAGTCTTATCTATCCGAAGAATGAATTCTTTTTTGTTCATATTTACTTTTCCGTTTTCATATTTCAATTCATTTAACCCAAACTCAATAACTAAGAATCCGTCGAACGGCAGTTCAGTAGCACTAATCTCTGTGGACACGATAATTTCCCAGATAAATACTTCCAAAACTTTTTTTGCTTGTCGCTTTACCACATCAACTGAATGTAATCTATTAAATAAACCAAACACAGACCAGGTCAATTATACCCAAGGTAACTCGTTTTCAAACACTTACAACCCTGGATAGAGGAATCACCCTAACTTCTCCTGTAAAAACAATAACCCTACCCAAAAATGCTGCACCTCAAAGACCACAAGGTTTTCAAGCACAAAAACCGAACCAACCTATGCAAGTCGTAACCCCGAAATCGAACCTTGAGAAAATCATGGAAAATTTCATTTCATCTCAAACTCAGCAAAACAAAAGAATTCCTAAACCAGAACATTCATGTAAATGAACTAATCACACAATTAGGAACTAAGGTTGACCAAATAGTCACTCATAATAAGATGCTTGAAACCCAGATCTCACATGTAGCTCAAAAACAAGCCCCCCATACTACACCTGGAGGACAATTCCCTGGACAACCTCAACCCAACCCTCAAGGGCCAGCTAACGCCATTATCTTACGAAATGGGACCATGTACGATGAACCTATTAACCCAACATCGAGCGAACCCGAAACTCCTAAGGGCAATGTTATGCCTACAAACCAAGAAGAGGAACTAGTGGAAACTGAGAAACAAGAGGACCAAAAGGCAAAAGCTAAAGATAAAACTTATAGACCGCCACGTGTCATGAATGAGAAGAAAGAGAGAAAAAGAAAAAGCTTGAAGCCAAAAAGGGCCCGTTTGTTTTGATTTTTTAAAAAAATGATTTTTATAGTGTTACAAAATTTTGTGAAAAAAAAATTTACAAAGAAATTTTTTATAAAAGCTTCAAATGAAAATTTTGTTTGAATAGTTATTCTTAAAATGTGATTTTAGGGATTTCATCTATCTATGGGAAAAAAATTTGGATATCAAAATTTCAAAAAATCACTTAATTTTAAAGCTATTTCAAATAGATTTTCATAAAAATCATTTTTTAAATACAACTTTTTGAAAAATTAGGATGTCAAAATTAGTATTTCATTTTAGAAAAAACGAATATAAAAAAATTTGTAATATTTTAAAAAACGGTTTTGAAAAATCTATTTTCAATAATATAAAAGAAAAAATCCATTTTTTTAAAGCTGAAACAAACAGGCCCAAAATTAGATTGAACGAGCTTTAAAAAAAGAGAAAGTTAATGGAACACCATGCAAACTATCTCCAACTAACTAAATTTAGACTCAACTAACTTCAACAAACTCAAACTAACCTTAACTAACTAGTTTCCTGAAATGGAAACTTTATAACTAACATTTAAAAATAGTTACTAAAAATAGTATGTTTCTTCAAAACATCACCACATTGTTGCTAATTTGCTTCATACTTCCAACAATTTCGATTCTAAAATTTAAACATTTCATATAATCCACGTAAATTTTTCATTTTCCGTCATACTTATTTATTTCAAGCTTTAAAACGTAAAGAATTTTAAAATTTCAAGCTCTAAAATTTGTCAATGCAAAAAAGAATAAGTGAAATTATTAGTGAAGGAAAGGAAATGAAGAAGGTTGTCTAGGTTATGTCTTTTTGATAAAAAAATATTTGATATCTTGATAAGTTAGTTGATATTTTATAACTAGTGAGTGATAATTTATAGTTGACAATTGATAATTTATAAATTAATTGAAGTGTTTGGTAAATTAGCGACTTCACTAGTTGATAAGTACAAATTGAAATTATTCATGTATTACCAAAATAGCCTATGTTGCTTGGGAATCAAGCTTAAGAGTAGTTAATATACAATATTTATACTCCTCAATTCAACGCGACACATTTTCTAAATGACAAAACTGTGACGAGTTCTCACACACAAAATAGACAATAGTTTGCAGTAGTAATGGTGTAGACTCGAGGTTGACCGAAATATTAATGCTAGAAGGAGGGGTCGGTTCCACCAGCTCGTACCTTGCCCCTTAACCTTGATTTTTAGAACTTTTTCCATATACCAAAATCAACTTAAAATGGATCAAAATAGACATAAAATGGAACTCTTAAATAATAATACAATGAGTCTATTATCTTTTATATATATTATTATTTAATTACTTTTAGTGCATCTATTATGTCTTTTGTTTGATAACAAATGGCTTATAGTTGATAAATTATCTGAAAGCTTATAACTGGTTATTGATAATTTATAGCTGATGAGTGGTAGCTTATAGTTGATGATTGATAATTGATAATTTACTTGAAGTGTTTAGCAAATTAGCGGTTTTACTAATTGATAAATGTAAATTGAAATTGTTCTAACATATCAAAATAGTCTCACATTACTAGAGAATTGAGACTATGAGTATTTATATACAACACTCGTACTCCTCAACCAAACCCGACATATATTTCAAAGGACAAAACCATGATGGATTCTCACACGCAAAACGGACAATACTCTATAGTTGCAGTGTTGCAGACTTGAGGTTGACCAAAACATTAACACTATAATCAGACAATACTAATAGAGTAAGGGTGAAATATGTAGTGCAAAAACTGGACATATATATATATATATATATATATATATATATATATATATATATATATATATATATATATATATATATATATATATATATATATATATATATGGGATCAAATTACACCACAAGTTATCCAAAGATTAACGTCAAAATGAACTTTCATTTAACGTTAATTTTGGTGTAATTCATTGACATAGTAAATCATTATAGATTAATCTATAACTTTATAAGTATGATCTATATGATAATATGTTTTAATCCAACAGTTGATTTTTAAAATTATTTATTCGAAATGAAGTTATGAGCAGGTGTAACTCGTAGTGTAATTCTTTGGGTGTAATTTGATCCATCCTTATATATATATATATATATATATATATATATATATATATATATATATATATATATATATATATATATATATATATATATATATATATATATATATATATATATATATATATATATATTCAAGGTGAAATCAACAAAGGAAGAGAACGAAGGGAAGGTGGAGTGAAAATAATCAATAAAAAGATGAAGGAAGTATTGCAATGAGATATTTGTGTTTTTTTAAGATTTAATATTATTTTTGGTCTCGTATGTTAACTTTAAGATTTATTGTGATTCCTTAATTTAAAAAAAGTTCATCTTGATCCCTTAACTCTTCAAAACATATTATAATATGTTTTGAAGAGTTAAGAGATCAATATGAAACTTTTTTAAATAAATGACCAAAATAAACCCTGCTAATATAGAGACAAAAGAATATTAAACTTTTTTTTTAAATACAAATTCTTTTATGGCTGCATTTAAATTATATTTGCTTTATTTTAAATTATAAAAAATAAAAATGATTTTAATAAAAAAAATATGAAAAAGACAAAAACTAAAAAAAAATAAAAAAATCTTATAAAATAGAATATTTTTATTGATGCGAATTTAAAAATTAAATTTTTTTTTACTCATACCAAACAAAAATAAAGATTGTATATGAGGTAAAATATTTTAAAAAATTCTTTAATAATATTTAAGAGTGGAAAAAGAAAAGATCATTATGATACCCCAGTTAGAGGTGAGAATAGATGAGACAAGATATTTTTTAAAAATGTTTCAACACATAATAAGTTTTTAAATAAAATATTATGTTATTTTAAAAAGGTCATTATGATATCTATCTATTTTTCTTTTTAAAAATAGGCAAGATATTTTTTTAAAATGTTTCAACACATAATAAGTTTTTAAATAAAATAATATGTCAATTAATACTCTTAAAATTGTTATATCACATTTAAACGAATCAAATTAAATCTTTTTCCTGTGAGTAGAGGTGGCAATAGGTTATGTCGAGTTAAGCTTTGTCAAGTCAGAGTCTGACCTGCAAAAAAAAAGTTAAAGTTTAAGTCTGATCCGAGCCTTATCATAGACTAATTTTTTGGCCTGAGTCTGACATTATGAAAGTCTGATTAGCCTAATAGTTTGCTTACAAAGTCTATATCATTTGAATATATGTAAATAAGTAATTCAACTAATGTTTAAATATATTAAAGAATCAAAAGTACAATGACACTAAATATTTATTTATATTGATTTATTTGAGCTTACATAGTAGCATAAATATTGTGAGATTGTTTGTTTAGGAGAATTTATAAAATAACTTACGATATTATTCATAAGATTTTTCAACTTATTTTCACAAGTTTTGCAAGATAACTAAACTTTACTTTTATATTTTAATATAAAGTACAAAATACAATATAAAAAAATAATAAATTTATTCATATTCATTAAAATAGATTGGTTAGATCATTATGGTAACAACCGAAAAAGAGCTTTTAGCTTTTCAGCTCATATTAATAAAAAAGCTCTGTTTGATAACTGTCATTTAGCTTTTAACTTGTAGCTTTTTTTACTAGCTTTTAGCTTTTTCTCAAAAGCTATTTAAAGTAGCTTTTGAGTTTTTAGCTTTTAGCTTGTAACTTTTTATTTCATTTATACCTTTATTATTTTAACAAAAATTTGCGTTGTATAATTATATTCGTGTCGATTAACAAAAAATGCAATATTTAATATTTTTTAATGACATTAAAATTACATGTCTTGTAATAAATTTAGAGATAGTGTTGCTAACTTTTAAATTTGTGAAACATTAAGAGATTATTACGACGACGAAGATTCGTAATAATATTGGAGTTTTACCGTAAAATAGACTATAAAATTATTTTTATTATTATTTTAGATTAATATAATTGAATTCAAAATCGTAATGATGTTATTTTATATATCTCATTAAATTTATATATAAATTTTATTATATAAGTTCATTTAAATATATATATATATATATATATATATATATATATATATATATAATTGTTCGATATATTTTGATGTTATTTTTAATTTTAATATATACTAATTTTTTGTTTGCATGTGTTTGCTAATATATGTATTTTTATTTTATAAAAATTAATTTAATTATATAATACAATAATATAATGATAATATCCTTTTATGTCATTTTGTATTTATCAGCTAGTATAACATCTAATTTACCAAACACTCAAATTAACTTATCAGCTATCAGCTACTAGCTACCAGCTAGTTTTACCAATCATAGCCTTAATAAATAGACAAACAATATCAATATTTATCGGGAAGAGATTGTTTACCATCTCATTCAAGTGCTCTTGGGTCGATATTTATTAGTTGAGTTAGAACTTTTAGACTTGCTTAAATTTTGAGTTGAAACATTTTTTAATGCTATTATTAATTTTTTTTTTTGGAAGAAATATAACTTTATTGATATTCCAAAAAACAATGAAGCACAAGTGATCCATAGAGGATCCAACTAGAGCTAAGAGAGCCTAACTACATAGCCAACAAATTACACATGTATCATCATTAGACTACTAATATAATGCCTATGCTTGGCCTTAAGCCAACATCTATAGAAAACCGCATCTACGATTCTAGCAATCACAACATTGGTAACAACAGCTTCACCAAAGATCATTTGGTTCCAGAATTTCCAACTTTCATGGACAATTTTCGTGAAAGCACGCAGCAACACGCGAGCTTTACTACCCTTCTTGCCACATTCGTCAATGATCCAACGAAGCTTCAAATCCTAATCACCAGGGCTGCGGTTAATCCCTAACCAAGACAGAATTTGCACCAAAATGGGTCTCATACCATGACAAGCAAACAAAAAATGTTGAGTTTCAATGTCTTGGCAGAACTGGCACATACTATTACTCAGCATCTCAAAACGACAAAGTCTTTATTTAGTGGCCAAGCTGCTATGACACGTCATTCATAGTGTGTGGATTGTGCGAGGTCTCGCAAGGTTGTTGTACATAATTCGCTTCCAGCTTACATCCTGAACCGGAACATACAAAGCATGATAAACTCTCCTTGTAATATACTTATTTTGTTGAGACATCAGCTTAGGGATGTCAGTGGGGTGGGGGCGGGGGATACATTCCTATCAGAATCCCCGCCCTCGAATCTATTCCCCATCCCCGCTTCGGATCCCCACTATGGGAGGATTTTGTCCCCCATCCTCGTCCCCATAGATCCCGCGGGTCCCCACGAATCCCCGAGGTTCATGCGGTCATCCATAAATATGATTTCTTGTATTTATTATTTTAAAACAAATAAATAGTAAAAGCTTCAAAAATTAACTACAAGAAATTTAGAAATTATTCCTATATGATAAATATATTGTTTTAACAATATTTAATTTATAATATTAAGTGTCATGACCACCAAAATTTCAAACTAAACAAAAAAATTAAAAATAATCATTTAGATCTCACTCTTTTACTAACAATACATATACATATACATATATATATATATATATATATATATATATATATATATATATATATTTTAAATTTGTGTATAAGATTAATTATATGAAATGACAAATAAACTTACATAATAATTTAAAATCATGTATAAATTAAGGACATTATGCTATTTTAGGCGGCGCGGAGACTCCACGCGGCGGGGATATTTATGCCACCCCCGTCCCCGAAGTGCTTTCGGGAAAACTTTGTTCCCCTTCTCCGCAGGGAAAAAATTCCTCGTCTTTAGAGTTCCAAACAAAAAAACCCACAGGAATCCCCGCTAACGAAGACAAGTTGGCATCTCTACATCATCTGGCATTCCTGCAAGCCCTTAATAGCATCCCTTCCTTTAAGAATACTCTTCATGATCCACAAGGTGGTCTGCTTGATTGGGATAGCCATAATGTTGTTGTTATTATTATTATTATTATTATTATTATTATTATTATTATTATTATTATTATTATTATTATTATTATTAACAATAATGATATAAATATTTATTATTATTTTTGAAACAAATTTTTAATTAAAACTAAAAAGAAAAAAATTTAAATTATTATTAAATATTTAAAAATAATAAATTATTTTTCAAATTTATTAAATGATTAATGTATCAAATGTGATTAATCCGTTATTCAATAAACCTAAAAAATAAATTTTATATATTTATAATAATAATTAAAAGAAATATATAGCTAAATAAAAATAGTTCAATGTGTAACTTTATATATTTATCGTGATTTTTATTGTAGTATTTTTAGGGTTTGATATTATTTTTGATTTTGTATACGAAATTTAGAGTTTATTTTGGAAAATGATTTTGTATATGAGATATTATTGTTTATTTTATATATTTTTAATTTTGTATAATTAAACAAAAATGATTAACATTATACATTTTGAAAAATTAAGTTAAAAATTAATATGATTTTTTTTAAGTTAATGGAAATCATAATGGATAAAAGAGTATTAAACAAAGTTTAATTGTAAGTATGACAAGCTCCAATGTGACGGCAGGGGAGGATTTAAAACTGTTTACTCTAAATTGCTCTAAACTTTTCTCTTAATATGGTTACTTATCACATCAAGCACACAGGAATTGCATAGTACAATTACTTGTAAAGAAACAACAAAACGCGTATGAAATAACTAACATTATTATTATTATCATTATTATTATCCAACTATTATTTAGGAAGCTATGGAAGAAAATGTAAGAAATTTTTCATAGTTTCATAACCACAAAATCATTCAAAGAAAATGACCTATGGAAGTGGAGATAATTAGGCTTTGAATTCTCTCACAAACACACATTATTTTCTAATGGCTCATAATCCTTCGTGACATAGTCTTTGGAAATACTTATAGCTTCTTTTATGGACTTAGATTCTGTCCCTCTTTGCATATATTTCGACTTTCTTCTATTGCATTTCACGCACTCTTTTGGTACTTTTTGTCTTTGCCTTGAGGACAAAATTAAGGTTCACTTCATGGCCCTTAGACAATGGCAATTCATGTGTAAAGATTACTTATTATTTTTGTCAATCCTTTATGATGCAATGCCGCGTTATCCCCATTATCAGATAAAGGCTCAATGTTCACCCAAAAACCTCCATTGCATGAATATACATTTATTTATAAAATATAAATATACATTAAATTTTTCTCCTTCAGATTTATATATACCAAAATATACATAATTAATTAGAGAAGTTAATATGAGTTAGATTATATAGATTAATCTGATAACCTCGACACATAATAGGATTTAGGCTTTACTCTTAGAGATCAAAATTTGGGTTTAATCTGATTTGCTAGTTATTTATTAGAGCTAGTTTGTATGAATCCTAGAGTAGAAAGTCCATTTGACCAATGTTACTAATTTTTTTTAAATATTCAAATGTTTATATTGTTTCACTAAAATATAATACATTGAGTTATCTTTCAATTGAATTTTATCTCTTCTAATCTTCTTTTTTTTTTTTTTTGCATGTTAAATATTCTACATTAATATAATTAAATTAATATTTAATTGTTTCAATTTTCACTTCATAATTTTTCACATTCTATTAATTTGTATTATGTTTAATAATTGTGTATTTTTTGAATAATTTAAACTTTTATTGTATTTAAAAATGTATTATAGTATTTTTAAAAATTATATAATATTTAAAATATATTATATTTAAAATAATATACTTTATAAATTCCATTTATAATAAATATTATAATTTTTGTTTAATATTTTGATAATTTTTTTTTAAATAATCTATTTAAAATTGGATAGCCTGCAACCTGTGTAGAATCAAGCTCGAGTAATTAATATTTAATTCATATATAAATAAAGTTTTTGACCCGATTTTATAAAGGCCCCGGACTAATCCGTTAATGGCCGAGTAATCTATTTTTGAAAACTCTACATACAAGAGAAATGTTAGCAACACTCTCTTTTCAACACTCTTTCCATCACTCACCTTCTTATTGATTCAAACATGTGTGGGTCCTACCACTTTATGTGGGGTCCATTTTCAAAGTGAGAGACCCACACATGTTCTAACCAATAAGAAAGTGAGTGTTAGGGAAAATATTGAAAATAGAGTGTTGTTAGCCGTCCTCCTACATACAATAGTGACTGTTATAAGTAAAAATGATTTGTTGATCAGTATGATATTCATTTGTCAATGGCCATTGGCCACTATAACAAATATGGATTACAAGATGTGATGTATGTGATTACATATGATGCGCATCATTCTCAATCCATATCACCTGACACCTGCAGATTCTACAATCCTCCACACTCAAATTAATTCATCAAAGATAAGTGGAATTTGCAAACTAGCTATAGTGCGAAACAACAAAAAAGCCAGATCAAAAGATCACTCATCTTTGTCCAGACCGTACTTGTAAATTGCAACATCATTACACATAAATTTTAAAACACTTGTTATCATTAGCAAAGTTTCTATGACTAACATTAACTGTGAAGCTTTGTAGTGGTTTGATCATAGTGAATTTTTATTTAATTTATTTTGTCGGAGCAATATTATTGGTCTATTGTTTCTTTCCACACATGATTCAGTGTGTGTACTTAATTGGTTAGCAAGATTTAGTGACTCAAATCACTTCTAAAGCAGTTGTTAAAAGGTCAATTTAAAATTTATTAGGATTTTATATAGTCATTTTTTTATAAAATGTATGATTACTACTTTGACAGTTTGCCACAACTCAAATTGGTTAACGAGGTCGGTTCGGCCTATTCTATCATGACAAATGGTATATATATATATATATATATATATATATATATATATATATATATATATATATATATATATATATATATATATATATATACATATATATATATATACATATATATATATATACATATATATATATATACATATATATATACATATATATATATATATATATACATATATATATATACATATATATATATATACATATATATATATATATACATATATATATATATATATATATATATATATATATATATATATATATATATATATATGAAGGATAGAAAAACACTTAGAAAGAGGGGGTTTGAATAAGTGTAGCTTTTAAAACTTGTAAGATAAAAACAATTTGCACAATGATTTTTATCATGGTTCGTTGTTAACTAAACTACTCCAGTCCACCCCCTTGGAGTGATTTACCTCACCTGAGGATTTAATCCACTAATCACACAAGATTACAATGGTTTTCCACTTAGACAACTTCTAAGTCTTCTAGAGTATACCGATCACAACCTGATCACTCTAGGAACAAACTGCTTAGATACCCTCTAAGACTTTATAGAGTATACTGATCAACAACCTGATCACTCTAGTTCTTACAACTTAATGTAAACAAATTCGTTTAAGAGTTACAATGCTTCTTATAAAGCTATTATCACAACTGTGATTTTCTCTTAAGTTTAAGCTTAATCTCACTAAAGTATTACAACAGCAATATAGTGAGGTTGATGATGAAGTTTGAGAGCTTTTTGAATTTGACAGCATTTCTGTATATTTGCGCAAGTATTATATTAAGAGTTCGTAACCTTGCTTCTCATCAGAACTTCAATTTATAGGCGTTTGAGAAGATGACCGTTGGGAGCATTTAATGCTTTGCGTGATCCGTACAGCATTGCATTTAATGTTTCACTCTTTTGTCAACTACCTCGAGCCTTGCTTTCGCTGTGTCTACTGACGTTGCCTTTAATAGCTTCTAACGTTCCTTTTGTCAGTCAGCGTAGCCTGCCATCTTGTATTTGCTTCTGATCTGATGTTTGTGTAAACAACGTTTGAAAATCATCAGAGTCAAACAGCTTGGTGCAGAGCATCTTCTTGTCTTCTGACCTTGAAGTGCTTCTTAGCGTGATACCATGAGAACTTCAGTGCTTCTGCTTCTGATCTCAAGTCCTTCTGATGCTTCCATAGACCATGTTCTGATTCTGCTTGACCATCTTCTGATGTCTTGCCAGACCATGTTCTGATGTTGCATGCTGAACCTTCTGAGTCAGTGCTTCTTGCGCTGATTTTGTGCATACTCTTTATATAATTCCTGAAATGGAAATTGCATAGTATTAGAGCACCACATTATCTCATACAAAATTCATATACATTGTTATCTTCAAAACTAAGAATATTGATCAGAACAAATCTTGTTCTAACAATCTCCCCCTTTTTGATGATGACAAAAACATATATAAATGATATGAATTTGCAATCAGAATATCAGACGGCTAAAGACAATTACACAGCTATAGCATAAACATATAGACATAGTGTGTGAATATGTCTCCCCCTGAGATTAACAATCTCCCCCTGAGATAAATAATCTCCTCCTGAAATAAATACTGGAAGAAATTTATAAATAAAGGACTTCCCTGAGTATTTTCCATTTCAGTTGAGACGATCACATATGCTTAGATCTTCAGAACATTCATAGCTTCTGATTCTTGCTTCCATAGGACAGCTTCAGAGCTTGAATTTCTTCTTGAATCATTGCATGCTAGATTGTATCAGAACATTGTTGAATGTACCAGAGCATCATCAGAGCATCTCTACATCCTGAAATGTTACAGAACAAACTACACGACAAAAGTCAGAGCATGAATGAATCAGAACATAAAATATGTATCAGAACATATAATATGTATCAGAGCAAAAACAATAATGTTTCAGAGCATATTTAGAACTAGAACATGCATCAGAACATATAAGGAATGAGAATGTGTTAGAGCATATTCTATCATCAGAATATCATAACATTCTTCCTTCTTGCTTCTGATCTTGAAGCTTTACTGCACTCAGCTTGCTTCAAATTTCCATGAGCTTGATTCCATACAGAATTGCTTTTCCTCATGTCTTTGCTTCTCATGTTGAGCTTTTAAGAATATCTTCACTTCCTGCAAAACACTCAAAGACATAGAACTTGCACGTTCTATTAGAAATGTGGAGACTTTCTCCCAGCAACTGATAAAATAAATCAGATCATTTATCACAGTTTTCTCCCCTTTTTTTGTCATAACATCAAAAACACAAAAGATTCAGATGAAAAACAAACAATATGAGAGAAAGAAGGATAATTTTCATTGATTGCAAAAGAGAATTATCAGAAGGTACAAGGAAGATGCATAGAAGACAGATGCAAGAAACAAAGAAACAACTAAGACACAAAGGACTAAGACGACCCTAGCTTAGACATAATCTTGGCCAGCATGTCATGAATCCCAACATTTCTCTCAGTCTTCCTTTCCATGAAAGAGCGGAACTCAGCATTGATGTCTTCTTGCTTGTCCATACGAGAAGCTAGCTCAGCTTGGTTCTTCTGAATAACCTCTAGAGTCTTCACCAGAAGAGAGGGTTCACCAGAAGAAGCTTCACAACTTCTGTTCAGAGGGACAACAATCTCAACAGCAGCTTCCATTGTCAGATCATCATCATGATTTTCCTCAACAGGAATAGTCTCAGCAGGATGATCTTCAGCATCAGCTTCTCCCATATAAGCATCTTCTTCATACTCAGGAGCAGGAAGATCAGAATCTCCATTCTCAAGAGCTCGAAGAATGGCAACAAGATTCCTTGGAGCAGAATGACCTTCAACTTCTGGAGGATCAACAACTTCTGGAATGACCAAATAGGGGTCCTCCTCAGAAGGATTTTCCCTCAGAAAGTCAAACAATGACTTGAAGTCTCCAGTCAGAACTGGATACCTAGGTCTCCAGACCACAATCCCCCTACAAGGATTGTCCAGCAACTCATCAACAAACATCTTCTCCTCAAGAACTCTCCTGTTTCTGATGGGATGATAGTATACACCATCATCAGCTTCTAGTCGATAGCCAGCATAACCAGGTGCAGCAGCCACTAGTCTCTTCTGAACAGCCATGGCTTCAACCTGAAAATCTTGGCGAAAACTTCTCCAAAGATTTCTAGTAGAAACATCATCAAGATCATTGAAGAAGGCATCTTTCAAGAGATCCAGCCTACTGATAACTTCATGTCTGAACAACTCCAGGTAGATATGAGGTTCAGGTTCAGGAGGATTGAAGGTGAATTTGTAGTCAGGGTAGAGAAGGCAGTATGGGTTGGATTTTCTGGTAGGAAAGGGATGGGATAGAGAGGGTGGAACTGCTGTGGTTGAAGAAGATGGAATATCTGTGGAGATGGTTGATGAGGATGGTATATCAGTGGGTGTGGGAGGATAGACATTTAGTGGAGTGGGGTTCAAAACAGGTGTAGAAAGATATGGTTGAGGAGGATTTGGAATGGTGAAGGTGTTGTGAGGTTCAGAAGGAGGAGGTTGGATAGAAGATTGAGGTTCAGAAGGAGGTGGTTGGTATACTTGCCTGGGAAAATTTGTAGTACTTTTAGTACGGAAAGACTCCCTGATGCGCTGATCTTGATATTCTTGGGAGTTTACTTTGACAGGATCAAAGGTGACCCATTGCTTCTTGGCTTTCTTGGCTTCTTCTTTTTGAGCCTTTCTCTTCAGCCTTGCTTCTTGCTTCTTCTGATCCTTCTTCTGAAGGTCAGCCAGAAAAGGAAGCACTCTTCCACGAATCCACGCAGGATCAACAGAAGATTGAGTTCTTATAGAAGCTTCCAAATAATGCTTAACAACCTTGTGAAGTTCTGCTTGGAACAAGGTAGCAAAGCCTTCAACCGGAATTCTTCTGGTCAGAATATCTGGGAAGATTACAGGAACAGAAGTTATCTCCCTGATAAGTTCCAATCTTAGCAGATCAAAACCATTGAAGACATGACCTTGAATGACTCCAAAGAATTTGGACGTTCCAATAGTCCTTAGAGAGCCCATCAAATCACTTTCTATCAGAATGTCTGAAATCATTCTGGCGAAAGGAATAGCATTTCTTGGAAGATGAAGATACTTCTCAATGTTCTTCATCTCTTGACTCTTCAATAGCCATCTTCAGATTCTGAAAAAGAATGTTGGAGATGTTGAGTTCAATTCTTCTTCCAATGCAGAAAAGAGTATATTTATGATTAGGACTAATGTAAGAGGAGGAGAACGATCTTCTTCTGTGATGGAGAGAACCCAGAATAATCTCAGCCCAAACTTGATAGAACGCCCTCAATGTACCAGTTTTATGAGATTCAATACCAGTAGCATACGATATTTGTCTTTCAACCTGTAGCCAACTAACTCTGGCATGAAGAGGACCAATGCATCCTTCTTCATCATCCAAATTGTACAGCTTCCTGATCTTCTCAGTTATCACAACTCCATGCCCTAACACGAAGGAGATGATTGTAGTTGGAGTAACCGTTGCATGAGCCCATAAATCTTTCACAAGAGCCGGATAAATTGGTCCAACCAATCTATCAAGGTAGTTTGACCACCCTTGTGCCAATATCTTTGCATCAGGTTTGAAACCATGTGCTTTCAGATTCTCAAAATCCACCGAAGACTCACAAAGAACTTCCATTTCTGATGTAGGAATGGAACAGGTCTTCAATGGAGCATACCCATGCTTGCTGAAAACCAGATGAGTGGAAGAAACTTCTGCTTGGCTTGAGGAACTTGACGAAGGATTCATGATGAGATGCTAAGTTGCAGACACAAGCTAGGGTTTATGTGATGAATGCAAAAAGTGAGGGACGAATGAAGAGAGAGAGTGAAAAAGATGAAATGAAGAAGAAGAGAGGTATTTAAAAGATTGAATAAAAGAAAATAATAAATGCAATATGGTTTAAATGAAATGATTACAGAAAAACATGACATCAATTGCATTTAATGAGATATGACGTTATGAGAGATAAAGTGACAAATTGAAATGATTTGCACAGTTACCTAGGGCGGCGTCTCCTCAACTGCACGCATGCTTGTCCGAAAATAGTGAATACGTGTTCATTTTCTAGAAAGACTGGTGACAGCTGTTTTGCTTTAGAAGAGATTCTGAATCAACTTAGATAATGAAACGTTAGAAATAACAGAATCAGAACTTCTAATTGATCATTATCAGAACTTCTTATAAACACATAGTCCCAACACATTTCAGAATATAACCATACATAAGATCTTCTCATTCTGGGCATAAATCCATACTGATATTCTTCAGAATGAACTTAAACCTATCTTCAGCAAGGGGTTTTGTAAAGATATCAGCCCATTGATGGTCTGTATCCACAATGTTTAAAGAGAGAACACCCTTCTGAACATAGTCCCTAATGAAATGATGTTTAATCTCAATATGTTTAGCTTTGGAATGTAAGATAGGATTCTTAGATAAACATATGGCAGAAGTATTATCACAAAAGATAGGAATGTTACTCTCATATATTTGATAATCTTCTAGCTGACTCTTCATCCAGAGTATTTGTGTGCTACAACCAGCAGCAGCAACATATTCTGCTTCTGTTGTTGAGAGGGCAATGGTAGCTTGCTTCTTGCTGTACCAGGAGATCAGGTGACTTCCTAGAAATTGACAACTTCCAGAAGTACTCTTCCTTTCAATTCTGTCTCCAGCATAGTCAGCATCACAAAATCCTACTAAGTTGTATTCTTTAGATCTTCTGTAGACTAAACCAACATTAGTAGTACCTTTCAGATACCTCAGAATTCTCTTAACAGCAGTTAAGTGAGATTCTCTAGGATCTGATTGGAATCTAGCGCACAAACAAACACTGAATAGAATATCAGGTCTAGAAGCAGTTAAATATAGAAGAGATCCAATCATACCTCTGTACAACTTCTGATCTACCTTCTTACTTACCTCATCCTTACCTAGAACACACGTTGGATGCATAGGAGTTTTGGCTTCTTTGCTTTCAGAAAGATTAAACTTCTTCAGAAGTTCTTTCACATACTTCGTTTGATGAACATAAGTTCCATCAGAAGTTTGATTGATTTGAATCCCAAGAAAATACTTGAGTTCACCCATCATACTCATTTCAAATTCAGCCTGCATAGACTTAGCAAACTCCTTTCCAAGTGAAGCATTAGATGTTCCAAAAATAATATCATCAACATAAATTTGACAGATTAAAATGTCCTTCTTAGACGTTTTACAGAAAAGGGTCGTATTCACTTGTCCTCTAGTGAAACCATTGTTCAGAAGGAAAGAACTTAATCTCTCATACCAAGCTCTAGGAGCTTGCTTCAATCCATACAATGACTTCTTAAGTTTGAAAACATGTTCTGGAGACTTAGAGTCTTCAAAACCAGGAGGTTGGTGGACATAGACTTCCTCATCTATATAACCATTTAAGAAGGCACTCTTAACATCCATCTGATATAGAGTGATGTTATGTTGAGTGGCAAAAGAAATTAATAAGCGAATAGATTCTAACCTGGCCACTGGTGCAAAGGTTTCTGTATAGTCAATTCCTTCTTGTTGACTATATCCCTGAGCCACCAGTCTGGATTTGTTTCTTACCACTTCTCCCTTCTCACTAAGCTTGTTTCTGAAAACCCACTTTGTACCAATGATGTTAAATCCTTTTGGTCTAGGAACCAAATCCCATACATCATTCCTTGTAAACTGATTTAGTTCTTCTTGCATGGCAATTATCCAGTCTGGATCTTCTAGAGCTTGATCAACAGAAGTTGGCTCGATCAAAGAGACAAGACCTAATTGACATTCTGCATTGTTCTTAAGGAATGCTCTGGTTCTGATAGGATCATCTTTCTTTCCAAGGATCACATCTATGAGTGAGCTGAGGTGAGTCTAGAAGATCTTCTGACTGTTGGCTCTTCAGAAATTCTGAGATTCTTTAAAGATGCAGCAACTTGATCTTCTGATTCTTTGCTTCTGAGATTTTCAGCTTCTGAAACTTTGCTTCTTGGTTCTACAGCTTCTTATATATCAATATCTATATCTGCAAAATTATCAACCTGCTTTGGCTTTTCAAGACCAAGCTTATCATCAAATCTGATATTGATTGATTCTTCTACAACCAATGTTTCAGTGTTGTATACTCTGTAGCCTTTAGAGCGTTCAGAATATCCAAGAAGGAAACATTTTTGTGCCTTAGAATCAAACTTACCAAGATGATCTTTAGTATTTAGAATAAAACAAACACATCCGAAAGGATGAAAATATGAAATGTTGGGCTTTCTGTTCTTCCACAATTCATAAGGAGTCTTATTTAGAATAGGTCTTATAGAGATTCTATTCTGAATATAACATGCAGTGTTTATTGCTTCTGCCCAGAAGTGCTTAGCCATATTGGTTTCATTGATCATGGTTCTGGCCATTTCTTGTAGAGTCCTATTCTTTCGCTCTACAACTCCATTTTGCTGTGGAGTTCTAGGGCAAGAGAAATCATGGGCAATACCATTTTCTTTGAAGAACTCCTCAAAGAATCTGTTCTCAAATTCACCACCATGATCACTTCTGACCTTTATGATTTTGCACTCCTTCTCAGATTGAATCTAAGTGCAGAATTCAAAGAACACTGAATGAGACTCATCCTTGTGTTTTAAGAACTTTACCCATGTCCAGCGGCTATAATCATCTACGATGACTAATCCATATTTCTTCCCTCTGACAGATGCTGTTTTGACTGGTCCAAACAGTACAATGTGCAGAAGTTCTAACGGCCTTGAGGAAGAGACAACATTCTTAGATTTGAAAGCAGGTTTGGAGAACTTGCCCTTCTGACATGCTTCACAAAGAGTATCTGATTTGTATTTCAGATTTGGGAGTCCTCTGACCAGATTTAGTTTGTTAATCTGAGAAATCTTTCTCAAACTAGCATATCCTAATCTTCTGTGCCAGACCCATTGCTCTTCAGAAACAGACATAAGGCAAGTCACCTTCTGCTTCTCAAGATCTGAAAGATCAATCTTATAAATGTTGTTCTTTCTCTTGCTTGTAAATAGGATTGAGCCATCCTTCTGACTTACAGCCTTGCAAGAATTTTGATTGAAGATTATGTCATAACCATTGTCACTTAATTGACTTATGGACAATAAGTTATGCGCTAATGCTTCTACAAGAAGTACATTTGTTATGGAAGGAGAGTTACCAATAATTATGGTTCCAGAGCCAATAATCTTGCCCTTCTGATCTCCTCCAAACTTGACTTCTCCACCAGATTTAAGCACCAGGTCTTGGAACATAGACCTTCTTCTCGTCATGTGTCGCGAGCACCCAGAGTCCAGGTACCATGACATTTTGTGCTTTGTCTTCTTTGCTGCTAAGGATATCTGCAACAAAAATTATCTTCTCCTTAGGTACCCACAGTTTCTTAGGTCCTTTCTTGTTAGTTTTCCTCAAGTTCTGATTGAATTTGGGTTTAGCATGATAAGTAACAGGAGGAACAACATGATATTCTTTAGGTTTGGCAGCCTGATATTTTTTAGGTTGTGTCACATGCTTCTTGGTGTGTGAAGTGTTAAAGCTTTTGGCATGTGAAGTGAGCCTAATATCATGTGAGTGGCCATATTTGAACTGATCATACAATGGCTTGTATGTGATTTTCAAATCATCTACAGGTTCAAATTTACGTGGGATATCACCCTCATAGCCAACGCCAATCCTTTTGTTTCCAGAAACACCATATATCACAGAAGCAAGGTGACTTCTGCCAATACTTCTAGATAGAAACTTTCTGAAGCTCGAGTCATATTCTTTCAGAATATGATTGAGGCTAGGAGTGGATTTTTCTGATTCAGAAGGAGATCCAATGTCTTTGGATAATTTTAAAACTTTTTCCTTCAGTTCAGAATTTTCCACTTCCAGCTTCTTAGTTTCAGATTCAAATAGCTTTTTCAGCTTTTTGTATTTGATACTAAGATGATCCTTGAGTTCCAGAAGTTCAGTTAAACTGGAAACTAACTCTTCTCTAAATAGTTCAGAAAATACCTCTTCAGAATCTGATTCTGATGTAGATTCTGATCCATCATCCACTGTGGCCATCAGTGCAAGGTTTGCCTGCTCGCCTTCAGAGTCTGATTCTGATTCTGAATCATCCCATGTTGCCATAAGACCTTTCTTCTTATGAAACTTCTTCTTAGGATTCTCCTTCTGAAGTTTTGGACATTCATTCTTGAAGTGTCCAGGCTCATTGCATTCGTAGCAGATGACCTTCTTCCTGTCAGATCTTCTGCCTCCAGAAGATTCTCCTCTTTCAAGCTTCTTTGAACTTCTGAAGTTCTTGAACTTCCTTTGCTTGCTCTTCCAGAGTTGGTTTACCCTTCTGGAGATCATGGACAATTCATCTTCTTCTTCTGATTCTGATTCTTCAGAATCTACTTCTTCAGCCTGAAAAGCGTTAGTGCATTTTTTATAATTAGATTTTAATGCAATAGACTTACCTTTCTTCTGAGGTTCATTAGCATCCAGCTCAATTTCATGACTCCTTAGAGCACTGATCAATTCTTCAAGAGAGACTTCATTCAGATTCTTGGCAATTTTGAAAGCAGTCACTATAGGACCCCATCTTCTTGGCAAGCTTCTGATGATCTTCTTGACATGATCAGCCCTTGTGTATCCCTTGTCAAGAACTCTCAATCCAGCAGTTAGCGTTTGAAATCTTGAGAACATCTTCTCAATATTTTCATCATCCTCCATCTTGAAGGCTTCATATTTCTGGATCAAGGCAAGAGCTTTAGTCTCCTTGACTTGGGCATTTCCTTCATGGGTCATTTTCAATGACTCATATATATCATAAGCAGTTTCCCTGTTAGATATCTTCTCATATTCAGCATGAGAGATAGCATTCAACAAAACAGTCCTACACTTATGATGATTTTTGAATTGCTTCTTTTGATCATCATTCATTTCTTGTCTTGTAAGCTTTACACCAGTAGCTTTCACTGGATGTTTGTAACCATCCATCAGCAGATCCCATAAGTCACCATCTAGACCAAGGAAGTAACTTTCAAGTTTATCTTTCCACTATTCAAAGTTTTCACCATCAAATACTGGTGGTCTAGTATAACCATTGTTACCATTTCCATTGTATTGCTCAGCAGAGCCAGATGTAGATGTATTTGTTGGATCTTCACCAGTCATCTTGACTTAAGCGTTTTTCTCTTCCTGAATCTTTTCTAAACACGGTTAAGTGCTTGCACCTTAGAACCGGTGCTCTGATGCCAATTGAAGGATAGAAAAACACTTAGAAAGGGGGGGTTTGAATAAGTGTAGCTTTTAAAACTTGTAAGATAAAAACAATTTGCACAATGATTTTTATCCTGGTTCGTTGTTAACTAAACTACTCCAGTCCATCCCCTTGGAGTGATTTACCTCACCTGAGGATTTAATCCACTAATCACACAAGATTACAATGGTTTTCCACTTAGACAACTTCTAACTCTTCTAGAGTATACTGTTCACAACCTGATCACTCTAGGAACAAACTGCTTAGATACCCTCTAAGACTTTATAGAGTATACTGATCAACAACCTGATCACTCTAGTTCTTACAACTTAATGTAAACAAATTCGTTTAAGAGTTACAATGCTTCTTATAAAGCTATTATCACAACTGTGATTTTCTCTTAAGTTTAAGCTTAATCTCACTAAAGTATTACAACAGCAATATAGTGAGGTTGATGATGAAGTTTGAGAGCTTTTTGAATTTGACAGCGTTTCTGTATATTTGTGCAAGTATTGTATTAAGAGTTTGTAACCTTGCTTCTCATCAGAACTTCAATTTATAGGCGTTTGAGAAGATGACCGTTGGGAGCATTTAATGCTTTGCGTGATCCGTACAACATTGCATTTAATGTTTCACTCTTTTGTCAACTACCTCGAGCCTTGCTTTCGCTGTGTCTACTGACGTTGCCTTTAATAGCTTCTAACGTTCCTTTTGTCAGTCAGCGTAGCCTGCCATCTTGTATTTACTTCTGATCTGATGTTTGTGTAAACAACGTTTGAAAATCATCATAGTCAAACAGCTTGGTGCAGAACATCTTCTTTCTTCTGACCTTGAAGTGCTTCTTAGCGTGATACCATGAGAACTTCAGTGCTTCTGCTTCTGATCTCAAGTCCTTCTGATGCTTCCATAGACCATGTTCTGATTCTGCTTGACCATCTTCTGATGTCTTGCCAGACCATGTTTTGATGTTGCATGCTGAACCTTCTGAGTCAGTGCTTCTTGCGCTGATTTTGTGCATACTCTTTATATAATTCCTGAAATGGAAATTGCATAGTATTAGAGTACCGCATTATCTCATACAAAATTCATATACATTGTTATCATCAAAACTAAGAATATTGATCAGAACAAATCTCTTTCTAACAATATATATATATATATATATATATATATATATATATATATATATATATATGGTTGTTCCTTAGATTTTATATAGTATATATTTTTCAAACCTTATAAATTTCTAAAAAGAAACGGTATAAAACGGGGAATTAGTTAGTCTCAAAATTACGAGAACCTAAAGAAAGGAACTAACATATGGTTGGAAAAAGTTTTGACAACTATGATAGAATCGGTTTCAACCCAAAGCTTTTGTCAACCCCTATCAATAGCTATCTCCATAGCACGGATCACCGCCACAAATTTAGCATGAACCGAAGAGTTGCACCGAATATTTTCCGTAAAAGCAAGGATAAAGTCTCCTCTATAATTATGGAATAAGCCTGCACCACCCACATTAGATGTATCATGTAGAAACGCCCCGTTGCAAATGCACTTAATTCAACCAAAAGACGGGGGATTTCAAATCACTTCAATAATAGAGGGGGTTTAGGAGGGATCATGTTTACTTTAAACTCCTTGATGAAGGTGACATCCAGCATGTTAATATAAGAAACTTTGTGCGACGAGTTTCCAGAAATTTGAACTTGCCTCAAAATCCAGTCAATAGCATAATCAGTGTGAGGCTTGTGGTTATTATGCTTAGCAGAGTTTCTAAGCTGCCAAATGATATACAGGAGGTGCACAACAGCAGCACAATGAACGAGAGCAACCTGTGGAGATTTATTTCTGAAACTAATCTCTAACCAAGCATTAATGGAAACGGGGGAAGAAGAGATATGAAACTTCGTCATGAGGAAAAACCAGAGACATTTGGAGAAGACGCAGTCAAAGAAAAGGTGTTGAAACGATTCCGAGTTATTACGGCAAATAGGGCATCTAAAAGCTAACGAAAAACCACGCTCAATTAAGAAGTCATTTGTGGGAATTTTACCCTGCAACATCCGTCAAACAAGGATGGATCTACTCGGAGGAATGTTGATATGCCAAATCTTACTCCAAGGGGCATCTGCAAGCGGTTTTGCTTTAAATCGGTACGCCTCTTTCAGCTCCAAATTACTAATAATGTTATACTTCCAACCCCTAATGTCTTCGGAGTACACGGAGGGAGCCAAGATATCCAGATGCAAAACTAGGAAAGGGAACCAAACAAACAAAACAGGAGGAATGCACCACTTCCCGTTATCAGATAGATCCGAAATCCAGATGTGAGGATTGATTTCTTTATTTACCAAATCTTCAATGCTTGTATCATTAATAAGAGGGTCACCGGACCACGAGTCCGTCTAGAATTTAACATTAGAACCCGAACCAAGGATCCAGTAAGAGTTGTTCAAAAGAGAAGAGTATTCCGCCTTAATGCTAGTCCATATGGAGGAAACAACATGGTACCTGATGGAACTATAAGGCTCGAGCACCCTCTTTCTAAACAGGACAACCCAATCTTGCTTGTTGTTGAGTAATTCAAACATCCTCTTTAGATTGGATGCTTCATTCAACCAGCGTAAAGATCGTAACCCCAAACCCCCTTTCGAGAAAGATTGGCATGTCTTCTTCCACGAAACCACACACACATTTTTGCTAGTAGTACTTTCGGACCAAATGAAGTTTCTGTAGGCCTTATCCAAATCTTTGATAACAACAGTAGGCCAATTGTAAATAACTAAACTGAATAACTTCGTACCATGAATCACGAATTTAACGAGGAGTAACCTACTGGCCATGGAAAGACAAGATCTCTTCCAACTAGCAAGCCTAGTCGTAATTTTATCCATAATAGGAGCAATGTAACAGCGCTTGACCAGTCCTTTAAACAAAGGCGCACCAAGATGATAGAAAGGAAGCCCACCAAGATGGAAGCCCGTGTCGGAAAGGATACGAGCCTTAGCACTAATGGATAAACCCCCCATGAATATAAAGGATTTTACTAAGTAAACATGCTGCCCCAAAGCTAATTAATACTTCTGGAAAATCTCCTTCAGACTGTTGATATTAGATCATCTACCGGTACAAAAAATCATGATATCGTCTGCATACTGTGAGAAGGGACCCTGTTGGATTTAGAGGCACGAATGAGATTGATGGAGCCATTAGAGACATAATTAGTGATAAGCCTACTCAAAACATCTTGAGCCAAAACGAAAAGAAGAGGAGAGAGAGGATCCCCTTGACGAACACCACGATTGCACTTGAAAAAACCATGAAGCTCCCCATTGAAACAAATGTAGAGACGGGCAGAAGAGAGAGTGCCATAATCCATTGGCAGAAAATAGAGTTAAAATTAAAGCTACGAAGAACCTGCAAAATAAACTCCCAACTGATAGTGTCGAAAGCTTTTGAGATGTCTACTTTCATAGCTATGTTACCATAGGTGCTTTTTCTATCCTAAACATTAACGGCTTCCGAAGCGAGACAAATGCAGTCCTTGATATTTCTACCCGAAATAAAACCACGTTGCTCCTTTGTAATAATGGAAGGCATAATTGACGAGAATCTAGCGGAAATAATTTTAGTAATGATCTTGGATTTATAATTGGAAAGAGCAATCGGCCGGAACATATTCATAGAGTGAGTCTCCGGCGTCTTAGGAATAAGGATAATTATGCTAACATTGTAATTAGGGATGAATTCTCCATACTAAAAAAATTGAATAACCGCTGGGCAGACATCATCCTTAATGATACTCCATAATGATTGATAGAAAAAGCCACCAAAATCGTCTGACCCAGGCGCTCTTTGCTTATTGAGGCTGAAAACCGCACTTCAAATTTCCTCATAAGAAGGGATAACTGTTAGGAGATTATTCATATCATTTGTAACAACTTGGGGATCATGTCCCCAACAATGCTAAGATTTTGCGAAGTACCTGAAAAATAGAAAAGGTTAGCGAAATATGAAACTGTCAGCTTAGCCAGCGCGTCCTTCTCGGTAACCGCAGTGTCACCGTCCATAAGCAGAGATATTACGTTATTAGAAGTTTTCATCTTGGAAATTTTATGGAAGTAAGTCGTATTACGATCCCCATCACTATGACACTCCATATTGGCTTTTTCATCCCAGAAAAACTCCTCCTGTTTAAGAGAACTTTCCAAATCCAGCTCGGCAGACTTTTCTTGATCACGCAGCGACGATGATGCACCATGAATGTTGATTTGATTTTGAATATCAATAAGTTTATTTTTCTGATCCTCTATTCTATGATGAATATTACCAAACTTATCCCAATTCCACAGCTTTAGCATAGCCTTGAGATGCTGGAGCTTTTTAGCCAAAATCCACATTGGGCACCCAACACAATCTAAGGACCAATAGTCTGCCACCAAGTCTTTGTAGGAGCTGTGCAGAGTCCACATGCCATAAACTGCAACGCAAAAACAAGCAGATTCTCCTCGAGATCGCCGGGCGACCAAGGGGCACTCAAATCGCCCTGAGCTCGCCTGGAAAATTTGACAGCAATGAGAAAAATAATTTCTTGTTTTCACCATAACTCGAGAACCGGGACTCCGATTTACGCACGGTCAGAAGCGTTGGAAAGGTTATTCAATGCCCTATCTAAAAATGACTAAATACCTGCGAAATTGACGATTTTCCTCTCCTTTGTTTTGAGTCTTATTCTTTAATGAATTGCTCAAAATCACATGAATACCTACAAAATAGATGAAAAACTATCAAACGATATAATATTTACACGAAAAATACGATTATATGAAATATATACGTATTTACATACAAGTTGAGGTTTATTCAAAGAATTTCAACAAAATAAGTTGATAAGTGCCACAAAATTATACACAAATTTAACTACAATTTAGCACTTATAAGAGGAGGATTCTGATTGGTTCAACAATAATGTTGTTTGCAATGTGGGATCGGGAAACAAAATTCTTTTTTGATTGCATAATTGGATCAGAAAGGAGCCGTTGTATTGCTTATTTTTGGATGTTTTTAGTCTGTCCAGAACAAGTGGAGTAAGGTGGAAGAACAAGGCTTTTTTGAAGCTGATATTTGGAATTGGAATGTTCAAATCTAGCTCGTAATTTTGTCGGCTCAGACGTTATTGCAACTAAGCGACTTACGAGATCTATTGCAGCCTGCTTTTGTACAAAATCATGTCGACGATGAATTTATGTGGAAAATCAACAATGTTGGTTACTATTCGATTCAGTCGGGATATCGAGCGCTCACATGAAGTTATTCTACTTAATCAATAGAGCATAATCGATTATGGTGTTTGGAGCAACTTTGGTCGACCGATTATTCCTTCCAAAGTTCTCGCGTTTGGATGGCGTCTTACATCGAAGACGAATTTTCAGGACGAGCACAATAAGAATTGTGTTTTATACTTTTCGAAGGACGAGGATCTTAGTCACTTACTTTTCGGCTTGTCCGATTTCATTGAAAATATAGGATAGAATCTATTTATGGATTGATATTTATAATTTTGCACATATTGAAGGTTAGGATCATTTGAGATGGTTCCATGACATCTTAGAGGGAAAGATTCCCAACAACAAAATCCGTGTCATTTCGTTTATTATTTGTTGGAATATCTTAACTATGAGAAATAATATTCTTTTTAGAGGTGATATCATAGATATGGGAGATGTTACTATTAAAAAAAAAAAAAGTCTTTGTATGGTCTTGCCGTCTTGGCATATTATAGGCATTAAAGATAGAAATTGTTCAAATATTTAAACTTGATCTAATTTTGTTCTTTTAGGTTGAATATATCTACTCCTTTAATCTAATTGCTTATTAAAAATAGGGAAATGTTAACCAGTGTCCTCAGGGCAATGGTTAAGACTTTAAAATAGTAAATTTACTTCGATAATCTGCGTATTTAATGTCTCGAAAATTGAAATATTAAACTTTCTATAAAACATTTTCTTTTTTTGGAATGCTTAACCATTATCATGAGGGCACGGGTTAACAAGACCCTTAAAAATAATATTGTAAATGTGAAAAGTTGGATCAGTACTTATCATAGAACCCATAAAAACGCAGGCAAATTTGTTAAAACCAAAAGATAACAAGGGCTGGGACCTATAACTTTCAGTGGGTACATAAAAGTAAGCCACTAGTTTTGGCATGGTTTATTTGGTACAGGATATCATGTGTGTTTTTTAATCAAAAGAGGAATTAAAAATAAAAAGTAGAAGTTGATCAAAGATAAAGTGTTTGTTTTGAATTTTGATAACTCCGAGAGAAAGATGCACAAGTGATGATTGGTCGGTCACTTTATGGTTAGCTTCTTTTCATTACAATGGGGCCAAGGTTCACTATAAAGTTCACAGAAAATTGGATAAAATGGACACTTTAAGAAATACTAATACTTACAATTGTTAAAGTATTTTTTTTTTAAATCATGTCAAAACAATATTATATATATATATATATATATATATATATATATATATATATATATATATATATATATATATATCAAATAACACTAAGGTGTCAAACTTAGTAACATTTTACCTCCGTTAACTCTTCATTCTGTATTCATATAATAAAATTCACAATGTAATTGAAAACTATTATCATATAAATAAAGTTTGTAAAATTTCACATCAATAAAAAATTATAAAGAGAATGATCAAAATTAACGGTTTTCATGAAATTTTGTAAGACATTAGTTTTTATGTACCTTTTTGACATGTCAGATAATTTTCTGTTGATGTTAAATTTTATAGACATGATCTATATAATACTCCCTCCATTACATAATGAGTTTCGTTTTAACAAATAAAATTTATTTCAAAATGAATATCATTCTCAATTTTCAATATAGTAAATGATAACTATCTTTTCAATTTTATTCTTTAATTATTATTTTGTACACTACTTTCAATATATTTATAAAATTAATTTAATAAAAGTACAATATTTTAAAACAAAATTATTACATTTATTAATTTGTGTGTAAAAACTTTATATGGCACTCATTTTAAAACAGAGAGAATAATAAGTTTTTTCAACAATAAATTTTATTTTATTAATTTGTGTATGTTACTGAATTTCACACCTTTATATCATTTGACTATATCCCTATACCTATTCCCTTCGAATTGTAAAGTTGTTGTACAGAATAATAAATAATCCACCCATACCCATCCCTTGATTGGGGCGGTGCGAAATGGTCTCCCAAAATGAATAGTAATAGTATGATCGACCCAAACACGCATGAGTTCCATAGAAGGATTGAGTGGTTATTGGGACCCTCATATCATGTGTCCCTTTAATGTTCCTCCAACCTCCAAAGCAAACTGTTTCATGATACTTGGCCTACATATCCTTATCTTTAACTCTAACAAATAATTAAAACTTTTAATTGATACCTCATTGTTGGTTATAATTACAATTTTTTTTATTTAAATTTAAGAATAAAATTTTAATTATAAATTATTAAATAAAAGATAATTAAAATTTTATTAATATCAAATGCCAAATTTTATACATTTATATTTCTTTAGTAATTTTTTATAATTGAGGATTCAAATCAGTTCGACCTTTCAATTAAGAGATACTTATTAGTATCAAATAAGATAATTTATATAATTTCATAAAATTTAAAAAACTATTTAATATTCTAGCATATCAATTATTTAAAATATATATAAATATCAACTACTAAAATATATAATAAAACTAAACATTTAAATTGTTCAAAATGTTACATACATAATTATTATGTTAATATTAAATAATTTAATTATTAAATTGATTTTATTTAATTTTTACAAAAAAAAAACTAAATTATTAAGCGAACGAAATGTGACACTTAGTTTCAACAAAAATATATTACCTCCGTCCCAAATTATGAGATTTTTGAACTTTTCACACTAATTAAAAAATATAATTATTTTAAAGAAAAGTGAAATAGTGTATAATTTTATAAAATTTTATTCCATATATTAAAAAGCAAAATTAAGTATGAAAAAAAAGAATAATAAATAATAGAGAATATATTTAAAAAATAATATTAATATTATAAAATAACTTATAATTTAAAATAATTTTTTTCTACCGAATATAAAATTATAGGAATATATCAAAAAGCGAAATGGCAATAATTTGAGCTTTTTCCTTGTTAATTAACCTTTACAAGTAAGACTCTATAAAGTTAGTTACTTTTGTTTTTAATTGAAATTGTGTGTAGTAGTATATTGTTTCATTCTAGCATCTTTTCATCATTATTTGAATGAATCAATGCTCCAATAAGTACTTCACAGGTCAGCCTCTAATTTTGAAAAGGACTGAAATAATAAAGTGAACTACTCTTCGGTGCAATATATATATATATATATATATATATATATATATATATATATATATATATATATATATATATATATATATATATATATATATATATATATATATATATATATATATATATATATATATATATATATATATATATATATATAAAATAATATCAGAATGACATATTTATATGAAAATATGAGAATGAATCTGAACCATTGGATTTTAAAATAAATGGTGGAGATTATGAGTGAATTTTTTTTTCTCTCCTACATCATTTATTTCAAAATGTAGGAGAGAAAAAAAAAAGATTCACCCATAATCTCGACCATTTATTTTAAAATCTAATGGTTCAGATTCATTCTCACCTTCTCATATAAATATGGCATTCTCATATGATATGCCCTCATATATATATATATATATATATATATATATATATATATATATATATATATATATATATATATATATATATATATATATATATATATATATATATATATATATATATATATATATATATATATATATAAAGGGATAATAATAATAATAGAGAATATGGGTGATGCACTGACAGTGTAAAAAAGTTTTACACAGTCAACCAATCACAACCATGAATCAGGATAAATCAGACTTTAATTTTTAAAAAATTTATATGACATGGCAAAACGATTTGTTTCTATTGGATGACAGTGTAAAACTTTTTTACACTGTCAGTGCACTTCTTTTAACCTCATAATAATATATTTTTTATTTATTTAAAAGTTTTAGATTTAAATTTAGTTATATGGGTATATTTAGGGGTGGCAAAACGGGCCGCCCGCCCCGCCCGCCGCCCGCCCCGCCCGCCGCCCGCCCCGCCTTATGCCCGCCAAAAGACGAGCAGGGCGGGCATGCCCGCCAAGTAAAATGGGCATCAAAATCATGCCCGCCCCGCCAAGATGGCGGGTTGGCGGGCGGCGGGCTTACCCGCCTATTTTTATTTTTATTTTTTAATAGATTCATATGTTTTTTTTTACCTTTTAATTAAACTTTTCACTTATTTTTTAAAACAATTTTTTATAAAAGAAATTTTTTAACAAATTTACTCTAAAAAATATTACATACATTTATAAATAAATGTATAAAATAAACCATCAAGAATTGCAATTACTAGAATTAACTAAAAAAAGAGTGAGTTTTGGAGGAGGAGCGGGTTTTGGCGAGCGGCGGGCTTTGGCGGGGCGAGTATGGCGGGCGGCAGGTTTTGGCGGGGCGGGCTTTGGCGAGCGGCGAGCCTAAAATCCCAACCCAACCCGCCAATTTTTGGCGGGTGCGCGGGCGGCCCGGCGGGCCTCGGCCCGTTTTGCCACCCCTAGGTATATTAATGTTAATCTTTTTGAAAAAAAATTGTTGCATTTTGTGGGCCTCTCCACTCTGAATGATGACAATTTTTTTATCCACCCCCAATCTTCTTAAAAACTCGCGCGAAATTCTTAAAACATCCCTATATTTCGGAAGTGCATTTTCAAATGCACCTTTTTTCTGGAAAAAAAAATTGATTTCGAAAGTGCACTTTCGAAAACATCTTATTTTAAAAAAAAAAAGTGTTTTCGGAAAATGCACTTCCGAAATCACTTTTTTTCAGAAAAAAAGGTGTTTTCGAAAATACATCTCCGAAATCACCTTTTTTCAAAAAAAATGTGATTTCGGAGATGCACTTCTGAAATATTGTCTGATGCAGAAAACAAAAAACAAATGAACAAAGCTTCGATTTATCATAAATAATCGAAATTACAAATATAGATCAACATGAAATTAAAGTTACATATTGTTAAACACGGGTAGTTGAGGATGGGTCAACATTTTGATAACGTCGGCTCCCGATCTTTGAAGTTTCGCATCCAACTCGATCGGACCTTTCGAAGAAAATCGGTCGAAAGTTGTCCACAAAACCACTAAATCTTCGTTGTTCTTGACTTCAAATGGGGTGAACTGGACGTCTCCCTCGTCGTCAAGCGAAGGCGGGCTGTACTCAAGTTTGACAACCTTCCGATTTTTAGGGTATTGCAAGAGTTAAGCAACGATATCAAATCCCCGAATGGCGTGTCGCGCGAGAACCTAAATTGGAACGGCATCGGGTAACCACAGCTGAAGTATACAAAAGCAAGGTGGAGGTAGGTTTATGTCATAGCTGTTTGTGGCTTGATATTGATGAAAATATATAGGTGCATTATTTATAGACTTCTTGGAGTAATAATGACTCAACAAACCTTATCTTGCAATCAGTGGATGTTTTGGAAATGCATTTTCGAAATAAGCCTGAATCTTCAAATTTTCGGAAGTGCATTTCCGAATTAAGCAGAAACAGAACAGAAAAAATGCATTTTGTTGTGTGCAGACTGTTTTGTGAAATTTCACAAATAGAACAATGTAGTGGAATAAGAGATGAAATGAAGATTATTTATCTCAAATTGTAGCTTTCTATGCCCTCTTTAGTATGATCAACCACTTGAAACTCGATTTGAAGACGAAAGATGGATTGAAAATGATGGAGGTTTTGGAGAAGGTTTGAGTTGTTGTTTCGAGGAAAATGAATGAAATAGTGAAGGAGGGAAAAAGTATATGAAGGGTGTTTTCGAAGATGCATCTCCGAAAAAACACCTGACAGTTTAAATCCAACGTTTAAATTGAAAAATAAGTGCTTTCGGAGATGCATCTCTGAAAACATCCATCTTTTGATGTTTTTGAAAATGCATCTCCGAATTCTGAGAAAATAGTGAAAAAATAATTTCGGAGATGCATCTCCAAAGTCAGAGGTATTATGGGATTTTAAACAGGGGTTCTCACCCCAGGGGGTAGATAAAGAAATTGTCCGAATGATTTATCAAAATTCAAGCTAAATACGAAGAAGCATTGAAAGAGAGAATAATGGTATACAAGTTTTTCATTACTCAAAAATCTAGCATTAAAAAGAGAATAATGGTATACAAGTTTTTCATTACTCAAAAATCTAGCTTTATACATGGGTGATATGTTACTTATATATAAAGTAACTCCAAGTAACTAATAACAACTTGATAACTAGTACTTCATAATTGTTTTTAAGTTGATTATTTGCAGTTGTGATTTTGTATTTCCAAGCTTAACTATTTTCTCTTTCTTCTTATCACATTTAACAACTCCTATTAAGTTAGAATGTATGTCAATCATTTCTAATTTTCTTTGAAGATTGTTGAATGAAATCGAGTGCAATGATTTTGTGAGAATGTCTATAACCTGTTCCACCAAAGCTACATGCATTTGATGCATAACACATGTTAGAACCTTGTCTCTAACCACATAAAAATCTATTTCAATATGTTTTTTCCTTTCGTGGAATACTAAATTGACAGCAATGTATAAAGTGAGTTTATTGTCATAGTAGCTAATGATTGACATTTGATATGGTATATGATAATTACTAAGTAAGGAAATAAGCCATTGTCCTTCACAAGTTGTTTAGACTAGTGCTCTATAGTGTGCCTCTAATGATGATCTAGATACTATAACTTATTTCTTGTTTTTCTAACTTACTAGTGACTTGCCAAGGAAGAAACATATGCCTGTTGTTGATCTCAAGAGACAAAAACCTTCAACAAGCACTTTACAAACTACTAACACATTCTAGCTCATTATGTTGACAAGATATATTTTAAGAAGTTTAAAGTCTACAACTCCTTCACTCAAGCGAACTGAAGGAGTTTTATCTACAATATACTATGAGAGATATTTAGGAATCTAGTAAATATGTTCTAAGCAAGTCTCTGTTACAAGGATGAGGTAATCACAATTCACATTTGAGGTATGTAAGACTCGGCATTCTATTTTTATTGAAGAATTTGTTGTTATTTTCAGTTTACCATGCACTAACTCTCTCTACACCTTTGAACCTCCTAGAATGGTGGAAGATTTTGAATTTGTCTCTCCTTCTTCTCAATCACTTCTAATTGACCTCGCAACAGGTTACAGATTTCCTCTTACCGTGAGATTTGTAACTCCAAATATTTGTCTCATTGACTATGTGACTATCCTTGTGCTAATCCATAGGATGTTTAATCTTTGGAAAGTGTATAAGAATGATGTGGTGATCACATGGTTACTAGCCAACAATATCGAAACAAATTAGGCTTGTTGGATAATCTAACACAATTTAGAAAGAATAAGAAATGGAAGTGCATGGTTACCATTTGGTGACTTCATTTCGAAAATTTTGATGCACGTTGGATTTAGTTTAGATGCAGATCAAAGACCAAAGTAGGGTCTTAGTGCATAGTGGCTCAAAGGAAAAAAAAAGAAGAGAAAGCTTCCCAAACTTAGCAACAAGTAGGAACTTCAAACTTGACGAAATTTGATTATGATATCTCACAAACTCTTACTACTGAAGCAAGTCTCAACACCAACATAACCAACTCGCAATCATACACCAAGACTATGAATTGTATGACTGCCTAAGTTACATTTCTGACACACAACCTATCTGAATATTGAGTACCTATACCTCATGAGCATTTTGATGATGATAATTATGGATACATATAAGAGCATTTGATTCTTGTTGTCTGCTTTAGTTGTTTTATTATTTTGCTTTTTTTTCCATCATGTAATCCCCTCTTTCTGTTAATATATGAATGATGTTTTGTCTATCTTTACCCGCTTCTGTGTGATTTTTATTTCTGTCTTTATTGTCTTGTAATATAATTTTTCCCTTATTTAATTATATGTGTTATATTAGTTATATGTGTTATTTATTGTTCTCTTCCTCCATTTAACGCTTTTTGATAATGGTAAAGGGGTAGAAGTACATTCCTAGGGAGAGTAGAGTATACTCTCTTTATTTGTGAGGGGAGATTAATAACTCCATTTTTATCTATATCTTTTTTCTTACCACCTCCTTGAGAGACGTGTTTTCATAATAAAAAAGTGGGAGAATGTGGTTCTATGTGTTGTGAATGTACCTTTGTCAAATGGTTTTGAGGATAACAACTCTTCTAATGGTTACTTATGATTAAAAAGAAATAATCAATCAAAAGTCTCATCAATCATATGTATTAAGTTCTAGTTTAAAGTTATAGACAATGTTGAATCAAGAAAAGTAACTTAAGTTGTAAAGTGGTGTTCTTGAAAATATAATTTTGACGTTGTGAAAGTGAGAAAGCTCGCCTGATCTTAAGTGTAGCATTTTATGTCTATCCTTTTTATAATTTATAGTAAATCAAGCATGATTAGTTCTAGAGGTACTAAGGCAATGTGCTCACACGCACAAAATATTTCAGTCCTCTTATCTTTTTGATAAAACTTCTAAAAACAAATCCTGACAAGTTTTTAAACGATTAAGAAGTTTGTTTGATCAATTAGGAAGGTAAAATAAACTATTTAATAAATTATTCCCTCAGTTTAATCAATTTAACCAAAGTGAAATGCCTTCTAATTGATTTTAGAAAGTGTTTCATTGATTAAGTGACATCGAATCTCAAAGTTTTTGTTTTGTTATACTAATCGATTAATATGTGTATTTAATCGATTAAAATATTAAAGGCACTTCCATTTCTTCTATTTTTAGCTAGATTTTTTCCTATATAAAAGAGGTTACTCCTCATTTTAAAATACACCAATTTTCTAACTAGAAAGTTTTTACTATTCTTCTTTCTCTCATTCTTTTATAAAGTTCTTTTTCATTAGAGTGGTTTTTGTAACACCTCAAATCTACCCAACGAATATTTAATAAAATCAGAGTGCGGAAATTCAACATACAATTGGGATGTCACATTCAACGTAAAACAACAAACAACTTAATCACATATATCATAGATACATAGCACATAACTCGGATGAACCGATAAAAATTGTTTACTCTTTTAAAAAAATAAAAACAACTTTTATTAATAATAATAATATCAATTATTCAAATTCACTTCGCATAATATTTTTATTAAACTAAAACAACTTCACCAACATCATATTACTTCATAAATTCCACTTAAAAGTTAACAACTTATAGTTATAACAACAATTAAAAGACAATCGTTCATCCCCCCGAGTGCTACGTATCAGAGCAAGACCCAACTCGAACTAACAGCAACTAAAGACTTCATAAAATCACTTCAAACTCCCACCGCTATCTTGAGTACCTGTCCATTTCCCATGGTAGGGAAACATCATTCAGAAAGGGTGAGATATCTACCAATATAAACAAGCGTATGATAAATAATATATTAGGATTAAATCATACAAAATTATCACTTCAGAGTCATAAAACTATAAATCACTTCACATCGCAAAAATCAACTCATGTCACTTCAAATGAGACACAACTGTGCATATGCATGTGGTACCCAGGGCTTCAGCCCCCATCGCCAATTGCCAGTTAAACAGAGGCATCAAGGCATAAGCCTTCGTCGCTAATTTGCCAATCCAGGCCGTCGCCAAAATATGCAATGTATGCAACTCGATAATGCACATCACACAACATACAACATAAACAACAAATCCTCGTCGCCAGGCATAAGCCTATATCACCAATTCATTTACCAATAATTAGTGGTAAATATCGTCACTGAAACATCCTGCAACTTCGCATAAAACAACAAAATATAGCAACATACACATCACTGATAAATCCCAAAGAAAATAGCAGCCCATCGTATTCAACATAATGCACGAAACAACTAATATACAACAACGTCATAATAATTTCATACTCATTCAACACTCTAACAAAATATTTTTATTAACTTATTCTATACTCTTAACTCACGAAAATTTATAATAATTAATAATTATAACTCGACAGAGTTTCCAAGAACTCTAAATAATTCTATAATAATCTCTACAACTCTAAAGTGCCAAAAAGAAAATACTCTACTGACAACATCTAGCAATTTTCTGCAACTAATTCCTCAATAATAATAATTATAAACCCTAGGTTAATTTTCCACCACCATTGATTGAACTTTTATAACCTTATTCACCGACGTCAATCAATTTCAACATTCAACAATACAATCACAACACACGAAACAGAAGCAATCATACAATCATAACCCCCACATATAATTCATCATAATCCTGTTTATAGAGCTAGAACCTCACCCTTACCTTGGATATGAGATTTCTCTACTCTCCCGGTTGCCATAGCTTATGCCGCCGCTTCCATCTTTTCTCCGAAAATCTTTTCTAACAACGTGCATAGACGCAACAAAAACCTGTTCGGAAATCTCTTTGTCAGACGGACTTAAAATCATCAAAACGAAAATCGCTCCGGTCAGAAGTTACCTCTACGAGTCTGGAACGTTGTGTCCAAGAACCGCGACGATCCAACGGTTGGATTGGGAGAAACGTCCGTTTTACTAAGGTGTCTCACTGCAGAAACTTGCTGCGAAAATTGGACTTCCTCTAGCTTTTCTCTTCCGCCATGGCTCTCTTCTTCACCTCTCCTCCAAACCCTATTCCTCTTTGTGTTATGATAGTTTTTCCTTCTTCCAATTCTAAATCCAACATAATTGGGCCTAAGTTACATACCCCCTCCTTACTTCACAACAACTCAAATTAAATCCAAAGTTATTTTTAAGCTCATTAATAAAATAACACTTCAACTTTATTTCACCAAATTAATCCGATTAATTACCATGCCAACTTAATAAAATAATTCCGACTTCGTCGATAAAATTCGAATTAAATACAAATAGTCCAATATTAATAATAATATTATTTCTTCAACGAAATCAACTTTATTAATTCTCCGACTAACCGAATAAAATCCAACTTTAACTTAATAATCCAAATACGCTTCCCAAAATAATACCGACAATTCCGATTGATCCTCGAACTTCGATTAAATCCAATGATTAAATTCTTAAATAATTTAATTAACTAATTAATTAAATTCGGGGCGTTACAACTCTCCCCCACTTGAATATTTTCGTCCTCGAAAATCTATCCGACACAACCATCCTCAACCTCGCTTATACTCGACTATACAACATCACAAAATACTCTTATCAACAAGATTCTCGTTATAGCATCCATCACTTTACTCACCATCAAGATAGCAAGATACGTCTATACCATCCAACACAATTTTCGTCCACTATCAACAAGAGATTAAGGGTGATCAAGTCCTCAATTTGTCAATAGACAGCCGACAACGATATTGAAGTATAAACCATCATTACCAACATTAATAGTGTTCTTTTCCCAATTGTACTCACCGACTCGCATTTCCGATCCTAACTCACAATTCAAAACTTCCCAACAACTTCTACAACTTTTTCCAAATTTTCAGCAAGAATCACCAAACTTCAAACACACTTATCTCTTTCAATACAGACCTCCCAAACACAAAATTATATTCCAAAATGAAGGTAATTTCATGTTGATTCCAGAACTTCAAGAATCGCTTAAATCCGATTTACGAGTATAAAATTATCATCCTTGCAATGGGACTGGTCCAGAATTCCCGTATGCAGAATTTTCCAAAAATCAGCATCAGACCCAAATATTAAAATGCACTTTTCTTCCTCTTCACAAATTTCCTAAAGACAAATCTTATATGCAAACTATAGGGAATTTCGTATGCTTTTCAAAAAGTCCAGAATCGCTTCAATCAGAATCACGAGAAAAAAAGTTATGCCACTTTTACTGACAGCTGTTCCATAATTGCAAAAATCAGAATTTGAGGTTGATGGACATAAGTTCCATCTATCTCTCTTGCTTCCAAGATCTACCAACATCCTTTCTTCATTCAAGACGCTCCAACTTGTCAAACAACTAAAATCTTAAATCCATGTTACCTCGGAAAACAACACAACTTAAACAATACTTGCACTGTAGCCAACTGCAGCACACCAACATCTTAAAACTGAATAGATCCGAGAAGCACCGCTTCTCCCCCACTTAGCTTCGAGCCAACTCCTGCAACCAACAACTAGAAAATAAACAAGTACCGACAGTGTTTCACACACTTATCGCATACAAAAGGATAAATAATATTAGACAACACTGGCCGGACAGACCGACCTGCTCTGATACCAATTGTAACACCTCAAATCTACCCAACGAATATTTAATAAAATCAGAGTGCGGAAATTCAACATACAATTGGGATGTCACATTCAACGTAAAACAACAAACAACTTAATCACATATATCATAGATACATAGCACATAACTCGGATGAACCGATAAAAATTGTTTACTCTTTTAAAAAAATAAAAACAACTTTTATTAATAATAATAATATCAATTATTCAAATTCACTTCGCATAATATTTTTATTAAACTAAAACAACTTCACCAACATCATATTACTTCATAAATTCCACTTAAAAGTTAACAACTTATAGTTATAACAACAATTAAAAGACAATCGTTCATCCCCCCGAGTGCTACGTATCAGAGCAAGACCCAACTCGAACTAACAGCAACTAAAGACTTCATAAAATCACTTCAAACTCCCACCGCTATCTTGAGTACCTGTCCATTTCCCATGGTAGGGAAACATCATTCAGAAAGGGTGAGATATCTACCAATATAAACAAGCGTATGATAAATAATATATTAGGATTAAATCATACAAAATTATCACTTCAGAGTCATAAAACTATAAATCACTTCACATCGCAAAAATCAACTCATGTCACTTCAAATGAGACACAACTGTGCATATGCATGTGGTACCCAGGGCTTCAGCCCCCATCGCCAATTGCCAGTTAAACAGAGGCATCAAGGCATAAGCCTTCGTCGCTAATTTGCCAATCCAGGCCGTCGCCAAAATATGCAATGTATGCAACTCGATAATGCACATCACACAACATACAACATAAACAACAAATCCTCGTCGCCAGGCATAAGCCTATATCACCAATTCATTTACCAATAATTAGTGGTAAATATCGTCACTGAAACATCCTGCAACTTCGCATAAAACAACAAAATATAGCAACATACACATCACTGATAAATCCCAAAGAAAATAGCAGCCCATCGTATTCAACATAATGCACGAAACAACTAATATACAACAACGTCATAATAATTTCATACTCATTCAACACTCTAACAAAATATTTTTATTAACTTATTCTATACTCTTAACTCACGAAAATTTATAATAATTAATAATTATAACTCGACAGAGTTTCCAAGAACTCTAAATAATTCTATAATAATCTCTACAACTCTAAAGTGCCAAAAAGAAAATACTCTACTGACAACATCTAGCAATTTTCTGCAACTAATTCCTCAATAATAATAATTATAAACCCTAGGTTAATTTTCCACCACCATTGATTGAACTTTTATAACCTTATTCACCGACGTCAATCAATTTCAACATTCAACAATACAATCACAACACACGAAACAGAAGCAATCATACAATCATAACCCCCACATATAATTCATCATAATCCTGTTTATAGAGCTAGAACCTCACCCTTACCTTGGATATGAGATTTCTCTACTCTCCCGGTTGCCATAGCTTATGCCGCCGCTTCCATCTTTTCTCCGAAAATCTTTTCTAACAACGTGCAGAGACGCAACAAAAACCTGTTCGGAAATCTCTTTGTCAGACGGACTTAAAATCATCAAAACGAAAATCGCTCCGGTCAGAAGTTACCTCTACGAGTCTGGAACGTTGTGTCCAAGAACCGCGACGATCCAACGGTTGGATTGGGAGAAACGTCCGTTTTACTAAGGTGTCTCACTGCAGAAACTTGCTGCGAAAATTGGACTTCCTCTAGCTTTTCTCTTCCGCCATGGCTCTCTTCTTCACCTCTCCTCCAAACCCTATTCCTCTTTGTGTTATGATAGTTTTTCCTTCTTCCAATTCTAAATCCAACATAATTGGGCCTAAGTTACATACCCCCTCCTTACTTCACAACAACTCAAATTAAATCCAAAGTTATTTTTAAGCTCATTAATAAAATAACACTTCAACTTTATTTCACCAAATTAATCCGATTAATTACCATGCCAACTTAATAAAATAATTCCGACTTCGTCGATAAAATTCGAATTAAATACAAATAGTCCAATATTAATAATAATATTATTTCTTCAACGAAATCAACTTTATTAATTCTCCGATTAACCGAATAAAATCCAACTTTAACTTAATAATCCAAATACGCTTCCCAAAATAATACCGACAATTCCGATTGATCCTCGAACTTCGATTAAATCCAATGATTAAATTCTTAAATAATTTAATTAACTAATTAATTAAATTCGGGGCGTTACAGTTTTAGTGCCAAGAGAGTGAAAAGTTTCTACTGAGAGTTGTGTTTTACTGGTGTTGTGCTAAAAGTTTCAAGAGCGTAGTTATTTTGTCATCTCTTTGTAATATATTTGAATGTTACAAGCTAAAGATGTAAATTCTTGGGTGAAGGTTATTGAGTTAAGCATGTGGTAAAAACTCTGGTTTTTTAAGGTTAATGAGATGAGTCTATAAAAGCTCTAGTTGCTTAAGCTTATTGAGTTGAGCTTGTGATAAAAGCTCATGTTGTGTTTGAAGGTTTTTGTTCTGAACTTGTGCAAAAGCTTGATTTGTTTCGATAGGTTTTTTAGGTTGATCTTATGAAAAAAAGCTTAAGTTTGTTTTAGTGGAAATTTCAAGAGAAAACTCTTGGAGACTTGAGTAGGCCAAGTGGTTTTATCAAACCAGGATAAATCTCTAGTGTGACCATTCTCTCTTTATCTCTATCTTCAAACATAAATTTTTTTATATCAAAATGTTTTTATAAATCGGGTTTTGAATTTTGATATCACAATTTACCTCCTTCTTGTGTTTGGAGTTATTTGGTCAATTATTTTCTCCTCTATGAATTTGTTTTGAGAGAAGAAACAATTAAGGAACTTCTCCTCCAATACGTTCCACTTGGTCATTGTCTGTGTTGTATGATCCAAGAATTAGACGTTAGCTTTTACTATTAGGGAGTGTAAAAATAATCTCTGAAAGATTTTCCCTTCTTATTCCTCTTAGGCTCCAAGAGTCTTGGATATATATCATATAATCTTATCATATGAGTGTAATTATCCTAGTATTCTAGACATGTAAATGGGTTAGCATATATGATTTAAAGTAACCATGTTTTCATCTCCATTTGTTGTTCATTATTTGAGGTCTATCATCACCATCGATGTTGTGATTTTTCGTTGTTTCCATTGTTGTTGTTTTGTTGTTTTTTTGTTTTGATTATCTCAACATCACCTTATTGATTATAATCCATTGTTTTAGAAGTGATTGTTTGTTTATATTTTTCATGGATTTCGACAATTGGTTCTTTCAAATTCAGAAGAAAAAGGCATAATACATTTATCTTGCATACATAAATATCTTGGAAACTAACAAACACATTATTAATAACAATAAGGATAAAATAGAAGAAATATACAAAATATAAAAATATTCACTAAGTAACTTAGAATGATAACTATTTACATACAGGCTATCAAATTGCAATTTCCCGACAACGACATCATTTTATTGAGACATGTTCTTATAGAAATAGAAGTGTAGTGATTGTGTCCATAAAAATATAATGCAATGAGTAAAACTATTGTATCCATTAGGAATGGTGAGAAATACAACTTATATGTAATGCTTACTATTCTAAGTGAACAAATGTTTGTTTTAAAAATGGTTTTGTTCATTAACCAATCAAAAGTAAAATAAGAGAATATAACTGATAGAGAGTTGTTGTAGGTTAGGATCATTACTGTGATTAACCTAGTATAAACCTAAAAGTGGTTTCATAGATGATTACCTAAGTATAAACCTAAAAGCGCCTCTCGAAATCAAATAGATCCACAAATCATGTTATAAATGATCAAGTAATTTTAAAAATACAAACATTATTATTGGTTTAAACCTAAGATCACCTCTCGACATCAAATAGATTCAAATTCAGGATACATGCATAACATGAATTAGACAAAAGCGTAAAGATCAAATTTATTTGTTTAACTAAACTAAGCTTAATTCCATGATCATATAAAATACATACATTGCATAATAATAAACAATCACAACCCGATAAATTAGTTACTCGTGAAGATGTTAGCAAGATAAAAGATGTAGAAATATAACCACATTTTGTTAGAACAAGAATTGTTCTGATCAATAGTCTTAGTTTTGATGATAACAATGTATATGAATTTTGTATAAGACAATGTGGTACTCTAATCCTATGCATTTTCCATTTCAGGAAATATATAAAGAGTATGCACAATTCAGCACTAAGAAGCACTGACTCAGAAGGTTCAGTATGTAACATCAGAACATGCTCTCGCAAGACATCAGAAGATGGTCAAGCAGAAACAGAACATGGTCTATTGAAGCATCAGAAGAACTTGAGATCAGAAGCAGAAGCACTGAAGTTCTTATGGTATCACGCTAGAAGCACTTCAAAGTCAGAAGACAAGAAGATGCTCTGCACCAAGCTATTTGACTCTGATTATTTCAAACATTGTATCTACAAAGATCAGATCAGAAGCAAGTACAAGATGGCAGGCTACGCTGACTGAAAAAAAGGAACGTTAGAAGCTATTAAAGGAAAAGTCAGTTAAAGCAGGAAAAGCAAGGCTCGAGGTAGTTGACAAAAGAGTGAAACATTAAATGCAATGCTGTACGGATCAAGCAAGGCACTAAATGCTCCCAACGGTCATCTTCTCAAAACGCCTATAAATAGAAGTTCTGATGAGAAGCTGAATACAACACTCTTGCGCAATAATACAGAAACGCTGTCAAATTCAAAAGCTCTCAAACTTCATCTTCAACCTCACTTCATTACTGTTGTAATATCTTAGTGAGATTTAAGCTTAGAACTTAAGAGAAATATCACAGTTGTGATTATAGCTTATTAAGAAGCATTGTAATACTCTTGTAAGAATTTGTTTACATTAATTTGTAAAAGGTTCCTAGAGTGATCAAGGTGTGATCAGAATACTCTAGAAGACTTAGAAGGTATCTAAGTGGAAAACCATTGTAATCAAGGTTGATTAGTGGATTAAATCCTCAGGTGAGGTAAATCACTCTAAGGGGGTGGACTGGAGTAGTTTCGTTAACAACGAACCAGGATAAAAATCATTGTGCAATTGTTTTTATCTTAAGATTTTTTAAAGTCACACTTATTCAAACCCCCCCATTCTAAGTGTTTTTCTATCCTTCACATTTATACAATATCCTAGTCCTTAGCTACTCCACTTTGATAGTACTTCGGCATGATAAAAACTCTAGCTTCTTCTTCTTCTCCTTCTTCTTCTTCTTCTTCTTCTTCTTCTTCTTCTTCTTCTCTCTCTCTCTCTCTCTCACTCTCTCTCTCTCTCTCTCTCTCTCTCTCTCTCTCTCTCTCTCTCTCTCTCTCTCTCTCTCTCTCTCTCTCTCTCTCTCTCTCTCTCTCTCTCTCTCTCTCTCTCTCTCTCTCTCTCTCTCTCTCTCTCTCTCTCTCTCTCTCTCTCTCTCTCTCTCTCTCTCTCTCTCTCTCTCTCTCTCACGTTGAGAGTATAACATACATAAAAAACTAAATTAAAATTGTTTATGAAATAAATAATGTACAAGGTGCATTCTAAATGACATAATTGGCTTTTATTTATTTAGTTCTAATTTGCCTTAAATTTGAAGGGTGAGTCATCATTCGATCAAAAAATTGAGCTTGCTTCGTGCCAAAGAAAACTTCAAAATTTCCTTCTAAACCGCCTTGAATTCGTTGGGCAAGTTGTGATTCAAATAATGAATTTTACTTACTTTCCAATCATATATGATTGTTCTTATATTTCTGGTCAAGAATTTACTCTCTTAGCAAACTAAATTTGAATATACAACTCATTTCTCTTTGTTATGGATTCACTAGTCGAGACATTATTCACTCAGAATATTTATATTCAATTTGGCCTTTAAGAATGAAAATTTCTTTACCCACCTCCCTATGGGGGTCACCCCCAGCGAAAACCCCACTTTACCCCTGTTTCGGAAATGCATTTCCGAAGTTTTTTTTTTTTTTTAAATTTTCTCAGACTTCGGAAGTGCATCTCCGAAAACACCAAATGGGGGGTGTTTTCGGAGATGAACTTCCGAAAACACATTTTTTCAGATTTTGGGGGGTTTCAGAAATGCACTTCCGAATTATGCAGAAACTGTGTTTTTTTTTATGTTTTTGGAAACTCTCTCGTATTTTTAATTAAAGGAAGACGGCAAATAAAATAAGCGACATATAAACAGAAAATACTAATATGATAAAAATAGTAATATATACAAGCCGATCTGATTCAGATCCAAATAATAACAGTGTACGAAAGATACAATCCGAAAACAAAAACAAATAAACCCCGACCACTACTGGGTATGCATAACCCTCTCTCCCTGGGGCCTCCTCTGCCGCATGTATGCCGCCGCACGGCCCGCATCAGTGACGATCATCTCAATCACGGCGACTGCCTCTGGACCGCCCTGATGAACGACACCTCGATCCAACGCGTCCCGCCCAAGCATCTCTATCCGCTGGCAGATTGGCAGGAGATCAATGGCGTGGTCATCCTCGGCCTGTTGGTTCTCCAGGATCTCCTCGTGTGCTGGCCTAGGAGCGCCGGGAGCTTCGGGTGTCAGCAGAGGATGTGACACCCGGTAGAACCATGTGACGTACCCCTCCGCACTGTGCCAGTCCTGGGTGACCCGAATGTGACGATACTCCTCCGGTACCGCATGATGCTCCCAATCCTCAAATATGGCAGTGAGCTGCACTCTGGTCATTGTGTCGGGAGCAGCCTCAAAAGGTGACCTGGGTATCATTTGCACAAATCCGAACTGCCGCATGCACCGCTCAGGGAGATACCGGACCATGATGCTGGTCCCGCATGCCAACCAGCCAGAATATAAAGATATGCCGTCAAAGGGGACAACCTGAGTGTAGTTGCTGAATGGCCTCCAGGTGACGTCATCGTGCATCGTGCAGTCCAGGTACCCACGGTATGGTCCCACCGCATTGTTCCCCTTCTAGAGAACGTATCTTGCGGCCCTGGGCATGGCGTCAACGAACTCAGGATCAATGTGAAAGCCGTGGATCCGGGAGAAGTAAGAGATGATCCAGCTCTGAAACACAAACACGATAATGTAACGTACCGTAAGTAAATACAAAACATAAATAAATACGAAACATAAGTAAATACGAAACACAAATACGAAACATAAATAAATACGAAACAATTAAAATGAAACGGACCGTGAGTAATGTGCAGGATCCGGTCAACTGCCTCGTCCTCCAGTTGGAGGCCTCATTCAGCTTCTGGTATAGGTATGCCAGAGTAGCTGCCCCCCAGTTCCACTGGTGAACGGTGGTCAAGTCCATGAAGTAGCGGAGGTAGGTCACGTCGACGTACCTCTCACTCTTGTCCACAAAGATCGCAGCGCCTACCACATGCATGTACCAGCACCGGAGAGCGCAGCCACGGTGATAATGTGTAAATAGGTCATCACCCGCATCCTCGACTTCGGCCGCCGCCACCAAGTGGTGCTCGAAATAGCGGCTCAGTGTGGTGAACCGGATATGAGGCCCAGATGTCGTGATGCACTCATAGTCAGCAACTTCGGGCTCCATACCCAAATAGAGCGCCATCCACTCACTGGCTTCAAAACCCTCTGGATCCGGGAGTGGGTCAACAGCGCCCCCCCTGATCGGCAGGTGGAGAAGACACTACACATCATGCAAGGTGATCGTCATCTTCCCAACCGGTAAGTGGAAAGAAGACGTCTCCTTGTGCCACCGCTCCACAAAGGCCCCCTGCATGCCGTGGCTGATGGTGGAATACCCCGTCATGCAGAGCCCACTAAGCCCTGAAGCTCTCACCGCGTCGTTAAACCACTCGGCAGTCGGTTTAAACAGACTGAAAACCTTCCGGGCGTGGTTCACCATTTTCAACGGCTCTCTCTCCTGTTACAAAAAAACAAATAAAAAAGTATGTTAAATAGACTGTTAAGAAAATATTGAATAAACGTCTAAATTATAGACGGTTAAATAATGTAGTCGGGCAAATTATAAAAAATACCTCTCCCTCCCAGATACGCCGAGCGACGTGCTCGCAGTAGGTAAGCAGCACGGAAGTGTCACTGGGCCCTCCTGGGTAGCCCTCCTCCTGCTCACCCTCCTCCCCGAGTGGAGGGTCAACATCCGGTACCTCCTCCGCCTCGTGGTATGACACTGCCACCTCCTCCTCCTCCTCTCGCTGGCGGGAAGAAGATACCCGAGCCAGACGAATCCTCGATCCAGATGTAGAGGTACCCTCGTCCATCTCCACGGGAACTCGCACACGTCGTCCCCGGCCCTGCCCCCGGCCCTGTGTCGACGCCAGCTGCGCCGCCGCCCGCTCGCGTCTAGCTGACGCAGTCTGCGTCTCTCTACCATGTCTGATGCGTGCTTGGTTGTCTGACATGTTCCTGAAAACAATTGAAATCGATTAATATGCGAGACAACATAAAGAACTAAAAGAAATTGCACTTCTGATACAATTCGGAAGTTCATTTCCGAAACTGGGAATGGAGGTGTTTTCGGAAATGAACTTCCGAAACACCCCTACGAGGAAGTTTTCTGCAACTTCCATGGAAGACCCCCAAAACAAAGTTCAAAACTATGTTTACACATTCTAAACAACCTAAATATCAGTACCAACCTAACCTAATACATTTTTTGCTATTTGTAAACACCCTAATATGAATTTTAATCATAGATCTAAAACTCAAAATGCTTACCGATTGATGAGATTGGAGGACTTTTGAATGTAGTATAGGAAGCTTATTGGATCCTTTGATGTAGCCTTGGAAGTGTTTGCACAAAATTTTCTCTGGGGTTGTGTTTGATGTTGAATTAGGGTAAATGAATGGGGGAGGGGGCTGTTTTGCTTAATCTGCAAAACACGCACTATTTCGGAAATGAACTTCCGAAATTGTGTTTTCGGAAATGCATCTCCGAAATAAGTCAAATTTTTTAAAATAAAAAAAGGCACTTTCGGAGATGCATCTCCGAAAACACCTTTTTCTTGCATTTCGGAAATGCATTTTCGAAGTCAGGGGTATATGTGGTTTTTCACCAGAGGTGACCTAAAAGGTTGGGAGGTGGGCAAAGAATTTTCCTTATTTCAAGATAATGTTTACTCAGTGTACTATTAAGATAATAAGTTTGTGATAACAATAGTGACAAATAGGTAAAATACACATCTATCAAGTCCGAATACTAAAGTTTGGAAATCTAGAAAACAACTCATAAGCATTTGCTTTAAACTCTTTTACTTGTTTGTAGCCTCATAGTTAAGATGCAAAGAATAAAAGATAGATTTTGTTGCTTCATTGTTTGTGATATTATCTTACTCTTTGAATGAAGTAACATTATAAGAAATTTTATGTCTTTTGTGGTATAGATTGTAAGCCTTCTTTTGTTCAACATCCATAATGAATGAATATAATTCCTTGTCTTTAGCATCTTAGACAAGCATCTTTAGGATGTTTGTATCCTTTCGTCACTAAACTCCATAGTTTTAAATATTGAGAGATGAAAAAAATCATAATGGTTATTTTATAATATTCAAAAATTTCTCCATCAAATGTAGGAGGTTTTAAATATTGAGAAATGAAAAAAATCATAATGGTTATTTTATAATATTCAAAAATTTCTCCATCAAATGTAGGAGGTTTGACTAATTAATGAATATCAGTCTCTTAAATATTAGCATTTGAAGATTTTTACATTTTTCTCACAGATCTCTTGCTCTTACATGAATAAGTGTTTAATAAGATACTTAAGCTCGGGTCAGGTTGATGTGCATATATATCCTTATGCACGGTGCATAAGTCTCGTACGAGTAATATTTAAATTGTTTTGAGTAACATTTTAATTGAAAACGAGTAATAATATCACAATTCATGAATAATGTATGCATTATTTGTACACATCTATTAATTATGAGTAATGAGTACACTATTCTGAGTAATATTTACACCATTCTGAGTAATATCGAATTTTAACTATTTTGAGTAATATATTCATTGTTCTGAGTAATATTTATACTATTTTAAGTAATCTGTATATTATTTTGAGTAATAAATATAATACTTTGAGTAATATAAACAATATCTGAGTATTTATGCACCGTGCATAAGGATATACCTTATGCACATCAACACACCCCTTCAAGCTCCAAGGTCAATTAAAGGTGAGAAAAAACACTAAAAAGAGGAGTTTGAATTGTGTTGATGTTCAAAAATGTTTTCTTGTTTGTTTTCCATAAAGTTCAAGTCAACCATAAATTTTAAATGTAAAGAGGTAATATAAGAGAGATTGACACAAGAAATTTATTCCAATTCATCCTACAACTTAGATTTACGTCTAATCCTCTCACAATGGGATATTTTCATTATAATCCTACTAATTACAATATCACTAAGATATCTCCTGCTCCAGCTGGCTCAAATCTTAGATTTCTCTAATACAAAGAATTGATTTCAACCAGAGTTCTTTGTCCTCCCAAAAAATTTACATAACACATACCTCTTCGAGGAAATACGAACAAATAAACAAATAATTGATAAGGTGTTTAAAAATAACACTCTTGTACGAAGATGCTTATGATAATTGTGCCAAATAATATCTTTCATATTCATCTTTAGATCAAAAAATCATTTCGTAAAACTTTCTTACTTTTTGTATAGAATAAAGTATGTTAAATTTATTTTTAAAATTTCTTCTTATGTAATAAGCTTTGATGGTAAAATCATTCTCTTTCATTAAGTTACCATCAAAACCAAATTAAAAAACATTGTTTCAAATCGACTTTAGTTCAATATTTGACACCCCATATTTTTCTAATACATTAAGACTTTGTTTGAGAGTTTGAAAAGGATAAGAAGTGAAGGCTTCAAAAAACAATTTTTAAAAATTATTGAGAACTAACATCTTTTGAAAAAAAATGTTTAGAATGATAAAATAGTGCCTATTATTTACAAAATTTTTAATTTTTAAAATATTATAGTAGCATATATTATATTTGAATAATTTGTCTAAGTCCTTCAAACCACTCATCCAATACAATTTTTTAGTTCCGTAAAAGAATTTTAATTTTTGAATAAAAACCCCAAAACTCCTCCGACCTAATTTTTTTATTCTTTTCACTCAATTTTTTTTCAAATCCTGAACTCCCATTGTTCCAAAGTCCCTAACAAAGCCTAAGACATTAGATATGAATCATCTCTCTCTTATATATATATATATATATATATATATATATATATATATATATATATATATATATATATATATATATATATATATATATATATATATATATATATATATATATATATATATATATAAAAAACACTTGCTAATGGCTTAATTTGATAGATGACGCGTTAACTCGTAATGCTTTGGTCATTCACATAGTCACATGTTACAAAATTCAACATTAGTTAGATAGTGCTATGCTTTCTTATAACTTTCCCCACTTCAATGACTTCAAATAACAAATCAGCTGGTCGACGGAGTAAGACTTGTCCTACTACATAAGTTGAAATAACATGCGTCAGTGTCTTCATTTTTCTAATAAACAAATCTCAGAAAAGAAAAAAGCTCAGCAGTTTATCTTTATATATTGTTTAAATACAAAGTGGAATTCCAAGTGTAAAAAGAAAGGGAAGTTTAGGAATCAATTTTCTTTTAATATTAAAACTTGGATATCAAAACTGTCCTTGGCCATATATAGAATATTTGGAACTAAGGTCCACACGCACTAACATGATAGACATGTGTGTGTCTATGTAATATATATAGACTATTTGAATTTGAAGGGTTGAAAACAAAGTTTTGATGTAATAGGTCTAAAAGAAAGGTGTTGCAACAACTGGATCAGTTTTTCAAATTCTTACAAAGCTACAAAAGTTAAAGAGAAAAATATGAGGTCAACATTTTAGAGTGCAACCATTTATTTTAGGGTTAATGAACTTTTTGGTCCCTCTAAATATTGCAAATTTCGTTTTTAGTCCCTCCAAAATTTTTCTTTAAGAAATCGTCCCTTCAAAACTTTTCGTCTAAACTATTGGTCCCTAACGTCAAATTTGCTAGAAATTAGCTACGACTTTAACCACCGATTAGCTACGAAATTTGACGTTAGGGACCAATAGTTCAGAAGAAAAATTTTGAAGGGACGATTTCTTGAAGGAAAATTTTGGAGGGACTAAAAACGAAATTTGAAATATTTAAAGGGACGAAAAAGTTCATTAACCCTTTATTTTAAGAACAAAAATCCACAAAAAGTATAAACAAGAAGAAAATAAATAAATATTTTAAGCAACTTTATTTTCAGTATATATATATATATATATATATATATATATATATATATATATATATATATATATATATATACACACACACTAGCAAGAGATCCGTGCGTTCGCACGGGTCGCGCAAAATGTAATTATAAATAATAAATAAATATAAAGTATACAAAATATATATAAATTAAGTAGTCTCGTTCAGTCAAAAATAAATGTTTTAGTAAAAAGAATAAATGAAATAATTAATTAGTCATTTATCTGTGTGTTTACATGGACCGCACAATGTCGTTATAAATAATAAATAAATATAGTATAGTGATGGTTAAGAAACGTATAAAAAATATATAAATTAAGTAATCTCGACCCGTAGGAAATGTATAGTTTAGTAGAAAAATTAATAAAATAATTAAGTTGTCATCTATGCGTGTGTTTGTATGGGTCGCACAATGTTTGATGGTTAAAAAAATATAATATTTGAAATTCTGAATGTCATATAAACATTAATTTAATTTACCCGTGTGTTTGTTTGGGCTACACAATATTAGTATCGGCACGTTAGAAATGTATATTTTAATAGAAAAAATAAATGAAATAATTAAGTTGTCATCCACCCGTGCATTAACACGTGTTGTACAATATCGTTATAAATAGTAAATAAATATAGTACAATGAAGGTTAAGAAATATATATAAAAAATATACAAATTAAATAGTATCGGCCTGTTGGAAATGTATATTTTAGTAAAGAATAAATGAAATAATTAAGTTTTCATCTACTCGTGTGTTCGCATGGTTCGAACATTGTCGTTATAAGTAGTAAATAAATATATTATATTGATGAAATAAATTGAATCAAAAGAATGACAACTTTGCATATGTATATAATTGTGTGTAATTCAAATTACAATCATTCATAACCTCATAGTCAAAAAGACAACATTGATTAGTAATTTTCCTTAATAAACTGGTATAGGCACAAAAACCATAAAGTGACTATATTCTGCACAATAAAAAACATAAGGTGTATGCAATATTTCAGACATTTCAATATAGTCATAGTTATATTCGTAGGCATATGCAATTTGCCGTTTTATGATATTAACTTGGATGCTGTGAGTTTGTTTGGAGATTCATCCTTTTTATTTTTGCCGATTCTTAATTTGTATTGCAATAATGTACTCTATCGATTGAAATGAATGAATATTTTATTTAGTAAAAAAAAACATAAGGTGTAGAATTTAATTTACAGTATAATCAAAAGACATAAAATGATTTAACTTCCAATTAAATAAGGGTTTTTCTAACCTATGCAACATTGCATAGGATAAGAAACAATTAATACACCACTTTTTTAAATATAAATTACCATATTAATTATTATTTATGTTGATCTATTAATTGGGTAGGAGTAGAAAATATAAAATATTATTTTTCAAAAGAAAAATAATTAATATGATAATTTTCTAAGTAAGGAAATAATATATTAGTTGTCCTTATATTATATTGTTTTAATTATGCGTGTGTTCGTATGGGTCGCACAATGTTTGATGGTTAAAAATATAATTTATCATGAAGCGTGATTTGTGTTATAATAATCATTAATGTTTCAATTTTCAAAACTAAAACAATAGTTAATATTTTTAATAGTAATTTATTAGATAATTATTGTCTATTTAAATTTGAAACTTAAATTTGATTTTAAAATATCAGAATACTAAGAGATAGTCATTTTAAAAAAACATAAAAATAATGTATGAAACGGAATGCAAAGATTTTGTTTCTGAATTTTGTTCTTGTTTTAAATAAATTTATAAAAACAATTTTTTTTTTAAATTTTTTTTATGGAAAAAACAATTTTATTTATATTACTGAAACATCAACTTCTTTTTGAAAAGAAAATAATCATAAAAATAAAAGTCAAATCTTAAGTACTTTTGTAGGAGCGATTAAAAAATATAATGGGAATAAAATATTAAAGTAGGTTTTAGGTTATCTTTGAAAATAAAAAATAAGTTATAATTAATTGAAATAGTCACATTTTTAATACTATTTTTTAAATCTTATGATTTTATGAATTGGAATCTTATGATTTTATAGATTAAAAAGTTACACTGAACCTTATATATTTTGGAGTGCAGGAATGCCCAAAGTTTTTACTGGAAAACTTATTGCTTATAAATCGTTACTTTATATTTTGGAATGCTTTGAAATTCAATAATTTTTATTTAGAATTGTTTGTATATGCCAAATATAATTAGCAATTAAAAATAAAAAACCATCGACGTTCAAGTAACATATTTATTATGCAAAGCATTAAAAACAAAAAATCATTAAAAACAAAATTTTGTAACCCCGATTCACATATCCAAAAATGAGGTAAGGATGTATAAAAAATTAGGGTAATAGGAAGAGACATATATAATATAATGGAATAAAAATCTAAATGAAATCATTAATGCACTAATGACTATACATAATTTAAATATGATTAAAGTCGATATAAATATTAAATAAATATTATATATTTATGGTTAAGAAATATATATAAAATTATATACGAATTAAGAGAGAAAAATATCTTAAAATATGTCTGTCATATAAATATTAATTTAATTTATTAGGTTATATTAGTTGTTAGGATATACACATAAATTATGTTGAGTAATATATGAGTATATGATGTAGTACACTTCACACAGAATCCTGAGACATATGTGTCCGCTGCTTTATTCCATTTATAAAAATATGTGTAACTCATTCTATACAAATAATTGCAGTTAAATTTTTTCCGATTATAAAAATATTTGTAACGTATTCTCGTTTATAAAAATAATTGTATCAACAGTAGATTTTTTAACGTTTATAAAAATATTTATAACTTATTTCCGTAAAATTATTTTAATTTATATAATTGAATTAATTAATTAATATTTTAAATGTATTCCGTAAAATTAAAGAAAGTTTCTCAACCAACTCCATGGACCTCTTAAACACCACACAAAATTTCATTTTTACCCCTAACTTTCATAGATGCACATTCGGAAACAGCCCATATTTTGAAAAAAATAGGTTTTTTTCATAGATGCATCTACGGAAGCGTATAAAACATATTGAAACCTGAGATTTTTCTAATTAATTGGGAAAATCTCAAGCTCCGTAGATGCATCTACGGAACACTCTATTTGCAAAAACTCGTTAAACATCAATTAATTGAGAAACCTTTTTGTAGATGTAACCACGGAAGATTTTTCCTAATTAATTGAGAATTTGAGATTTCTCAATTAATTTGTAATTTAATTGGAGATTTTCCAAATTAATTGAGAAAATACCAAATTAATTAAGTTTGATTACATCTACGGAATCGTAGATATATCTACAGAACATTCTGATTTTTCCAATTAATTGAGAAAATCTCACGTTTCACTATGATTTAAGGGATTCCATAGATATATCTACGTAAAAAACCAATTTTTTTAAAAAATGTGCTTCTGAAGATACATATACGGAAGCATGAAAACAAAATGGACAATTCAGTTATGCATAAGAAAGGCCTGAGGTTCATTGATAAGTTCTCAAATTAAAATTGTCGTATAAAACTCTAAATTACATATAAATTAAAGTATATTATTTATGAAATGACAATTAAAAATAGTTTAATAAATATTTAGATACATAGTTTAAAAATAGGTTAATCAATATTTATTGATACATGATAAATAAAAATATTTTTCTCAATTTCTTTTCTCTCTACTTCTCTCTCACTTATTTCTTCTATTTCAAACACACTCTAAATGATTTTAATTTCTCTGTCACTTATTTCTTCTATTCCAATCTCACCATAAGTGATTTCAATAACCACATTTTTTTCCTTTTAAAAAATATATAATTTTAAAAACATAAATTTTTTAATATTATTTTCGGATGATAAAAACTGTTTTTTTAAGCCCACTGATTTTTAAAACCTAATAATATTATTGTGTAAATATAGTAGATTATAATAGTGTTCAATAATGAATGTTGAATTTTATAATTATGATTACATACTATTAACCTTGCAATACTATCACATCTCTCATAAATTTCAAATACAACCAATGTTTGGAATATTAATCATTTTGAAACATACATACAACCCATAAACATTTTGAAAATGTATTGTTTGAAATTAGTATTGTTTGGAATATTAATCATTTTAAAACATGGATATAACCGATAAACATTTTGAAATTGCACTGTTTGAAATATTAAAATTGCATTGAATATAGTAACCTAATATTAACCTAATAATTGTAAAATCAATTCAACCTCGGTAATATATAAAGGCTTTAATGCAAATAATCTGTAGAAAAAATAAAATAATTCAAATATTTGGATAAACTTTATTTCATGATTTATGTTTAATTTACTATTCTTGTTCCATGTCAAAAAGTATCATCTCTAAAGTTACTCACATAATGCAAATATAACAATTTCAAAATCAATGCAATTATACTACTGTTTTCCTGTAAATATTTTGACACTTAAAATTGCTTAAAACAAATGTCCAAGCATAATGACAGACTACATTTTGAATAATTTTCAGTATATTAATTATCTTGTAAGGTTTGAATTCTGCAGTACAGGTATACCATGAAAATTTTTTGATTTATAGGAAATTTAATGCTAATAATCCTCTTGGTAATTAACCTGAATCAATAGGTATTATTATGAGATTGATTTTCGAACCGGCCATATAGTACTCAAGAAGGATTTGAGGAGATATGCTTGCTTAATGTTCTTTTCCTAGAACCATCAAACATTTCGCCGACGCCAGAACATAAACAAAATGCGAAGAAAAATCACTGTAATCGTAAGCAAAACTATACTCCCCGCTGTTGCCACCATCCTTGTCATCGAAATTGAGAGCGAAACTCAACTGATCGTAGTTTAATGAAACTTATTTAACATTCACGTTGCGGCTCTTAATGTATTGAATAGTTGAATGAATGTTTTCCATCTCGGTCCAGCAACGATCTTTAACCACTCACGCACCTTCATCCATCTACGAAACCACCATCACTAACCTTTAATACAAAATCAAATTCACCCTAAATAAAATTGATGAATTAAAACAATCCAAAATCAAATTAATTTATATAAACAACCTAAAATCAAATTAATTCATATAAATAACCCACAATAAAATTGATTCATATCAATATTTAATTTGAATTCGAATTTGTTATACGGATCTGCGATGAATAACAAAAATCCCAAAAAAGTAAATGACTCATGAAAAATTTGTACCTTGGTGTTCTTATAGTCGCAGCTTTAGAGTTTAACCAAATGAAGTTTGCAGAGTATCCCTAATCGGAGCTTTGGAATAGAGAAATAGATTGGAATATGAAATATGAAAACACAATACATGAAAACACTGAGACATTAAAACAATTTCTGAAAATTTCAAAAAATACCAGTTTAGCAAAAAAGCAAATATATTGTGCTTTGATTGGAGGCTGATTGAGGATGAGAGTGTTGTTGAGGCTGAGAGGAAGATAAAATTGTTAAATCGTTAAATCATTGGAGGCTGATACAGTAAATCCTCCAACTCATTTTTCTGGCTGCATTCAAAGATTAAAAGTTAAATCGTTAAGAGACATTCGAAGATTAAATTGTTAACAAATATGAATATAACAAATGAACATAAAATAAAATAAACTTATTGTGTTGAGAATATAATTTGAAGGGTTTTGAAGAATTCTAAGATGGTGAAGAATGTAAATCGTTTGTTGCAGTTCCAAGATAGTTTAGGAAAACGCATGCTACATATTGATTCTTTCAAAAGAGTGTTTTGGAAGCTAACTTCATATTGATTCTTTCAAAAGAGTGTTTTGGAAGCTAAAGTAATGACCCTGGAAATTCGCTATTCCAAGCAGATTTTGTTGTATTCCAAGCAGATTTTGCTGTATTCCAAGCAGAATTCCAATACAAAGGCCACGTAATTATTAATGATGAAAAAGAAAATGGACATTGAGAGGTTACACAATGATTACAAAATATATCTTATTAATTATAATAATAAATGAGATACAATTACCGTTATGTCCCCGATTATCACCCTCAAATTGGTGATTATAAGGATAATTATAGGATTTCATATGTATTCTACTTTATTATATTAAAAGTAGATATATATATATATATATATATATATATATATATATATATATATATATATATATATATATATATATATATATATATATATATATATATATATATATATATATCATTCACTTTGATGACCATCATGAATGGATATTCAATAACTTTTTTTGCAATCTTATAAAAAAAACTTTCTGTAAACATATGATTATCCTATGGCAATGCTACACCCATTCATTTTACATACACATTATCTTCTGCATTGAAATTATGGCTTCTACATTATTCTAATAAGTGCCAAGGTGTTCCATATAATGGGAGCATTAAAATTTAATAGAAGGGCCAGACATTATGTTTTGAGGGTATTCATCAATGAATTACTCCAATATAACAAATACTCCCTCCGTTTTTTATTATAAGTCGTTTTAGACTTTTCACACAGTTTAAGAAAAATAATAATTGTTGTATGAAAATGAGAAATTATGAAGGTTTTTACAAAATTATCCTTCATTAATGACATATGGAAGATAAATTTATATAATTGAAAGAAGAGAGAGTAATAAATATTTAAGGATATAATAGGAAAAGTAGCATTAATTATTCATTGGAATTGTAAAGCGACTTATATTTAAATACAAATTTTTTTTCCAAAACGACTTATAATAAAAAACAGAGGGAGTACATGTGTAGGTGCATAAAGATACACAATCACTAAATCCATAATATTTTCACTTTGCTTTGCATTTTAGTCATTGATATGGTTATTATATTTGTATTTAACTAATCAATTTTACTAAAGTTTTGACACGTCAAGTTATTTAATGAGTTGGTAAGTAATAGATATGATGTACTTTCTTGGAAGACTATTGGTTGGTTTTGATTGCCAAAAAAGTTATTAAATAAAATGTTAAAGTGCTTCCCTTTTTTTCCCAAGCATATCCAATTACTTTTCACTTTTACCTGTTTTGATTAATGTATGTCCCATTATCAAAGTAGATTACTCATGTACGTTTTCTGTATGCAACAAATTAAGAGCTGTTAGAAGTGCCCATTCCTTAAAAAACAAGTCCACATGACGTAAGAACTTGATCATGATTACCATAGATAATTCTGATTAATTATTTTTTTATTATGTAAAATATTATTGTTTAATGTTGATGTTTTGGAATAAATAGAAAATTTTATGATGTTTATTATGATGTTGATTACCATAGAAAATTTTATTTTTAAATGGTTTGTAAATTGCACAAAAAATTAACTCGGTTTTTTTCTTTCATTTACTTATTTTATTTTATTTATTTATTTAAAAAAAATTCACTTGGTTTTTTTTAACAAAACTGCGAGGTTATGTTACACAGCTACAACAACGAATCTCTATCCTACATTTGTAAAGGAACAATGCTCAAGATATTGTCAAGATATCAATCAACAACAAACTATCTATACTCACCACCATATTTTTTTTTAAGAAAATATTTGCTCAAAATAATGAAATATTGGATTTTAAAGAAGGTTGAAAAAGTTTTTATGATAGATTGCAAGTGCAAACAATTATTTTTGCTTCAAGTTAAATAAAGAAGGAATATCTTCGTTTGAAAAATTTACTAGAAGTTAGATGCTTTCAAACTATTGAACTTGAAAAGAATGCGGACTAAAGGTATGCAACAAAATCTGAATTATAGCAAAGATTTGTTGAGGATATCTTTATAGACAATATAATATTTTTATAAAAAAAAACTTATTCACATCAGTTTTCAATTAAAACAGAGTGATAAATACTTTTTACTCCAGTTTTTTTCCATAATTGAGGGAATAATTAAGCTCATTTATTGAGGATATTCACCGTCCTTAAACAAATCTTTGTCGTCCATTTAATGAGTATCAATGCTCAAGACACTACTATTAGTGATTCACGTGAAAACATTAAAAAAAAATTCATTATCAAATCATTCTAAATATAAAAAATTGATAATGAAACATCATGAAGCACTTAAAACTATCTACATCCACCACTATATATCTTGTTCTCTTTCTTGTTAAAGCATTTGCCACGAAAAGTTCTCTATAATGGATTGCAAGAGAAAAAATTATTTGGGTTTAAGGTTTGTGTTTTTAAATATTTATTTGAGCATAAAATCATTTATATATCTTACCCTTTTTTTTCCGTTTTATATCATAATGCAAACAAAAACTATTGAAAATGTCCTAGCACCAACATTTGATCTTCCCCAAAATTAAATGATTCCAAGATATAACATTTTATCTTCACTGACAAATTAATTTTTAATTTAATATTCTATGTAAACAATGTAATATTCTAGGTAAAAAATCTAGTTTGTAAGAAAATTGATTTATTCATATTATGTGTAAACAATGTAATAAATTATTTTTTTTAAAAAAAATCTATCTTACCCCTTGGTTTTATTGATAAACCGAGAGGTATGATGCACTAGTTTTGTAAATAATAAAAATGTAGATGCTGAGGTTTGAACACATGTGTAGATAACTTAACCCCTCGATTTTTTGTTAATTGAGGGGGTAAAGTGACAGCTTTTCATGACGCCCTTCATTACATCGCTTTTGTAACCGAGGTTAAATGCATTTTACGTCTGAGGTGAAATGTGTTTTTTATATTTATGGTAACTCTACTAATTAGAATAGCTATTTTTTAGGGATATAGCCTCTAATTGTACAACATGCGTGGGTAAAAAAAATAAAAATGTATGAGATAAAGGGAAATTGAGTCAAACATGGAGCACTCAATACACCAAGTAACAAAAAGAATCGTGAATTACTTGCATAATAACCAAATAAGGTAAAATCAGAGTTAGATTACGTAGACCACAATATTTTAGACAATAATATTAACTTAACCTATAAATACCTCTTATACATTTTAATCATACACAATCAATCAAATCATACTATTTTTCGCAATATTATCTTTTATCTTTTTTACTTTACTTTTACTTTTGCATTTTTAGTTTAGTAGCTCATAAAAAAACTCAACTTCATACTGATCACTCTTTGGAAGAGTTAAAGAACCCACAATCGAGAAACATAATTTCTTCCTTAGCATATTAACTTGAAGTGCAAAAAAGAATTACATTTACATTTGAGAGCTATTAGTCAATTTCACATATAACTTATAAGTTTGATAACAAATTTAGCATGTACAGTGGGACACTATGACCATATTTACCGAAAATCTCAAATCGCATAATCATGATTAAAATTGGTGTATGCACATGTATCCTCGTAAAACTTTCAAACATCATGGACCTACCGTTAGGTTATTACCACTTCTTCTCAGAGAAATTTCCAGGTGATTTATTAATCGCTCCTTGGCATGTTTTCTGTTAGCTTATCTGACATACTAGAGGTCCAACTCTTGAGGTGCCTTCTAATGGAAAAAGATCATAGGAAAAAACATTCCTAAACTATTCGAGAACTATAGTCCAAGATGAATTGTACAATGAGAAACGCTTAAGAAAGCAACACACAGTGGTAAGGGCGTTGAGAGAAAAAACGGAATATTGTGAAGGCACACACCATATAAATAGTTGTCGCGGCTCTCGCCCAGTTTGAAGAGGTGAGGCAAAAGTCTCGTCACTCAAGGACGAACTTGTGGCAATATCCACCCAATATTTTGAAAGGGCAGGAAGACATGCTACCTTCTTTTACCCCAATCTAGATTTAAGTTGGATGGATCACTTTCATGTAGTTCGGGATGGTCGACTAGTGGATGATGAATAGTTCTCCATGTTTTGATCCTCTTGCAATATGCCCCTTTTTTATAATATTAGACGAAGACCCTAGAGTCGCTCATATTTTGGCCTATCACATATATACTACATATATCAATGTGTAAGCTAAATATATAACATGCTTTCTTGATTAACATCTTTATAATCTTTTGACATTTTCTAATCTTTTGACGTTCTTTAAATAATTTTATTTGATTCAAAATATTTATATGTTATTTTAACTTTTTATTTAATAAGTTTGTAGTAGTAATTTGTGAAAAATATTATAGTCTAGTTAGAAATATATATTAGAAATTAAATAGAAATAGAAATATTTTTGTTTACATTACTTGAATAGTGTAGGTGACACTCAATCAATCATAACCATTTAATTTAATTTATTATTAAGTTAATGATAATTTTAAAAAGTTGCCATGATAAATAAATAAATTAAATTCATCATCCTATCCTTCACCTTAATCTCTATATTATTAATCAACAAATTTAATATAATTATTAATAAGTAAATTTAATATCTACAAATAAATTACTAAATAAAATAAGGGTTAATACCTATTTTGCCCCGCTATATAGGGGTCATTTGAAAAACCCCCTGTAAAAAAAAAGTTGCAAGAATTTCCCTAACATTTCAAGATTCTCTCATTTTTTACCTTCATCACATCCAGTCACCAAAAAAGCTGACGTGGCAATTTGTTTGTATTTATTTTTTATTATTTATTATTATTTTTAATGACGTGGCTGGTTTATGTGGCATTTTTATTATTTTTTATTTATTTTAATTCCATGTGGCAATTTTTATTATTATTTTATTATTAAGTTGTTAAAATGCTAAAGATTAAAGCTTAAAAATATGGTCTCAACGGAAATTGAACCCAAGACCCAAAGCTTACAGGATACACAACGTTACCACTAAGCTGCAGCTTTGTTCTTGACATTTAGTTGCCTTTGCTAATACTTAATAGATACTGAAAACGTTATTATAAACCAAAGAATCGTACTTAATTGCTATTTAAAACGTTATTATAAACCAAAGAATCATAATTAAGAATAGATACTTAATTGCTATTTAAAAATAATGCTCATATAAAGAAAATTTGAATGGGATAATAGCTACAATATTTTTTAAATCACATTATTTTATATAAATAGTATCTATATAAATCATTTATTTAATTTTAAAATAATTTTAATATTCTTAACATTAAATTTTTACAGTATATTGATGTTAAATTATTAATTATTATATAAAACATAAAAATATTTTAATTTGGTTCAGTTAGTATAAACTAAATTAATTATATATAATTATATTAATTAATTTAAAACTAGTTTAATTAATCTAGTTAAATTAAAACTAGTTAAAATTATTTAAATTAAAAATAAATTAATTTAGTTTATAATAATTTAATTTAGTTTATATTTTATAATTTATTTAACTTTAACAGTAAAATAAATATTAATTACTATTTTATTATTTAACTAATATTAATTAATAATGTTAACTATTAACTAATAAATATTAACTAATGATTATTAATTTAAATATTAACTATTAACTAATATATTACTGTATATGTACATTATTTTTAGATAGTAATTTAAATATTAAAGTTATTTAAATATTAATAATTTTTAAATATAAATGATATTTAATATTTTCTAAATATTAATGTATTAACCTTAATATTTAAACTAATTTATGTAATTAAAAATAAACCAAATTAAAACTAAATTAAAAATAAAATAAATTAATTATATTAATACTATATTAATTATATAATTTAAAACTAGTTTAATTAATATAGTTAAATTAAAACTAGTAAAACCTATTTAAATTAAAATACAGTATGCTATTAATACCATTCGAAGTATTTAATGAACAAAACAAACCACTTAGCTTGGTAGTTAGACGTTTGGATTTTCAAATGTAAGGGAGTGGGTTCAACTCCCACTTCCAACAAATTTTGGTTATTTAAAATGTTTTGACATATCAACCAAAAATTAATATAATATAAATTGCATACGTGGCATTATAAATAATAATAAATAAAAATAAAAATCCACATGGGCCATCCACATCATTAGAAATAAATAAAAAATAAAAAAAATACATGCCACGTCAGTTTTTTTGCTGAGAGAATCTTGAAATGTTAGGGAAATTCTTGCAACTTTTTTTTTGCAGGGGGGTTTTTCAAATGACCCCTATATGGCAGGGGGAAAATAGGTATTTATACTATTCTTTTTTTTTTTGATAAGCAGTATTTATACTATTCTATTAACACAAGAAAGAGGTACTCGACCTGTGCACGATATAGGTTTTTAACTCATTGGCAAAATACCCTTTTTTGTCCCTTATGTTAACTTCGGGGTTCATTTTGATCCCTTAATTTCAAAAAGTTTCATATTGGTCCCTTAACGCTTCAAAAGGTGTCATTTTAGTTCTTTTTGTCATATTAGCGACTGATTTAGCGACCAATTTTTGAGTTTTTCCGTCGCTAATGTGATAAAAATGACTAAAATGACATTTTTTAAAGAGTTAAGGGACCAAAATGACGCTTTTTGAAATTAAGGGACCAAAATGAACCGAGGTTAACATAAGGAAAAAAAAGTATTTTGTCTAACTCATTCCATACTCCCTACCCAAATAAACATTTTTTAATTTAACTTAATAATGTTAATTACTTATTTTATTGAATTATATTTTTTATTTCAAATTGTTGATTTATTAATCTCAAATTTATATTAATACATTAATATAAATAAATATTTCTTTCATAGATGGATCTCTAGCTACCCCATTCACCTTTAAAATTTAGTAAATAATAAATTATTTTATAAATAATTATGATAGTTTTTATAATCATGGAAAAACTCAGATCTATTTATTACAAAAGAAAAAAAAAACTTGTTTATTTGTCATAACTCGGGTCTTTGAGTTTTTCTTTTTGCACCCATTGAACAATAAGTATGGATTTTTAGTTGGGCTATAAATTACCAGAAGTGGTGGATTTTGTTAATTTGGCAAGTAAGGAATGGCGATGAATTACTTTTCACGCCTCCATCTATTATTTCATTTCTATGATCTAGAGTTCAAAATAGTGAATGAATGACTATTGAATTTTGACAGTTTGAATGTGTATCTTCAAAATAATTTGTATGGTCTGCACAGCCTGGAACCTTGTTTTGAGTAAATATTTGTTGGAAAATTAATTATTATAGATTGTGGGTTTATAAATTAAAATAATAAATTTTATTCAATTGTAGTTTAAACTACTCTTTGGTTCCCTTTATTTTATCTATTTCATGAAATATTCTTTATATTTTGATTTTGTTATGAAATAAGGAGAAAGAAGATAAAAAAGATGAGAGAAAGATAGAATGATTCTGAATTATTTCATCCGTATATTTCCACAAAGAGATTGGTCCTATTTATAGGACAATATTCAGACAATGCAATAAATACAAATTGTTATAAATAAGGAATAAAATCATTGGGAAACAAATATTCAATTATTCATAACACTCCCATTTGAATGTTTGTTTTGGATATGCCTCGTTAAAACCTTCACTAGAAAAAATCCAGTGGGAAAAAATCTAGTGAAAGAAAAAGAGTACAATATCCTTTTAAAATAAATTTATTTCTCCCCCTCAGCTGAACGTTCATTTCTTTGACGATGAAGACCAAACTTTTGTACTAGCTGATTAAAAGTTCTACTTGGGAGTGACTTTGTGAAAAGGTCTGCAAGATTATCACATGAACGGATTTGTTGGATGTTTATATCACCATTCTTCTGAAGATAATGAGTGAAAAATAACTTTGGAGAGATGTGTTTTGTTCAGTCTCCTTTAGTGTAACGATCTTGCAATTGAGCGATACATGGCGTATTATCTTCATATATGGTCGTTGTATTTGTTTTTTCAGAAGACAAACCACAAGTATTTTGTATGTGTCTGATTAAGGATCTCAATCAAACGTATTCTCAACTTTTCTCATGTAATGCTAAAAGTTCTGCATGATTAGATGAAGTTGTTGCTATTGTTTGTTTCACCGATCTCCATGAAGTAGTTGTACCACCACATGTAAGTAAATAACCTGTTTGTGATCTACCATTGCGAGGATCTGACAAGTAATCTGCATCTTCATAACATGTTAATTCGAGTCTGGATACTTTGGTATAAAACATACTAGTGTCTATTGTAGCGTTAAGATAACGAAGTATATGTTTGACTCCATTCAAATGTCTTCGTGTAGGTAAAGAATTACATCTTGCTAATAAATTGACTGCAAATGATATATCAGGCGTGTATAGTTAGCAAGGTACATCAGTGCTCCAATCACACTGAGATATGGTACTTCAGGATCAAGCAATTCTTCATCCTTTTCTCAAGACCTGAAAGGATCTTTCTCTACATCTAATGATCTAACAACCATTGGAGTAGACAACGGGTGACATTTGTCCATATAGAAGTATTTTAAAACTTTTTCTATATAGCATTCTTGATGTACAAATATTCATTTGTCAAAATGCTCAATTTGTAAACCTAGACATAATTTTGTCTTTCCTAGGTCCTTCATCTCAAACTCTTTCTTTAAACAATTCATAGCTTTTGGAAGCTCTTCAGGAGTTCCAATAATATTTATGCCATCAACATAGACAACTATTATTGCAAATTTCTTTCCTGATCTTTTTATAAAAATACAAGGACAAATGGAGTTATTTGTATATCTCACTCTAAGCAAATATTCACTAAGACGGTTATACTACATGCGTCCAAATTGTTTCAAACCATAGAGAGATTTATTCAATTTTATGGAATAGCTTTCTCAAGATTCGAAATTATGTGTCTCTGGTATATTAATCCTTTAGGGAGTTTCATGTAAATGTCACTATCAAGTGAGCCGTATAAATAAGATATTACAACATACATCATGTTCATATTAAGCCCTTCAAGTACTATAAGGCTAATAAAATATAGAAAAATTAATTGAATCCACTACAAGTGGATATGTTTCATCAAAACCAATCTTAGGTCTTTGTGAAAATCATTGAGCAACAAATCAAACTTTTTACCATTCTTATTCTGCTTTTTCACAAAAACTCATTTATATACCATTGATTTTTACACCTTAAGGTGTTCAGACTACAGGTCCAAAATTGAGTCACTTGTAAAGTGAGTTTAAATCTTATTCAATTGAATATGTTTATTTTGGCCAATTCTCGCTTTGTCTACAATCTTTAATAGACTTTGACTCATGATCCTCTTTGTCATTTAGCGTTATATTGTACATAAATATATCATCAATGTCAACTTCGTATCAGTTCCATTGTATTCCATTTTGGACATAATTTATCGATCTCTTTATTTTTATAAGTTTCAGGTACCTGATCAATATCTTCAGGAAATGAAATGTTTATTATGTCGAAGATTCTTTTAGATTTTCTATATCCTCACATGGGTCATCTTTAATTTTAGCTTATTTTCTTGGTAAAGAATTATTAATATTGGAACCGACTTTTCTACCATGCTTCATGGACGGTTTCAATTCATTTTCTATATTAGATTATCCAACAGGAGAATCCACTTCAATTGTAGTATTAGCAGATGTAATTGGTTGTATAAAATTTGCAAATGAATAATCTTTCCAACTTCTGGTTCATATTATTTTGTACGAGGATCAAGATCTAAAATTGTTCATTTGAACTTCTTGTTCATGATTTTAGCTGCTTATTCCCTCCCCCTAATATTGGGAAAATTAATTTATCAAGTGATAATCAGCCTATTGGGCTGCAATCAAGTATTTGATTATTTGCTCAAATTATATTCTCTAAATTGATATTCATATTAATTATATTTTTTCAATATTCTTTTATGACTCATCTTAATGTATTATATTGGAGCAATTGGAATATACACAATGCATCCAAATGTTCACTTAGATGAGAAGTATTAGAATAAATTATGGAGGACTAAGATATAGTATCTTGTTGGTTTGTTGAAAGTATTTTTGGGTAAATATTTTCGGTAAGATATCGTATCCACAGGGATTGGTTAATATCACTGCCGTTCTATAGTTGTTTATTTTGAGTTAGGAAAATTGAGTTTGGTTTGTTTTATACTTCTAATATCAAAAGCAAATAATAAAATAAAAGCAAGTAAAGAACTTTGTGTTAACAAGTAAAGAAAGATGTTGAGCCTTTAGGGTTCATCAACCTAATCCTATACAATTATTAATTAATTCACAATAGAACAATCCTTTGAATCATTATCTTCACTTATCCTCAAATAAGATTCCATGTCTGCAAATCAAATTAGATAACTTTTACCGGTATGAGATTCGATCTCTCCAAATATCAATAACGATAATAGTAATTAAGAACGATAATTATGAAAACCCAATTACAATTCCATCTCTGCAAATTGCAATTGAATCAATATAGTAACCTAGGGCAAAAGTAAAAATCCTCTCTTTCGATCGAAGATTCAACAATGATGTAAATTAAAGCAAGGTTTCTTATTGATAATAAATTCAAACAATTGTTCACAGGAATTAATCAATGGTATTGTATATTCATAGGTTAACTACTACCTTAGACTCAACAAGAGGGATTTAGCTCTCCATGGACATGAAGAACACACAAAGATTAATGGAAGAATTCATCTTCATCAAAGGAATGTCTTCGCTTGATAGAGAATTGGTCTTCTATTGATGATTGTGGCTGCACCTTCAGATTCCTCTCCTAATTTCGCTCTTGCCAAAATTCTCTAACTCCTTTTTCTCTTGGAAGCTAGGGCTTTTAAACAGAATTTTTGGGCTTTTAACGCCGAGACCGCGGCGCGGCAACGGGCTGGCGCGGCGCGCCCCTCAAACAGAGGTATTTTCGCGGCGCAAGGAAGAACTCTCGCGGCGCGACCTTTGCAGAAACCAACTTTTTCCTTTGCCTTTGAGACTTCAAGCTCTCTATCCTCCTCATGTTCTTCTTAAGTTCCAATTCAGCTCAAAACCTGCAACAATAACACCCACAAGTGATTCGATTTGCTTTATACATGAACTAAACTTATTCAGTTCACTTCTTCATAAAAACCTATGGATTCATCACATTTTGCATTGGTTTGGAGACTAAATCACTTCTATTAACACATGAATTTACCATTAATTTACTCCTAACAAACTCTCCCCAACTTAGAGTTTTGTTTGTCCCTAAACAAAGTTACTTACCTCCAGCAAAGTTTACCGACAATCAAGCAACAAGTTTTTTCAAAAAGTTTTTCTCAAGTGGTTCAATCCAGTAACTAAGTCAAATACTCCTCTTCTACCTGCAAACTCAGAATATACACATGAAACAAACTTTGAAAGCAAATTACCTCCAGAAGTTCAAAACACTACACAATTGTAATTGAATCAGCACTAAACACTCTCATCAAAAAGTATGATGAATAAAAAAAAGGGTTAAACTCTCATCCAAACAATTAAATCAACAAAGATCCATATCATACATTCACCAAATTGCTCGCATCAAGTCTTGTGGAATCTGAGAATCAGAAGGTCTTTCTATGGTTGTAATGTGGTTTAGATTCAAAGAAAAGAAGATAATCAAGGGTTGTTCCTAATATAGGGAAGCATCCAATTCATAACTTATTTCTTTTTCTCTAAAACTCTACTTCCTTTACCTGTCCATCTTTTTTCATTCATTCGTAGCTTGATTCTTCTTTTTCACTTTTTTTTTCAACAATCGTTATATTCAAACGTTGTTACTTCTCTCTAAATTTTTTTTTTCAAGCTACGAATTTCTTTTATCCTTCACAGATTACCACATGTACTTACTCTTCTTTTGAATTCGACTCTCCCCAACTTGGAGATCAACCTATATTCAGATTATATGAATGCTCCCCTACTTTCTAAAAAGGTCAAAGAGAAAACACATCACCAAATTTTATGGTTGATGGTCCTGAACAAAACTTTTTATTGAGATCAAACCTCACCAGCTATTTTCTTGGTACATATTATGATACTTATCTTGACCTCAGGCTCAAAGAATGGTTAGCAAAAAGATCACACTCTCACAGAAGAAAATAAGTTTTACGTTAGAATAGGCTAAAAGAACTCTCAGATTCAAACAAGTGCCTAAATCACTTTCACAGATTTCCACAAATGATGCAACAACCGGTTTAGCATGATACAAACACGTCAAAATAATTGATGGTCTCCTGCATATAGTAAACAATGGAAAGCTTTCCTCACAATGGTTAAGGCTAAGCTGATCCAATCAACAATGTACCATAAAGAACTTCTGACAGTATTTACTAACACCTTAAGTTTCATTGCACACATTAAGAGTTTGAGTCTGAAAATTCATACCTGCCTTGTCACTTATTGAAAAAGAGAGTGAAAACTTAATTTTTTTTTTTCAAAAAATTTCACTCACTACCACTTTCACGCATGTTGCTCCATTGTTGGTACTTTGCTTGAGATTTTCATTATGCTGTGGAACTACTCATTCTAAACTGGGGACAAAATAACAAAAATAAAAGCATAAAATTGAAAAATGCAAAAGAGTAAATCCACCCCCAAACTTGAACTAAACATTGACCTCAATGTTTCAGAACAAGCCCGAGAGGGTTGACTCACAGAGGGTATTGCAATATCCATTGCCTCTTCCTAGCTTTCACCAGAAAGGTTCCCTTATTATTTCCTGAAATAAAAATAAACAAAACAAAATAAAACATTAGAAGTGTGGGTTACCTCCCACAAAGTGCTTCGTTTAACGTCGCCTGGCTCGACGGTTCATGGTTGAATCATCAACCATTGTCTCTTTTCCTTGGTACTTTTCTTACCAATGTGAAACCCCAAAAGTATTTCATGTTTGCTTGTTTGGTTTCTTCATCCTTAATTCTTACCACTTCAACTCGCGATCTCTCTTCCTTCATTTGTTTTTTCCTCTCCTCAAGAGAGATAACCTCCTTACCCGTTAATTTCTTCGTCGGTGAGAACCTATCCTTGACAAATGTTGGCTTTAACTTTAAACCTTCTAAAAATGGGATGGTGATTTGCAAACGGCTAAACATTTCCATTGGTCAAAAGCAATGACTCTCCTTCCCTTCTTTATTAGGAACTTGTGGAGGAAGTAATTCCAATGAGAGTTTATGCTCATTTGCATTACTACTCTTCTTCAACTCTAAGTCCACCATCTTCTCTTTTGAGAAAGTTTCAACTTTTGAAGTTTCTAACTCATTCACAACTTCTTTAATTATATCCTCCTTTTTTGTTCCTTCGACTAACACATCATCTACTCTTTTAGGAGGTCTTGGATAAGGTAGCTTCATTGAGAGCTCATACTCAACTTCTATATTTTTCTTTATGTTCATATGCTCTATATTATCCTTTTCAACAACATCTTCCTTGTCATCATCATTGTTTTCAACTTCCTCATCAATCCCTTTTACACTCCTTATAGAAGTAGCATTGCAGGTTTCTACACAAGTCATAGGGTTTTGAAAGGTTGAGACTTGACTTACATTTTGCTCGGTGAGGAATTTGGTAAGTTGAACATCTTGCGTTTCCCGGTTTTGTTGAATGGCTAAAGAGAATTGCATGAATTGATTCATGGTTTCCTCTAACTCAGAGGGTCCTCTTTGATAACCTTGATTATAATGTGAAAACCCTTGTTGTTGGTATTCATGGTTAGCCATATGATACTCCATCGCATCTTCCGGTGTGCACCATCCGATATCATGAAACTCATTAACTTGAGGTGTGAACTGTGACACACTTTGAAGGAGATACTCCATTTGTTGAAAAAGGATCTCGTTTTGAGCATGAATCGCGTCATTTGTATTTGGGTCAAACATTCTGACAAACAAACATCTACAAAACTAGCAAACAAGTGAAATAACAAGATAAAAAAAAAATTTATATACAAAAAATCAAAATTAAAATAAGAAAATAAAAATTAAAACTCAAAATAAGAACTATTGCAATGCGTGCAATATTGACACCAATCCCCGGCAACGGCGCCAATTTGTTGAAAGTATTTTTGGGTAAATATTTTCGGTAATATATCGTATCCACAGGGATTGGTTAATATCACTGCCGTTCTATAGTTGTTTATTTTGAGTTAGGAAAATTGAGTTTGGTTTGTTTTATACTTCTAATATCAAAAGCAAATAATAAAATAAAAGCAAGTAAAGGACTTTGTGTTAACAAGTAAAGAAAGATGTTGAGCCTTTAGGGTTCATCAACCTAATCCTATACAATTATTAATTAATTCACAATAGAACAATCCTTTGAATCATTATCTTCACTTATCCTCAAATAAGATTCCATGTCTGCAAATCAAATTAGATAACTTTTACCGGTATGAGATTCGATCTCTCCAAATATCAATAACGATAATAGTAATTAAGAACGATAATTATGAAAACCCAATTACAATTCCATCTCTGCAAATTGCAATTGAATCAATATAGTAACCTAGGGCAAAAGTAAAAATCCTCTCTTTCGATCGAAGATTCAACAATGATGTAAATTAAAGCAAGGTTTCTTATTGATAATAAATTCAAACAATTGTTCACAGGAATTAATCAATGGTATTGTATATTCATAGGTTAACTACTACCTTAGACTCAACAAGATGGATTTAGCTCTCCATGGACATGAAGAACACACAAAGATTAATGGAAGAATTCATCTTCATCAAAGGAATGTCTTCGCTTGATAGAGAATTGGTCTTCTATTGATGATTGTGGCTGCACCTTCAGATTCCTCTCCTAATTTCGCTCTTGCCAAAATTCTCTAACTCCTTTTTCTCTTGGAAGCTAGGGCTTTTAAACAGAATTTTTGGGCTTTTAACGCCGAGACCGCGGCGCGGCAACGGGCTGGCGCGGCGCGCCCCTCAAACAGAGGTATTTTCGCGGCGCAAGGAAGAACTCTCGCGGCGCGACCTTTGCAGAAACCAACTTTTTCCTTTGCCTTTGAGACTTCAAGCTCTCTATCCTCCTCATGTTCTTCTTAAGTTCCAATTCAGCTCAAAACCTGCAACAATAACACCCACAAGTGATTCGATTTGCTTTATACATGAACTAAACTTATTCAGTTCACTTCTTCATAAAAACCTATGGATTCATCACATTTTGCATTGGTTTGGAGACTAAATCACTTCTATTAACACATGAATTTACCATTAATTTACTCCTAACACTTGATGCGAATAAATATCTTAATATCATACTTTAGGTGTTTCAAATATATACTTTATAATTGATGATCCCATAAGTATCAACCATATAATTAACTTTAGACGTCTAAAGAATGGATCTTCAGGTCCATTTTCTTTTTATGAACATATATTACATGATGTTCAATATCAATTTTAATAATATATGTGATACTTATACATGAATTTCTAAAAAAATCCAGAAAACAAGATCTTAGTCTAATTAGTTGAGAAAATAATTTCACAAACTTCTGGTTGTGAGTAGACATATGCATGATCTTTTAGTCGATGCAACAATTAATGTCATAAAAACTCAATTTCTCAATTTTTCTTTTGGAAACACACAAATTTTATTGGATTGAAGAAACTTCTGGTTCTTCAAAACTAATTCTCGCATCATAATACATCTGAGATGACCCAACCAATTTTGCCAACAATACACTTAAGTGTGATATGTAAACTTCTGGTTCACAATAATACATAAGATTCTATTCTTTTAATTTGTTTTAATCTCTAAATGACTTGCGAGTGATAAAATTTTCGATCTAGATAAACAAAGAAATCACGAATCTCTAAATGACTTAGAAGGTATTAATTTTATCATCATAAAAATATTTTACAATACGCATTCATCGTACATAAATTGAATATAAATATTTATTCTCATAAGATCAATTTCATTAATCATCGTATTATTAATATAGTAATTAATCAATAAATACTATATATAATAATTTGTGATATCTCACAAATATTTTATGATTCTATCAAATATCCAAAAAAAATAAAATTTCCATTTCACTTATTTATCTCAATCATGTCATATATAGATCTTTGAAAATTATTTAATTTATTCTCAATAAATTAATTGAGTAGTATTTAACAATAAAATGAAATATCTTAAATCTTATTATTTGTACATATAAATACACATATCAAATATATTATCACAATATAAATATTAGATGCACACCCTTACAATAAATTATAATAGACTCAAATTGAAAGTAGATATTAATATATTTTATACACACAAAACTTTCTGTTATAATAAAATATATTGATTTTTTTTCTAAATTAAAATATCACAAATAATTTTAAAATCAAAGTTAATTTTAAAATTTCTAAATCACAAAAATAAATTTATCCAACTACTAAGGAGACATACTTTTATATTCAACAAAATACTAACTTTTCAAATAAGTAATAATTGATATAATCTATAATATCTCAAACCGGTAATAACTGGTACCGTAACAATTTTAGAGAGTTTTTAACATAAAAAAAAAAATCTTTACAATAATACAAATATTTATAATTCTTTAGGGATGCTTGATAAGTTCTTCAAGCTCTATATAATAAATTATTATTTGACTATCCTTTAGGGATGTTTGATAAGTTCTTCAGGAACTCAATCACACAAATCTTTTATTAATAAAAATAATAATATTTGCAATCCTTCAGGGATGCTTGATAAGTTCTTGAGGAACTCAATCACAAATCTTTTATTCATAAAAATAATAATATTTGCAATCCTTCAAGGATGCCTTATAAGTTCTTCAGGAACTATATAAATAACTTGTTTTGCTATCCTTCAGGGATGCTTCAGGAACTATATAAGAAATTCAATATATTTCGATCCTTTAAGGATTCTTCATATGTTCTTCAGGAACAATATAAGAAATTCAATATATTTCGATCCTTTATGGATGCTTTATATGTTCTTCAGGAACAATATAAAAAATTCAATATTTTTCAATCGTTTAAGGATTCTTCATATGTTCTTCAGGAACAATATAAACTTATTATATTTCTATCATTCATGGATACTTGATAAGTTCTTCAGGAACTAAATATTAAACTATTATTTTGCTATCCTTCAAGATAGTTTGGTAATTTCTTCAATAATTATATGATAAAAGGTAAAAAAAAACTTAAAAGAAATGATCAATATTACCTCTAATAATTAGAACTTCAATTTTTTTCATGTTTGGTAGAGTTTCGTGCTGATAACGTGTTATGGAATAAGGAGAAAGAAGATAAAAGAGAAGAGAGAAAGATAGAATGATTTTGTATTATTTCATCGGTGTAGTCATCGGTGTATTTCTACAAAAAGATTGATTATATTTATAAGACAATATTCAGACAATGCAATAAATACAAATTATTATAAATAAGGAATAAAATCATTGGGAAACAAATATCCAATTATTCGTAGTAGATTTCAAGTAATATTGGTTTTTATATGTATTTAAAATTGATGATGTGTTTATTTTTAAATGATGTATCACTTGTGAAACATGACAAACAATTATATAAAAAATTTATAAAATTTTAAAAGTAAAATATATAAGTTACATGTTATTAAAAAATGGACATATTATCAATTTTTTATGTAAAAAGTGAGGAAGAGACCAAAAAGCAATTGTGGACCTTTCAAAATAAAAATGATAAATTAAAAATTATTAGAAAATAGACACATCGTCAATTTTAAATGCAAAAATGTGAGGTGAACCAAAATTGTGTTAATTTGAAGAGCCTTGCTATAATGATACAAAAACTTACACCTATATTTTACACCATAGGAATTATGTGAGTGTTGTCTCCAATTTTATACTTGCACTTATTTTAAAGATCATATAAAATATTAAATAAAATCATATTTTTTACGGTGTAGTGTCAAAATTGGATGTGAATTTAGCATTCTTCTAATTTGAAATAGGAGAAGTATTTTTTATGAATGTTGTAAAATAAAGAAACTGAAATTGTATTTAATTTAAATCTTAATATTACTTTATTTTAATAATATTTTACTTTTACGATTGATTTAGTGGCCAGCACTATTAAATATGAGATATTTGTTTTCATTATCCATTGTTCATTGTGTTCTTGTTACAAGGGATCTTATTAACATATTGGAAGATGTAATTAGAAGATGATTTCCTATTTTGACATGTCCTAGAAGGAGCACATGATTGATATTTCAAATTAGGCATGTCCATTCCTATCTATGTTGCTAGTCAGAAATTCTTGAAAAGCATCCTCATATCTTTTAGATTTATACTCACTTCTAAAATATTGAAATGTTTGAAGTTTTAAAGAATTATTTTTTCAATTTTTAAAATTACAATCTCTTCTTTTTTTCAAGTTTTGTGATGTTCTACTGACCGATCATAAGTCATTTTAAGACCTTTGGGTTTATCACCCATTCTCTAAATATTATCAAGTAACTCACTTATGGTTATAAGAAGTTCATTGCGAGATAAATTAGAAACTAACTCACCTTCATCATGATCATAACTTATTGTGTCACCAAGTTACGCACTAGAGGATGTTAAAGCTATTAGAGCAACATTTGCATGTTCCTCATCTTTGTGATAGCAAGGTTGTGTTTTAAGTGATGTCAAAACTTGCAAATTCAAGTATGGATGCGTCTCAAACCAACACAACAAAGTAGGAAGCCTTGAGAATCTCAAAAATGGTATTTTCTGATGTTCAAAAGGTATAGGTCGGCCTACACATGGCTCAGGTCGACTCACTTACTCAAGAACTGGCAATTTTGGTGGTTTGAGGTCTTCAGGTCGACCTACAAGTTGTTTAGGTCGACGTAAGGATTTTTTAATAGACCCCGGGTTTGTTCAGGTCGACCCTTAGGTCGACGCATGAAGGCCTTAGGTCGACGCACACAATGCTTAGGTCGACGCATACCAAGTTTTTCTTTCTCTGCTGAAGCCACAGGTTTGCTCAAGTCGACCCTCTCAGTTGCTCAGGTCGACCTGTCGCTAAGAAAAGCTGTTTTTTGTTGTTTTCTATTGCTTTGGCTCCACATGACATATAAATGATTCATTTTGGTTATTTCAAAAACAACAAGAAAAGTGAAAATAGACACAAAGCTCTCATCATCTTCAACCTTTCACTCATTGATTAATAATCACACATAACAATCTTTATCAATCAAGGTGAGGAACGTGTGTTGATAAGGTTCGACGGTAGATTCGGTTCTTGTTCGAGTTGAGAGTTAGTGGGTTTTTCTTGAATAAAATCTTAGGGTTTTATCCTCCAAGATCAAGTGTGATTTGGGGGTTTTTGACGATTGCTTCGCTTCACAATTATTCAGTCGTGCTTAAGGGTTTGAGGGATCAGTGATTCGTTCAACAAGCTAGAAACAACCGGAGGATAAGGAAGGAAGGATCGGGGTCGAGATTCATCAAGATCGTCGACAATCACTTGGTTCTACTTGAATCAAGGGAAGAGAAGAGTTTAATTTCAATTTTACTGCATAATTGTAGTTGGTGATTGGTAACTTCTTCTCTTGTGAACAATTTGCATTCAATACAATTTATCCTTATTCTATTTGGAATTAGGGGCAGACGTATCCTATGCGAGGACGACAGGAAATGCCTAAACAAATTACGTGTTCTTTTTCGTTATCGCAATTCTCTTTCGTTTTTGTGTGTGGCAAAGTTTGTGTTTCGTGAAGAGTTGAAAGTTCGTGACATATTGCTCACCAAGTGTTTGACAAAATACCAAACACAACATTTGCCGCCATTTCTAACAAACAGTATATTGTGAGTAATAACTACTAGTGTGCAACTTCAATAATTGATAATTTCGTTAAATCGTAAAATTCTAATTCATCGATTGTTCATTGGTTTACGCATATCCGGCTTCCAATAACTAAGGTCGTTCTAGACGATATATTACTTCAGGGGCAATAAAGTTTTTAAACACAAAAAATTTGTTAAAGTTTGAAAACGGGGATCTATTAACCCCCCTCTAGATCCACCTTATCGTCTAACAAGTGGTATCGCGAGCGCCGGTTTATCTAGTGTTCACATATAACTTTTTGAAGCTGGAAAACGATCCAAAAGGGGCGTATAATAAAGCGCCCGTTTTCACCGGAGAAAACTATAATTATTGGAAAGACTGTATGCGTATTCATATCAACTCTGTTCATAGAAAAATCTGGAATGTCATCCTCGATGGTCCTGTGGCTATTACCATAACCAAAGATGCGGGTGTTACCAGACCTAAACCAGAAGCACAATGGGATGAAAAAGATGAAAAGAATTATGCATATGATTGGAAAGCTAGAAACATGATTATAGCTTACTTAGGGGTTGATGAGTATTTTCGCGTATCACATTGCGAAACAACTAAGGCAATGTGGGATGCTCTACAAATCGCTCATGAAGGAACAAATGATGTTAAGCTAGCTAGAATCAATACTTTGACGCAAGAGTTTGATCTCTTTCACATGAAGCAAGGTGAAACCATTACGGAAATGCAAAAGACATTTTCTCATATTATCAATCGCTTGCACACTTTAGGATATATTACTCCAAATGCTATTGCTACTAATAAAGTTTTGAGATGTCTTAGTAGGGAATGGCAACCAAAGGTCACGACAATCAAAGAAGCCAACGATCTTACTACTTTGGATCTTACGGCTCTATTTGGAAAGCTTGAAGAACATGAACAAGATCTCATGAATCTAAGCAAGCATGAACAGAAAGAAAAGAAAGAGAAGTCAAAGGACACCGAAAAGAAGTCTATTTCCTTAAAGGCTTCAAGTTCAAAGTCATCCACCAAAGATGCGTGTGGTAGTGAATCTAGTGACGAAGATGATAGTCCGGATGAAGATATGGGACTGTTCGTGAGAAAATACAATGGGTATCTTTGTAAGAATGAAATCAAGCATTCGGATAACTATCTTGTCGACTATAGACGTCAAGCAAAGTCTAACAAGCAAGATGATAGTAAGTGAACTAAATCTAAAGGTTCTTGTTTCAACTGTGGTAAGCCGGGTCACTACAAGCCGGATTGCCCCTCGTTCAAGAAAAATAAGGCAACGAATAAAACTCAAAACAAGTCAACAAAAGTTAGGAGAGCCTATATTGCTTGGGAAAGTGAGAGTGGCTCATTTACCAAAGATAGCTCAAGTGATGAAGAGGAGACGGTCAACCTATGTCTCATGGCACATCAAAAGAAGAAAAAGATTGTAAGTCACGACAAGTATAATAATGTTGATAAAATGTCTTATTTTGAGTTACAACATGCCTTTGATACTTTACATCATGAAGCCAAGGAAGCTTTCAAACGCTTGGCTTCAAATAAGAAAAAAATTTCATACCTTGAGAAAAAGGTTTCTGAATCCAAAAAGGAAGTGGAAATCCTTAAGAAATCTATGATAGAAGGTATCAAAGACAAGAGCGAAAATGATAAGAGTTTTTGGTTTAGATGGGGTGGATGTGAATCTTGTCATATTTGGCAAAGAGAGGTTAGAACTCTCAAAACCAAATTAGACAAAGCTTCACAACCCAAGGTTACCTTTGCTATTGATCAATCCCAATTTAGAAATAGTATGATAAATCCCTATCAAAGATACACTTATGTGATAAAATATCAATCAAGAAAATGTAATGACCATACAAACATGAAATGCCTATATTGTTGCAAAACGGGTCATACCATTAGAAAATGTCGCTTTAGAAGATTCTTGGTTCCTAAAGGAATTTTAAAATGGACTCCCAAGAGCAACCTTTGTTTCACTCATACACAAGGACCCAATGAAAATTGGTTACCTATTTCCCTTGTTTAAAATTGTAGGTGGAATGTCTTGAGTCTTCCGAGAAAAGATGGTTTCTTGATAGCGGATGCTCAAGACATATGACGGGTGACTTATCCTTATTCCATGACTTTGTGGCTAAGAAGAAAGGATTTGTCACCTATGGTGATAATAATAAGGGAGCTACACTCGGCAAAGGTAATGTAGGTAATCCCTCTTCTACTATTATCTCAGACGTCCTTTTAGTTGAGGGCCTTAAACACAATCTTATTAGCATTAGAAAGATGACATGTTCAATGGCCTGAGGGTTAATAATGTATACATGCTTGATCTAAATGAGGTATCAATGACTGAGGCCAAATGTCTTGCCACTATGAGTGAAGACTCATGGCTTTGGCATAGACGTCTAGCTCATGTCAATTTTGACTTGCTCAATACAATCGTTTCAAAAGACCTAGTAGTTGGCCTACCTAAAATCAAGTTCTCCAAAGATCACTTATGTGATACGTGTCAAATGGGGAAGCAAACAAGGATCTCGTTTAAATCGAAAAATATTGTATCCACAACGAGACCCCTTGAACTTCTTCATATGGACCTTTTTGGGCCATCTAGAATAAAAAGTCTAGGTGGGAACTATTATGGGTTTGTCATAGTAGATGATTTCTCTAGGTACTATTGGACGATCTTCTTAGCAAACAAAAGTGACACTTTCTCCGCATTTGAAAAGTTGGCCAAAATGTTTCAAAATAAATTGAACACTAGCATTGTCTCCATCCGAAGTGATCATGGGGGGTGAGTTTGAAATCATCTTTTTGAAGACTTTTGTGGAAATCATGGCATTAATCATAATTTCTCCGCACCACGCACTCCACAACAAAACGGAGTGGTGGATGATCCGCTGTCGCGTCCGGATCAAAGCGAGTAGTTTTTCAAAAACGTAGTACAGCGACAAATTAACTAGGATTATTGTCTCACAAGGATTCTTGTATTATATTAACAAATCAAATTAAGGGGGGGTTGATTCAGTTTCGATTTATAGAAAAAGCGATTACAAAATAAGTGATTAATAATTAAGCTAAAACGAATCAACCTATTGTATCGACTTCCGCCTTATCATTTATTCATATAAATTTCCAATATCCCCAAACGGGTCTGATCATATTCGATTACAAGAACTATCAACAAGCACAATATCAATTATACGAAGGAAGTTTCTGAAATCCGAATTAAGCAAACGGAATAAAAACTATTGCGAATTAAGCAAACACGATTTGATCGAACGCGATAACGCAAAAGCTACGGTAACACGAATATGATTCAGAAACAACAACAACAATCGAATTTAAGAATTATATCCTATAGCCACAACCAAATTAAGCAAATAATTGATATTATAAGAATAATTCAAAGGAAACAGATTAATATGGAATTTATAAAAGAACCTCAAAGTGGAATTCGATTACAGCAGATTGATCCTTGGGAAATTAGTTCCTCATGATCGTACAAAGCCAACCGTATTTTTCTTTCTGATCGTGAATAGTGTTTCGTGAACAGTACTTTCGGCTGTCTAACCTAGGTGAAAACACATAAACGCGTTGCACAACTTAACCGGGTCAAATGTGCGATCCAGGCCCCAATACAACTAACCCAAACAAAATCTAAAAATAATACAGCAGCTTCAACGAATTTTCTGGCCTTGTTAGAGTCCGAATTAGATTCTGACTTCTTCATGAAAGTCGTAGCTCTTTCTCTTAACTTTCCAACAACTGGTAGCACGCCTCAATCTGATACTCTAAGCTCCAGTTATGATTTTTCTCACAAAAGCTGCTAAAGCTGAAAATTAAATACGGAAAACAAATAAAGGTAAAAATAAAATAAATTATGAAAACACATTAAAACATAAAAATAATCAAAACAAACCAAGGAAATGCTTGAGTACAAACATGGAAGAACGTGCATAAAAATGCACTGATCAGTGGAACGTAAAAACCGTGTTTTGGAAGAACTTGGAAGAACGATGATTAATGAACATGGGCTTCCAAAATACTTTTGGGCCGATGCCATAAATATGGCGTGCTATGTTTAAAATAGGATCCTAATACGACCTATTTTAATCAAAACACCATATGAACTCTTAAAAGGAAGAAAGCTAAACATTTCACATTTCCACGTTTTCGGATGTAAATGCTTTATTTTAAACAATGAAAAGGAAAACCTTGGTAAATTTGATACAAAAGCGGATGAGGGTATCTTTATAGGATATGCTCAATCACGTAAAGCACTAAAGCTTATAGGGTATACAATAAAAGGTTACATATCGTTAAAGAGTCCGTACATGTTTCTTTTGACGAGTCTTGTCTAAAATTAGTCGGAAAAGGTAGTGTTATTGATGGTGCAGGTATCTCAACTGAGAGTATACTTAAGGATCCGGATACTAAGCTTGATGAAGAAAAAGATTGCCTCTTACTTGAGAAAATTGAGGAGGAAGTGGATCATGCACCGGAAAAGAAAGTGGAAGATCACCCAAGTAATAAAAGTGATCTCCCTATTGAATGGAAATATTCAAAGGACCATCCTATGGAGAATGTTCTAGGAGACATATCAAAAGGGGTAACAACACGGTCAAAGATAAGTAACTTTTGTTATCATTATTCTTTCGTCTCTCAGATTGAGCCTAAGAACTCTAAAGATGCCATAATCAATGAACATTGGTTTTTAGCTATGCAAGAAGAGCTAAACCAATTTAAGAGAAGTGAGGTTTGGGACCTTGTCCCTCCTCCGCGAGACCATCGAGTAATTGGCACTAAATGGGTGTTTAGGAACAAACTAGACGAAAATGGAATTATTACTCGCAACAAGGCTCGACTTGTTGCTCAAGGGTATAGTCAAGAGGAAGGGATCGTCTATGAGGAGACTTACGCCCCGGTCTCCCGACTCGAAGCTATACGCTTATTGATAGCTTATGCATGTTCACAAGATTTTAAACTATATCAAATGGATGTAAAGAGTGCTTTTCTAAATGGCCATATTAATGAAGAAGTGTATGTATCTCAACCTTCCGGTTTTGAAAACATTGATTATCCTTATCATGTGTACAAGCTTAAGCGTGCCTTGTATGGTCTTAAACAAGCTCCTAGAGCTTGGTACGAGCGGCTTAGCAATTTTTTGATCAATCAAGGTTTTTCGAGAGGAAAAGTAGACATAACTCTCTTCATTAAGAGACATGAAAAACAGTCTATACTTGTTCAAGTTTATGTAGATGATATTATTTTTGGATCTACTAACATGATTCTAACCAAGGAGTTTTCTAAGCTTATGCAGGGAGAATTTGAAATGAGCATGATGGGAGAATTAAACTACTTCCTTGGACTTCAAATAAAACAACTAAAAGAAGGTACCTTTGTGAGCCAAACTAAGTATTGTCAAGAGCTAATCAAGCGCTTTGACATGACTAAATCAAATTATATTGACACCCTAATGCCTACCGCGGTCAATCTTGATCGGGATGAACATGGTAAGTCGGTTCATGTAAAAAGGTATAGAGGTATGATAGGTTCCCTTCTTTACCTTACCACTTCTCGTCCCGATATCATGTTTAGTGTTTGTATGTGTGAAATATATCAATCATGTCCCAAGGAGTCTCACTTAAAAGATGTTAAGCGCATACTTAGGTATCTTTGTGGTACAACTAAGTATGGGTTATGGTTCTCCAAGGGTAGTGATTGCTCTTTGGTTTGCTACTCCGATTCCGACTTTGCCGGTTGCAAGTTAGATAGGAAAAACACTAGTGGCATGTGTCATTTTTTTCAAACTCCTTAGTGAGTTGGCATAGCAAGAAACAAGTGTTTGTTGCTTTGTCAACCGCCAAGGTGGAATATATGGCTGCTGGTAATTGTTGTGCCCAAATATCGTGGCTCAAACAACAATTACTCGATTTCAATGTAAAGCTCGATCATATTCCCATATTTTGCGATAACATGAGTGCTATAAATCTAACCAAAAATTCTGTTTTACACTCGCACACTAAACACACTGAAATTAGGCACCATTTCCTTAGAGATCATGTAGAGAAAGGTGACGTTGTATTCGAGCATGTTGAAAGTAAAAATCAACTTGCCGACATTTTTACAAAACCATTAGCAACCGAGCCTTTCGTACATATTCGTAGGGAACTCGGTGTTCTTGACATATCGGATAGGATGCAACTATAATTGTTGCATTGGCTCTATTTATTCATATATATGATCTCACAAATTCCTTTAGTTGTGTATTCAAGCCATGAGAGGGCAAAGTTTTATCTTCTATTGCAAAGGTAATATCGTTTCAACTTGAAATCCCTTGCTTGATTCTCCAATATGGTAAACTTAATATCCATAAATGTCATCCATGTTATAGTTGTCTATTTTAATTCTTGTGATATGTGATACTTGCCAGAGCTTTAATATATGTTGCATCATGCATTTATGTTCACAAACGATGCAAAATTGGAAATGACAATGGACAAGACTAAAGCTATTTCCTAGATTTTGTATCTTGCATAATTTGTGAACCTTTGTGTGTTTTGTTTCTATGTATTGTTATGCATCCGTGTCTCTTATTACTTACTTTGTGTTTGTTATAAGCTTGAACATTAGTCGTATTGGATGTCTATTTATGTTATTTCCTTATTTTTAATTTCTTCTCTAACTTCCTTTTATGTGATTGATAGTCAGAGTTATTGAATGCAAGGTTGATGTAATCTATAATGAATCTTATCTATGTCTAATATAAAACTAGTTGCTTGATCTTCTTTTAGATGTTGTCAAAGGGGGAGAAGAAACTAAAGAAATGGAAGTCAAGAATAGTCAGCAATTGATAGCTAAAGAAAAGTCATGCATACAAAGCACATGAGAGAGATCACCAAGATAGGGGGAGTGTTTATCTCTATTTGAATGCTTGTGAAAGAGAGTGCATCAAGATAGGGGGAGGGTGTCTTGACTCTTAAGAACAAGTTTTGCCATCATAAAAAAGGGGAAGTATGTGAGGGCAAGGTTGTGTTTTAAGTGATGTCAAAGCTTGCAAATTCAAGTATGGATGCGTCTCAAACCAACACGACAAAGTAGGAAGCATTGAAAATCTCAAAAATGGTATTTTCTGATGTTCAAAAGGTATAGGTCAACCTACACAGGGCTCAGGTCGACTCACTTACTCAAGAACTGACAATTTTGGTGGTTTGAGGTCTTCAGGTCGACCTACATGTTGTTTAGGTCGATGTAAGGATATTTGAATAGACCTCGGGTTTGCTCAGGTCGACCCTTAGGTCAACGCATGAAGGTCTTAGGTCGACGCACACAATGCTTAGGTCGATGCATACCAAGTTTTTCTTTCTGTGTTGAAGCCACGGGTTTGCTCAGGTCGACCCTCTCAGTTGCTCAGGTCGACCTGTCGCTAAGAAAAGTTGTTTTTTTGCTGTTTTCTATTGCTTTGGCTCCACATGACATATAAATGATTCATTTTTGGTTATTTCAAAAACAACAAGAAAAGTGAAAATAGACACAAAGCTCTCATCATCTTCAACCTTTCACTCATCGATTGATAATCCACATAATAATAATCTTTATCAATCAAGGTGAGGAACGTGCGTTGATAAGGTTCGACAGTAGATTCGGTTCTTGTTCGAGTTAAGAGTTAGTGGGTTTTTCTTGAATAAAATCTTAGGGTTTTATCCTCCAAGATCAAGTGTGATTTGGGGGTTTTTGACGATTGCTTCGCTTCACAATTACTCATCCGTGCTTAAGGGTTTGAGGGATCGGTGATTCTCTCAACAAGCTAGCAACAACCGGAGGATAGGGAAGGAAGCATCGAGGTCGGGATTCATCAAGATCATCGACAATCACTTGGTTCTACTTGAATCAAGGGAAGAGAAGAGTTTAATTTCAATTTTACTGCATTATTGTAGTTGGTGATTGGTAACTTCTTCTCTTGTGAACAATTTGCATTCAATACAATTTATCCTAATTCTATTTGGAATTAGGGGCAGACGTATCCTACGCGAGGACGACAAGGGGAACTACCTAAACAAACTCCGTGTTCTTTTTCGTTATCGCAATTCTCTTTCGTTTTTGTGTGTGGCAAAGTTTGTGTTTCGTGAAGAGTTGAAAGTTGGTGATATATTGCTCACCAAGTGTTTGACAAAATACCAAACATAACATTTTCCGCCATTTCTAACAAACAGTATATTGTGACTAATAACTACTAGTGTGCAAGTTCAATAATTGATAATTTCGTCAAATCGTAAATTCTAGTTAATTGATTGTTCATTGGTTTACGCATATCCGACTTCCAATAACTAAGGTCGTTCTAGACGATATATTCCTTCCGGGGCAATAAAGTTTTTAAACACAAAAATTTGTTAAAGTTTGAAAATGGGGATCTATTCACCCCCTCTATAGATCCACATTATCGTCTAACAATCTTCATCAAAGGATTAGTAAGATTCATCTCATGTAGTCATGACATTTCATCTTTCAACTAAATCCACTTTTCTTGGACCTCTCTTTTCCAGCTTAGGACATTCATTTTTAAAATGTCCAAGTTCTTTGCATTCCTAGGAAATAAATTTCTTGTTAGTTCCCTTCTTGTCTCTTGTATCCCTAGATTGCTTGTATTTATTATTTGGGAATTGCTTCTTCGTTGTGCTCTATAGATGTTTCACTTTTCTTGAGATGAAGTAAAGTTCATCATCATCTCACACTTCTTCAAACTCTTCATCATCATCAGATTCTTCAAGTTGCAAAGTTTTAACCTCAAAACTTACTCTTGTTTCTTTTACAATAAACTCGTCAAGACTAGAAAAAACCCTTAGAACATTACCAAACGAGATTTCACGCTTTCACACCTTCCAGACTTCAATATTAAAGATTATAACTTTAAGTCTTCGATTTTTTTGCTTGATTCAACAATGACTAGCACTAAACTTGATATCTTTAACTAATGATATTGAGATATTTCTTCCTTTTTAGATGTCATCATCATGAACCATTTAAAGGATTATCATGATCAAAACTTCTTTGAAAGATGTTACCAATACTTGATAGTTGTCATCAATACCCTTGACAATTGTCATCAACATACTTGACATTTGTCCTCATCATACCTGACAATTGTCATCATCAAAACAACAATGTTTCCTACAAAACACATAAAACCATATTTTCCCCTTTTTTGATGATGGCAACACATCTCTTAGGGAGGTGGTGAAATAAAAAAAGGATGGCTAAAATATTTTGAATGATTAACTCATCCACAAAGATAAATAGAGTATACTCTACTCCCACTGGGAGAATACGTTTCCTCCTTTGTAGTATCTTAAAGTTGGATAAAAAATAGAAAATCAAACAACACATAAAAACATTCTATCGCATATAAGAAGAAAAATAGTTGAATATTATAAACGATGGAAACATTTATTAGAAAACAATAAATACTACAAAATAAAAACATGCAAAAAAGGGGGGAACGATTCAAACAAAGCAACTATTCATTGTTTCCATCATATTCATCATCATCATCATCATCTACGAACAGTCCACAAGGAACATTTTCTCCAACAATACATGCTTAGTTTTTCATGAAAATAACTCGCTCAAATATTTGATGAAGAGTTCTAGCATTTTCAGAATGAGACTGGTGTTTTCCTCAGTTCTTGAAAGAACGATGGATAATAGGGCTTCAATTTAAGGAATGCGATGAATCTCAAGATCAATAACTTCCATATATGTAGGAGAATATTCTAAGATTTCATCATTGTCTCTCAAATATATATGGGTCAGAAAGTTTCTTCCAATAACCAAACGAGATGAATTTGATCATTCTACTTCTAATATGACATCAGTAAGACACATTATTTTTGTACTCAGACCCCGATAATGTAATCATGTGCTAGTCCTTATTTTGTATTCTCCCATACGTTGCATTACTTCATCTACCTATTTGGTTTGAATATTTTAAGCCAACAACCAAATGATTGTGGATCTATGTGATTGCAGTTATAGAGTATGTAGTGATCTATCTGGTTTTGATGTTGATAACTCTTGAGAGAAGTCCTCAGACTGCTTTACAAGGTTTTAGTTTCAAAATATTTTACAAACCTAGGAAGATAAAGCAGGTGGCCAATGCACTTAGCTTGAAGCACACATATGAAAAATCTATTTTGCTCACAATCTCATCTTTGGTCCCCATTACTTCTAGATCAACCCATGCATTACTACCACAAACAAAAGGAGAGTTAGGAACTGATTACTAAATATCATACAAACCCACACATGCAACATATATATAGATTAAAAGATCAGGTTCTATATTATAAGGACATAACTTTCACACCATTAGTTGAAGAGCTTCGGCATGACATCAACCACGAGTATCATTCCACACCCACTCTAGGTCACTCAGGACTCCAACCAACACTGGTTCACCTTTCAGCATCATTCCTATGGCCTAGAATCCACAAAGATGTCAAGACTTTTAGTAACACTCTCAGATCTGCCAATAGCATAATATATGCCAAAGAAAAAGCAAAGGTTATTGCAACCATTAGCAATACAAGTACACGTATGATAGGAGTTATCAATGGGCTTCATAACATACTTACCTTTCATCTTTTGGGCAAATAGTGATATGTGTAACACCCAAGGCCGAAGAGGACGGTGAGTGGTCACATGTAACACCCTAGGCCGAAGAGGGCGGGGAGTGGTCACCAAATTCACATCGAAATAAGGGGGTCTTGAGGCTGTGTAGATATGGAATTTCATGGTTGAAGAAAGATATATAAGGATTGATTGATACTACCTATACCAATAAGACGCATCTTTTTTTGGGTAGCTTATTAAATAAGAACTCCATAGTTAAGTGTGCTTGACATAGAGTAGTATTTGAATGGGTGACCTTCTGAGAAGTTTCCGTTAAAGCGTATGAGTGAGGACAAAGCATGCTAAAAAGACTCGTGTTGATTTATGAGGTCAGTTGGTAATCTTGAAAGCAGTCTGGGGCATTACAAATGGTATTAGAGCATTCCTCTCCCAGTACGATGTGGTTTGGGAGACAAACCAAGCAGAAGTTGGTGGGCATGTAACACCCTAGGCTGAAGAGGGCGGACACTACGCCAAACATGCACATAGACAGCGCTTTTTTTGGCATTAGGCAGCGCTTAAAAGCGCTATCTATTCCCCCGCTGCCGTAGGTAAAGGCAGCGCTTTTTTTCACCTTGAAAACGCTGCTAAAGGCACCCTTAAGTCAGCACTTTTACCTATAAAGCGCTGCTAAAGGCCTACTTTAGACAGCGCTTTTACATCTAAAGCGCTGCTAAAGACCCCCTTTAGACAGCGCTTTTCTGAAACAATTCTTAAGAAAAATCCTCATAAAAGCGCTGCCAAAGGCCACCTTTAGGTAGCGCTTTCCCCACAAGCGCTGCTAAATCACCACTTTAGCCAGCGCTTTTTTCTTAAATGCGCTGTTAAAGGCCCCCTTTAGGCAGCGCTTTTCTGAAACAGTTTTTAAATAGCTTTAAGGCAGCGCTTCTCTTCTAAAGCGCTGTCTAATGTCCACGAAATTTTTAAATGGGTCTATTTAAAATAGGCTTTCCCCAGGTTTTCACCACATTTTGCACCTGTACAATATACCATTACAAATTTCACCGATAAACAACAAAAAGGATGCTAAGAATATATATATACGAATAAACTTTGAATTTTTTATATGCTAAGAATATATTAATAAACAACAAAATTACATCCAATTCAATGAAAACAATTGCATTATCCAAAACATTGTTATTTTTTACAAAAGTCAAAAGGATGCTTAATATCTACTTTTCCTTCTTGCCAGCTAACCTTTTTACCCTTCAATATCCTGCAATTGCATCAAATTAACCATTATATATAATCACAAAACAGAATAACAGAAAACCAAAAACAAAATAATATAAAGGTGAAAAACATTCTACATTAGTGTATATAAAACCATTCTACATTTTCCACGAATGTATTTCAAACGGCCTACATATCACTTAATAGTCTATGTAGATAAATCAAATATTAATGCAACATGCACTTGGCTATACTCAAAATTCTCATCAATTATAGTAAAATTTCAGTATACCTATACAACTTTCAACTCAATCATGAATTGACACCATTCCTCCTTAAGTTCATCCATCTTAGATTTTGAGTAAGTAGCACACTTGAAGTCGTCAAAATACTACAAAATAATATAACATGGTATGTTTAAGTTAAAGCTATTTAATTATATGAGAAATATGTGTTAAATATTAAAATAACTCTTAAGTTAGAAATCCATACTTTGGACGGAATCTCTATTTGATTCGAAAGAAGAATTTCTTTCATAAACTGCAACATGTAAAAACCGCAATCTACTTCATTACGCTGCCTAGGACACTACACATGGAAAGAAAATATGGATAAGGCCTAAGTTTTATCACGTATATATCATCGCTATTTATATAATCAAAATTGTGAAACATTAATTAATATACCTCCACTTGAATCCATGTGATGTTGTTGGCTTTACTCTTTGGTACTTGACTTCCTCTTTGTGCTCGAAAAACTTGTATAACGCTAATAAAACATAAACGCATAATTTAAAACAATTCCCATAAATAAATAAATATACACACGAATATTTATAACAATCTCACTTACGTATCAACCAAATTCTTCATAGCTTCGTATGTACTAACTGGATTGTGTAAGGAATCCAGAAAATATACAACTTCACTGATAGGATTAATCGCGACCAACAACCAATGTCCACTGTAAGGCAAAACAAATGTGAGATGAAAACTTTCTACACAATGTAAAAATATGAAAAATTATAATAGATGAATTTAGAATTAAAGTCTAACCCGTTGCCAGTATTAAGGTTTCAAGTGAGAACATGGGTGTTGCTACAAACTACTGAACAAGGAAAGTTTGTATTTGCATTTCACAGTTAGTGTTTCATGGAGCCAGGCCAATATATCAGCAACACCTAAGTAAGAAATCACAACTCGGCCTAGATTCCGAGTCTTCTCAAAACAATTGTTAGCATGGATAACATCTAACTTGAAAGCCAAATTCCCCGCAGTCAATGACTGCATACATTAAGTCAGGAAATTTATGGCAGTCGGGTCAAAATTGGGGTGTTCATATCTCAGGCTCTAAGTTAAGATTTCAAAGAAAACACAGTCAGTCAACTAACAGATCTCATGACTGTAGAGAGTCCAGGTTAATCTAACAGGGGATGTTGAAAGAACAGACATTAACTACAAAAAAACCACCAATGTGTTGTCAAACTTTCACTTCTAAGCTATCATTTTTGCACAGAGTACTTATTGTTACAGCAAAGCCACAGGGCAACTCACAGAAATTACAGTAAGAATGTATAGCATATAAAGGATGTCGAGACTTACCGAAACGACGGCCAAACGTTGAGAAGAAAAGAACGGCTGAGAAACTTAGTGTCAACAAAGTAGTTGTCAAGCCTAAACATATTAAAAGTTATTATGTTAGAGTGGTCTACCTGTAACTTAAGTATGTATCACTGATGTAACTTATGATGTATTATACAGATCACCACAATAGAAATAAGATGCAAATACAGGATACAGAACACAGACAGCTTCTGCTACTAGATCAATATCAAACCCAGTTCATGATAATGTAGCATGTGTTTGATATTAGACAACAATTTGTTAACCTAATAAAGATACAACACATGCTTGCATATTGTAACACAAATTTGAAAACAACAAAGTTATGGACGCTATAAGACTCTAATTGGTAAAAAGTAGCAGATATATTAGTCGACTAATGTTTGGCAATAACAGAATGAGCTAGTTAAAGAATGCAATAAGCTCGCAAGAAAAAAATTGTGCGGCCGAAACTTACCGAATGTACGAACGTAGTCGGAGGGAGTTTGTGCGGCCGTAATCAGAGGGAGTACGAGCGCCTGTGAAACGTAGTCGGAGGCTTCCACCGATTGTGTTACGGTGGCCGAAGAAAAAGATATACAACCAGAAGAAATTCGTGAGATTTCGTGAGCGAAGAGGGAATTTCTTGAGCGGAGAAGGGATTCACAAGGGGTTCAATTAGGGTTCTTCGAATTCAGAAGCTTTGTTTGTGGATTGAGAGAGTTTGTTTGGGGATTGAGAGAGTTTGGGTATTGAAGGAATTTCGTGATGGAGAAGAAGAACGTACAATAGGGTTTTTGGATTGGGAATAGGATTTTACGTGAATATTTTATTTTTCAATTTCAATTTTAATTATACTAAGCCAGCGCTTTTACTGAAAGCGCTTTCTAATGGGAACCTAAGCCAGCGTTTCACTAAAGCGCTTTCTTATATGAAACTATAGCAGCGCTTAAAATTTTTTTTTAAAAAAATTTATTGGACTTTCTACAGCGCTTTATAAAAAAGCGTTGGCTAATATGGGCCTATACCAGCGCTTTTTGAAGCGCTTTCTAATGGTAACCTATACCAGCGCTTTTGAAGAAGCGCTATCTAAGATTGTCCCTATACCAGCGCTTTGCCTCATCTTTTAATACAATCTCCGTGTTTTATTTTTTCTTTTAATTATGGCAGCGCTTTTGTAATAAAGCGCTATCTAAATGGCGCTGTCTATAATCGTTTTTGGCGTAGTGGGATAATGGTCACATATAACACTCGAGGCCGAAGAGGGTGGAGAGTGGTCACATGTAACAATCGAGGCCGAAGGGGGCAGATATTGGTCACCGAATTCACATCGAAATGAGAGGGATCCTGAGGTTGTGCAAGTATGAGACTGAATGGTTAGAGGAAGGCTTATAAAGATTGATTGGTACTACCTATATCAACAAGATGCATCTTCTTTTCGATAGTCTAACCGATAAGAAAAGTCCATAGTTAAGCGTGTGAGGACAAAGCATGCTGAAAAGTCCATAGTTAACCAGAACATACCTTCATTTCCCTTCCTAACCTTCATGTGCAACTCACTGCAGCTACGAGTGAAATTGTCCCCAATCCAATCCTAAAACTGGAATTTAGTTCCCGTCCAACAATCGACTTCCATCCAAACTTTCTGAGAAATGGAACAGGACGAGAAGAGATGAGCCGAAATTTCAATATGTTGAAAACAAAAAAAACACAAGGTAAATCATGCTCCGAAGAAAGGATACCTCTCCACAACATGAGGTCTTCGCAAGGAAGACAGTTCAAAATCAATCTCCAACCAAAAATTTTAACTTTGTGCTGAATATGAGCTTTCCACAAATTGATGAAATTTGTTTCCTTCTCAATTTCTGTTACTTCTAACTCTGAAATTTTAAGTGTAATGAATTGCTTTGATCATTCTAAACTTTTATTTTAATTGTCTTTATTTTATTTCCTCATTTCAAATTTAATAGTAAAACTCTAATTTATCTAGTAGCTGCATCACCCACCTATCAGTCACCACATCTAACCAAAGAACATTAAGATGATCGAAGGCTGAGAAAATATCCATAAACTTACTTCATTACTTCCTCATATGGTAGATAACTCGCACAATCATAGGCATAATAACACTCAATAATTTAAACATAGATAATCAAAGTATATTTAATTAATAATGCTTGAGTATAACATCAGGAATATAATAAAATAATACTCCCTCCATTTTTTATTATAAGTCGTTTTGGAAAAAAAATTGTATTTAAATATAAGTCGCTTTACAATTCCAATGAATAATTAATGCTATTTTTTCTATTATATCCTTAAATATTTATTATTCTCTCATTTCAATTATATAAATTTATCTTCCACATGTTATTAATGAAGGATAATTTTATAAAAACATTCAAAATTTCTCATTTTCATACAACAATTATTATTTTTCTTAATCTGTGTGAAAAGTCTAAAACGACTTATAATAAAAAACGGAGAGAGTTGTATTCATTAAGGCTCTGATTACTTCAACGAAATACATTTAAAACATTTGGGACTTTTCAAGAATAACATTCCAAATTTCACTAGCAATGAACAAATGCCAAGAAGTCACACATGTTTCAACATCATTATCGCTAAATATCAAAACTAGTCCTCATAAAAAAACCAATTTTCACTTTCAATGCCCCATCCAGAATCATAATATAAAGAGCAACAGTGTAGTGAAGGAGGTCTAAAATGCTTTACATTTTCACGGCATCTTTTCTCCAAACTCCTAACATTATAGAAACAACAACACTCTTTCAAGTCAAGAGACTCGAGAAGCGGACATCCATCAAGAATGGCATGAACACCATCCTCACAAGGCATATTTCCAAAAAATTTAAGATGGTGTAATCCAGGCATTGTTTTTGCAATAGCGAATGACACATCATTCTCTCTGTCGTTCGGAAAAATCCCTCTACATTTCAATGTTTTCAAAAGAGGACAATATCGGCCAATAATTTCGAACGTGTCCTTTGACAGTTGATTTTGATATGAAATATCAAGACTCTCTAATTGCGACAGCTTCTTAACAGATTCGCTAAATCCTTTGTCTGAGAGCCCTCCACACATTGCAAGCCGCATGTGTCGCAGGCGACCAGCGCTGTAATAAAATTTGCAGAAAACATATTAAAATGGTAAGACTTAAAAAGCAAGGAAAATATTATGAAATAAATTACGTACCAATTATTAGCTATGTATGCAAGAAGATCATCCGTTGCAAAATGCTCAATATCAATGTATTCTACCTGACCACAACTTCGCTCAATTGCATTGCGACAAATCTTCACAAATTTATCCGTATTATGCATGGAATGGTTATAACCATACTTGGTAATGTTAATGGATCTCCACATGTGAGGATCCTTGCAGATATTCCACCAAATAGGGCACACTTGACATGCGCTGGTCAATATATCGATCGTACCAAGCCTCAAAAGGATGTTTTCTGTCACGTCTCTTGGAAGTTCAAGCCAGTTTGGCCCAGTTGGAATAGAAAATGTCATACCGCAAGTGAAGTTAGATTGTACTAGTATTATTGTTACGTTTTATAAAGTGAAAAATCTAGTAAAAGCTTTGAAGTTTGAAGAAATGTAGTTTCCAATAGACGTTGATTGAAAAATTATGTCCATTATTATTATCATCCTGCATGGGAAAATGCAAAACCAGATACACGAATAAAAGTGAATCTGTTTACTATATTAAAAGGAATTGTAGAGTAACATATTTTTGAAATTGAAGGAAATATGAATACCATTGATTAGCGGCAGCATATGCACATTTTCATTAAAATGAAAACAGAAAAATGATTAGAGATTCTATTAATCACTTAATTGTTACAAAATGGGCTTAGTATAGGGCTGTCAGGAGATTATTTGTTAGAGCAATATTACTAACTAACAACATTATAACTAATTAATCCCATAATCTTTTACTAACTAACAAACAAAGTAATTATAAAATGATTTAAGATGTAACAACCCCCTCAAATTTAATGTATATCTAACGTTCTCATTCTTAGTTTGTGAATTAATGAGAAAGGACCAATGCTATTACCGATTAATTACCACGGTTTTAACGGTCAATATTAACCATATAACGAATTTTTTTTTTTGCTATTTGCACCGGTGTCGACCCACCACAGGTGGGCCACTAATCCGGCTCGTGCGGAGAGGCATGCGCACTGGCCAAACAAGATTGTTCCGCCTGGGAATCGAACTCGGTATTCCCCGAATACGTCCTTGGACGGGGCTCCTTGCCAATGGAGCTCAACCGCTTTAACCATATAACGATTTAGATTGCATATTATGGTGGCTTGATCCGTCCTTATGCACAACTTTTTCTTAATCAATTTGGCACAATTAATATTGTACTTTTCTCTTCTTTCTTTTTTGTTTAATTTTTTAAGTCAAATTTTCTCATCTTTATCTTATTTTACCTTTTTATATATAGTTTTTAATACATTGTCAATACAAAATAATAATAATCTTATAATCCCCTCTCTAAAAATTATACGGTTAAACTTCTCTTTTCTTTCAAATTTAATATCAATTGATTCCTCTCCAACTAGGTTGAATTGTTAGAGTGTAATTGCACATTCAATGTGTTTATTGTTAGTTTGTTTGGGCCGTGAATTGAGCTTTATTTAGTTGGTCCAATATGGGTTTAGTATATACTAGTAGGAAACCCGTGCGAATTACATGTATCAGTCTATCACTTATAAAGTTCCCTTATATAAATTAACGACATATATTTAGCCAAAGTGTTTTCCAAGTTTTAGTAAATATTAATAAATGTTAAACACATGATACACAACGGTAAAACAATGAAAAAGCTATTAATACATTAAATTTTTTATGTCTTTAAATAAAAACAATAAACATATTTGCTGGTATAAATATCAGATGCTATCTTCTTGTATGATTGCAACCAGCCAACAACATGCATCATATACCTACATTATAAAATGTATAAAACAATATATGAATAAGAAAAAACTTTAAGGCATATAAATATTGTGTGTTTCATATACAGATACAAAGATAGAAAAGAAGAATAAGCTTACCATCTAACAAAGTGATTGGAAAACCTCCTTGTATACAACATTTGTACTAGTGGAACACGGAACATTCTCTTTGTCGTGTATTAAGATTTTAAGACCACTTTTTGTAGTAACTCTTGAGATTGCAACATAAAGTTGTCCATGACTAAACACGGGAGAAGGAAAATGCAACCCAACACTATCAAGAGACTGGCCTTGAGACTTATTAATTGTCATTGCGTAAGAGACAATAATCGGAAATTGTCTCCTAATCAACTTAAATGGCCACGGTGACTCAGAAGGTGACATAGACATTCGAGGAATGTAAAAAAGGTTACCTATGTTCTTGCCAGAAATAATTTTTGCCTCAATGACGTGATTGGCCAATCTTGTGACAATCAATCTTGTTCCATTACACAATCCATCTGATTGGTCCAAATTTCTCATAAGCATAATGGGAGTACCAACTTTCAATTTGATTCTATGATTTGGTAAACCTGATGTTCTTAATTTGCTAAGAAATTCTGGAGTTAACACTTCATAAGCTTTGGTATAACTCGTATCAGTTCTATCAATTGAATCGTAACTAAGATACTCTTTCTCTTCTCCTAAAAAAAATAACAGAAAGATACGAACATTAGTAAATTCAAAATGATATTTGACATATTCTTTTTCCCATGCACCAAAAAAAGAATAAATAATTTTTTACCTGGTATAAGGTCCAATACATAATGATTGATCTTATCCACAACTTCAATGGTTGAGGCAAGAATTGCTTTTCCTTGTAGATATGCAACATCTTGGAATACATTAACCAAATTGGGATATGTATTTTCAACAATAGCTTTGATAGGATCTTCATAATTGGTAATCAATAAATCTTGAGGAATCTCTATGTCCACCAATCCATCATTTGGTTCAGATATCTTACCATCACCGACATTTAAAATCCATTTTGAGAACTCGGCTAATTCCCTAGAACTTGTATTATCGCTTCCCTGCTGAAGTCTCGTGTTTTTTGTTAGTGTTAGAACCTGACAATAGTCCCAGATATAAGAGGAGCATATGGATGCATGAACAATATCAGAACGCCCTGCTCTCGGAACAACTGGAAGAATCTGTCTGAAGTCTCCTCCAAAAACAACAACTTTGTCGCCGAAGATTTTATTCCCAAGACCCTTCTTGGTCATGACGTCTTTAAGTGTTCTATCCAATGCATCAAAACAATTTTTATGAGCCATAGGTGCTTCATCCCATATTATCACGTCTGTTGCCTCGAATAACTGAGAATGTTCAGTGTTTTTGTCAATATTGCAAGTGGAGTTGTCGAGTGTTGGCACAGGAATTTTGAACTTGGAATGAGCAGTTCGTCCACCTGATAATAATAATGAAGCTATATCGCTTGAAGCAACGGCAAGCACAATTTTTTTCTTCAAACGAAGTGCACTTGATAGTGTCCTCCACATGAAAGTTTTACCGGTCCCTCCATAACCATGTAAAAAAAAGACCCCTCCTCTTTGTTTTCCGACAGCTTCCATGATTTTTTTCAAAGATTGAGCGTTGTTCATCTATCGTGCATAATGTAAATTGTTATATTTCAAAAAATGTCTACCAGTGGGAGTGTCAACTTATGCCATCAAATAGTATAAATATAAAATATCACCTGTAAGAGCACGAAAGAGATTATTGAAGTTTTCTCGCTCAGTTTCGGTATTGTAATCATGTTCTTCGTAAATCAGTCTATTCCCAACGTGCCGTGTGACATAAGCATCCGGATTAGGCATGTCTTTGAATTCGTGCAAACTTCTTCGATTGGATTGCAACATATTCTCAATCTCAATGAGTGTCAAGTTTTTCAACTCAGCTTATGTTAACTGCATACGTATAAAAAAACACCAATTAAAACTTGATATGTGGTGGCATGGAAGTTAATTGATAAGGGTATCAATTAACAATACATGCATTACAGCAGCACAGTAAGTTATTGCATGTTACATTCAAATTTATGATTCTAAAATCGATGTACAGATCAGAATGAACATATTTTTGAAGATTCCTTGTTTGTGAAAACATCAATTTGAGATATGCATAAATGCTTGTTATACACACAACAAATAATTTAACTATAAATATATCACAACAATGTACCTCTTATATTAGTTAACTGTCTTCGTCGGTGCAGAATACCGTCGGACAACGTCTTCCAAGTTTTTTGCCAAACGTGACGCGGTCTATTAATTGTACCGGATAGTAGCATAGTTACAAATAACTTTCTCAAAAAATATCCCGAACCCCAATCTTTGGCCTCATTAATGGCTGCAACATATTCCTTGTCATCATTAAGAAATCCCATTTCAAAACATGCATCTCTAAAACTGTCCCGAACAATTCCACCGACCTTTTTTATATCCTCGTAGCATCTTGGCCCTTTTGCAACAGTCAGCATCATTCTTAGGTAATACAGCTTACCTGTATTTGGAGGAACCCAGATTAGTCTTCCAATGGTGTGCCCTCTCTTACGCGGTCTCCATCGTCGGTATCTTTTATCATAAACAAACTTAGTAAGGAAATTTGAGTATGTCAGATTTCTGGCCTCTAGATATGTTTTGTTTGCTTCCATCCAAGCGGTAAACATTGATTCCTTCACACTTGGTTTTTCAAGGACCTCATCTATCAGTTCGTAATCGGTATAATATACCGAATTATCGCCCTCAAGATGAAAATATAATCTTTCTGCTGCAGGAGACCTTCCATGAATGGGAAAAGAAAATATTCTCCAACATGCTTCGCTTGGTGAGACATATCTACAATCAAGATACTGCTTGATTTCATCGCCATTTTTAGTGGTCGAAGGACTGTCGTTGTCTCCTTCTACGACAGCAGCGGTAATCCTGTCATACCTTTTATTTATATATTTAAATAAGTACTTAACCGAAGTACCTTGATTACACCATTCCATATTAATGTGAGCTTGAAATTTCTTCAACATATATGGATTGTGAGGAACAACAAATCTGTTATCAAGAACAACGTTCTTTATCGTAACAGTGTTTCCAGTATCCCTCCTTCGCTACACAGGATATCCATCCTGATCAACTATAGTCTGAGGCTGCCATTTTTTTGGAAAGAATTTAGAGCATTTTGCGTTTTTCATGCAAGGTGACAGCATGTTTGCCAAACCACACGGACCGTGTATCATATGTCTCTTCACCAGATTATACAATTCCACATCATCTTCTTTTGATGGTATCTCTGCTGAAATGATGTTGTTTATGTCATCGGGAGTGGGATACTTGCTTTGTGGATGCATGAATAGCAAAATATGAGCATGTGGTAAACCTCTCTTTTGAAACTCAATAGTGTATATATCTGCAAAAAATTATAGTAATGAGAGCTTATGATTATATGAGATTTTAAATAGAAGTCATAAACATAAAACATAGCTTGACGACATGAAATTAATAATATGACTTACATGCAACCACTCTCCCTAAGACATGCTTCTTAGTCAAATCAAACAACAACTCATCCAACTTAATTTTAAAAACTCTTGATATAATATCGGGACGATCATTGGGGCTGCAACCTCATTGTGTGAAGTAGTCTTTTGACTTCGGGGCACATTGGATTGCATGTAAATGTGATAAAAAGGTCAAGAAAACCAATATGGCTACAAATAGCCATTCCATCAAAATACAATTGTTCCATGTATCTTCCACTTCCAACATAAGTTGATGGTAAAACAACTCTCTTACCCTTGTTTGCTCCTTGAGTGTTTTGATCCTGTTCTGGACCGTTCAAATTGCAGTACTTTGAAACTCTTAGTTTTTTCCGGTGCTTGCGTATGTAATTCAACCTTTGAGACTCCATCATGGTGAAACCATCAACCAAAAATTACTGAAAAAGCCTCCTGGACATCAAAAGTGTGTGTGCTTCGGTTGGTCTGGTTTGAATCCGAAACGTAAGCCATTCTCTGATAGTAAGTTTATTTTTCTTTTTCTTTGCTTTTGTTTCTCTGTGTAGAATACCAATTCTAAAACCATCTTCGCCATATGGAAACAAAACTGGATATTGTAAAGCAAGATAACTTGGATGAAACTCACTTATCCTTTTCAGCTTCCCACTCTGTCTCTCAAGTATAATATGTCTCTTAGAACCTGTATCAACATCACCAACGATAAGTGTCGCAACTTCGGAAACTGTCGGTTGATTATAAACTCTTCCGTCCTTGGATCGATCGGCGATTAATTTCAGTTTTAGATCATGTACGTGAGAATCTTTTAGTCGATCTGCTGCCATCCTAAATGTTTTAGCATGTGTGTTGAACTCATCCAGCATAAGTTTCAATTTTCTAACCGTTTCTGGATTCACATTAGGATTATGACTGTAACACATTATATAAAATAGTTAGTGTCCATGTGTTATGATAAACTATAGAAGAAGGTAAAACTGAATAATGTCATAAAACAAAGAATTCAGGCATTACCCTATTCCTTTCATTCTATGATGAATCTCATTCTCAGTGTCATAAATATAAAGCTGTGCAAATTTTGGTGTTTCTCCATCCAAAGGGAGCATGCTCCCAATTCTATGACAAGTCTGTCCATGTATCCTAATGTTAGGCGGTCCTCCTGCCGATTGGTATCTATTGTCAAACTTCATTCCGGGTGACGTAAAGGCAAACATAATGTTGTACAATCTGCAATACTGCTGATAGTTTATACAGTCTGTATCATTATCATCAAACAATAGATGCTTTAGTAACGGCGGCGGTTCATTCAAAAGCGGTAGCACAACTTTACCATTTCCACAACATAATTGGAATTTGGGTACAACACTATGTTTTCGTTTTTCTGTCTTCTCTTGATATCACATCAGTGCTCTACAATGTATGCATTCAATAATTGGATCACCGATATCCGAGTAGCCTGTATTATTCAAACAAACACAAAGCAAGTCATAATTTAGAATAAAATAGTCACAAGTATAGATGTTTCATGACTGCAGCATTAAATATGGCATGTTTTACATGAATCAAATCATATTAGTTAGTTTGAAGTATAAAATAAAGTGTCATATATATCGATACATATATACCAGAATCTGGAAGATTTTGCGGCGTATAGTTTGATTCTATGGTTTCTTCATCATCAAGAGTTGATGTTGTGTCATAGTCAGGATTTGCATTTATGAACTCACAATCACTATCAGATATTGATTCATCCGTTGTTCCATCTTCAACGGTTTCATCTGCTTCGTTATTAACGTGTGTGTTACGGTAAATATTGCTTGTGGATGAAGACTCACTGTAATGATCAATATTTGAGAATTTGTTGAATAGATTGGCTGCCATAGATTGAATAGCACCAACATTCAATTGTTTTCTGGATGAAACGGCTGATCCACTTTGATGTGTATTAACATTTTTGAAGACTTGATCAATAAAGGAAGATGTTGTACCACTTGAAGGTGTGTTTGTATCGAGGCTGACAGGAGAATTGAAAGCGTGGTGTCTGCTCAGCCGTGGTGTATTTGGTTGAATAATTGTCTTTCTTCGTTGATATGATGTTGCAGCTACCAGGTTAGGGGACATAGTATCCATAGTACATGTTGAATTCGAGCTGCATGAACCAACTTTGGGTGTTGTTGTATTTGACTTCAATTTATAAGCATTGGGGTGCCTTTGATTCTGAAACTTATTGACACTGACGTTTCTACTTGTTGCTGATGACCTTAGAAGCTTTGCTGGATGTGCATTCAAGTTTTGATTCCTTTGATTCATCACTGAAGAAGTGATGTTAGACAGTGGTGTTCTGAAGTTGTCAATGGATGGATGATAGTTCCTACTGAAACAAACTTCAAAACCCAATTCTTTATCACCAACTCTACTTCTTTTCAATCTTCTTTCACTGGATTTGTTTCCTCCTTCTTCTTTCCAATGCTGCAACTTTCTTACTCTCACAATCATGTGATTCCAGGTTTACTAAGTATACTTCATGCAAACAAAATAAAAGACAGCATCTATAGGATGCAAATGTGAAGAGTTTTTTCTCAAAGCAATTATTGTTATTTGAGCAGTCAGCAAATTAAAACAGAGAGAATATGGTAAGGAAGTGTATACCTATTAAATGTCCATGCACAATGGTATTTGCTATAAGATTTAACGTGTTTAGCCTTTATAATTAACCCTCTAATTATGACAGTAAGACAGTTAATTAATATGAGAGGGGATATTAAAGTTGATGGTTAAGTGTTTGGTCAGCATAATTATTCCATTTAATCAATTAGTGGTAAAATAATAAAACTGTTGGTAAACCACAAAAAGGTTACAATCAATGATAACATTGAATACAGAAAATGGCATTAACGAAAAAAATCAATTAAATTAAAAGAAAAAAAACATTGGAAACCGTAAATGGAGTAAGTATAATCCCTCACCAATGAATAGTAACAACTTCTACATGTAATGTGAAAGGGCAGACACGCTTTGCAAGGCCATACCTTTGAGATTTGCTTCCAGATTTTCTTCTTGTGTTATACTCAAAAATCAAATCCCATATCTTCTCTTACTATTCTCTCCTGCATGCAAATATAAAACCAGTCATAGCAACACACTCCCAAAGCATTTGATTCAACATATCCCTAAGAAAATGTCTTATTCTTCATGGAGTGGCGGGTAAGGTTATGGATAGAATCTACATACCTCTGTTTGTCTTTGTTGTAAGATCCATTTTATCGTTTTTTTAATAATTTGGAAACAACCTTGGTAACTTCTGTTTGAACACAGGTTTTTGTCTCTCGACACTGAGGAAATCAACTGCATATTAGGCATGAAAGCTGATGACGATGAAGTCTCTGATGGAAACACCAAATTTGTATTGAAAGAAGTGAAAGTTGAGGAGGATGAAATAGGGCAAAGCTCAAAGATCCAACCTGCTGCTTTGGTGAATGAATTAGGGCAAACCTCTGGAGCAAACCATGATGCGCTGTTGAAGGATGTGAAAGTGGAGCATGATGCTGCCCAGCCTTCTCAGGTGAATAACAATGATCAAGTGCTGCAGAAAGAGATATCATGGGAAAACGAGATCACCAAGTCCCAAGTTAGAGGTCATCAAGTGATAGTAAGATTTCTGATTTCAATAGTACTTTACTTTGTACGATTAATGATGTGAACATTCGTAACAACAATAAATTTGTAATGCAACAACGAAACCAAACATCATTTAACAACTTAAATAAACTAATTGTCTTGATCATAAAGCATGGTAAATTTAAAACTTAGAAAAAATCATGTAACTATTTCTCCCTTTTAATATCTTTGGCCATCTTGGTTGATGATTGTTGTAGACTATTCATTATCTTCTACTGCATCATTTATCAGCTTTCTGATTTCAATATTAAAGTGATATTTGTACGATTAATGATGTGAAAATTTGTAACAATAACCAATTTGTGATGCAGCAATTCCCTCAGGAGGTGATAAAGAAAGCTCTAAGACCAGACATAACAGGATGCAGGCTTTATGATCTTGAAGACTTGTCTTTTTATGAGTGTAAGATTCTGAAGTCAAACAGAAAATACGTGGAGATGTATCTTGGATATGGTTGGTATGCATTTGTAAAGGTCAGAAAGCTGAAGGTTGGAGATAAGGTGGTATTCAACTATAATTCAGACCAGGAAATCTAGTACGCGAGGGTTGACAGAAAAGTCAAGCAGACCAGCAATTAAGTTAGCTTATCTATGTGTGTTTGTTTTTTGTCTTTGATTTTAACTTAACTGTGGGTACCATCAAAACAATCAGTTTTTTGTTAATGTTGTTTTAGACATGTTGCTGATAACTTTTGTTTTATTGGCCATGTCATATTTTGATGTATGATTAAGTAACCTTCATAATGAAGGTAGTACTACATTATCTTTAATGTTTAAATTTGCATCTATGGTGTGGTTCTTTAATTTTCTCGTTAAATTTGCAATGTGTACACATTGTCTGTCCATTTTCGGTTGATGCCTTTACTTATGTGGGCTTGTTTACAACTTAAACCATGACAGTATTCAAGATAAGGTTACTTATTTTGTTTATACTGGATCTATTGATTGCAATGTGTAAATTTACTTGAACTTCTAAATATATTATTAACACAACTTCATAATTTGCTTAATGGTTTAAGTTCCATGGGCTTGTCAAGAATAAACTCATAATTTTAGATTTAGAAACCTAATCTGTCACACACAATCCCAAGGGTCAGCCAATATCTATGTAATGATGACACTTATAGTTTTCCAAAACCTGTTACAATCAATTTGTAAGGTTTCACCTAAACCTCTACAGAGTTTTTCATAACTGTTATTCACATATCTGTTAATAACATTGATTTACATTGTTGTATATTTATGGGCATTTTCAATTTAACAATGTCAGAATCACAAAATGACCAAGTTTATGTTTTTTAATATGGGGGTAGTTAGGCTTATTTAGATAGTGTGTTTTTTAATTAGAGTGTTTGTTTTTTACTTAGAATATAAACCATGCCAGCAACTATAACTTTTAAAACATATACAAATGCATATCAATACAACATGACAGTGTTCAAGATAAAACTTTTATGTTTTTCAGAATTCGATCAATTGGAATCTTCAATTTATATATGACAGCAAGGGTATATCATTTAAGCAATTCAATTTCAAATTCATTAGAAACATTTCAAACAGAAGTATATTTGAAACAATGCACATCATGATAAACTCAAATCCAGGAAAATCATGTCTATATCATAACTAAATGGGGCAACTCAAATTCAGAAAAACTCTGTCTATATAAAAAATTAATTCAACAATCATGATAAACTCAGTACCAGAACAACAAAACAAAACATCACTCAACAACTTAAATAAACCAATTGTCTTGATCATAAGGCAATGTAAATTTAAAACTTATAAATTTTGAAGCTAACTATTTCTCCTCTTTAATATCTTTGGCCATCTTGGTTGATGATTGTTGTACACTATCATTATCTTCTACTGCATCATTTATAAGTCTCTTACATGGAATGAGTCCTGAATTTTCAATGGTCAGGTCATTTCTGCAGATGCAGATACGGGTTCCTATCATGAATAAAGAAAGGCAACAATAAGATTTAAAATTATGACACAGTTGTTATATTGCTCAGCAAACAAAGAATAGCACATGTAAAAAATATATACAGAAATGCTATTCATATCATCCTGGGACAGAGGTTCTGGTGCTCGAAGTTTTGAGGTCTGGTGAAAATAACAAACAGTTAGTGTACAACCTAAGATAACTCAGCACGCATCAAACGAAGATTACAAAGGTTACCTCTTCAAATTTGAAACTTGTCCTTAATTTTATTACGGACATCTTCATCAGTTTTGAAGCCAATGACCGAAAGTCGTCCATTTTTAGGATGATAAACAGCTCTAATTGCCAATTCATTTTTCAATATTGAGTCAAGTTCGTAAGGGAATTCAAGTGGATCGTAATCACCAGACTATAAGAATAAAAAGTATTAGACACCTTAAAAAAATTGATTTAAATATTGTTGTATGCAATATTTACATACCTGTGTTAAATCCATTTTCATTTGAAGAGCAGACTTCCCAATTAACTTCACGCAGTCTGTGTCCCAAAAGACGAACTTTGCCTTCGAACTACCGTCAACAGTTGTTATATTAAGCTTATACCTAAATGATTCATGGCATACAGGAGAACACATCAATCTTCATTGTTTGTAAGAGAATATAAACATTACCAGTTGGAAATGGAAAATGGATATAAAGTATACCGTGGCACAGGTTCTGGGCTAATATGCTCCTTAAAACACTTCAGCTTTCCATCCTTGGCAGTCACACTCCTTGTGCATTCCACACAGTCATCATAGTACCATCCCATCTGTCCAGCATCAAACTTATCGAGGGTAGCAACGGTAACACAGGTTGTTTCCTACAAAGTTGGCCAATATAAGTTACAGTTATATGATGCTTTAAGAATGATAACAAAATAAGGAAACAATCAATCATTCTTACATGTTGCAGATTTGTTATCTCAGAGAGACTCATTATTTCAGCCTTCCAAACAAATTTGTCATAGTCAAAATAAAATGAGTTTTGCGTTGCCTCAACTTGTACACTTGAAGATGATAACAAAGGCAAATCAACACCAAGTCTGAAAAATGTAAACACAATATTTAAGAAAACCACTTAAGAAGAAAACCAACAACGAATTAAGTTAAATTTATCTCTTGCAAGACAGTTAAGAAGAAGATCAATAAGCATTCCAAACCATATAATAAAGAAATAAACACATGCTTTAATACCTTTCTTTTAGATTCTTGACTTCTTCAATAGCAAGGTCATTAATCAACAATTTCGTTCCATTCTATGTGTTGGAAACACTAACTGGAAATCCTCCTGAATCACAAGAAATTGAAGAAACAGTTACAACTGTTGGATATAAAAGAAAATATACAGTTACATGTAACCTATTGTATCATGCATAATTACCTTGAGCCTCTTTAACCCTTGCATTTATTAGCACAATGACAATATCAGAGGCTTGCTTATTATTTTTATAATAGTCATATAGCTGAACTGCAAGTTGCCCCCAAAGAGTACATTGTATAACTGTTTTGCTAGCATATACAATTGAAAAAACTATTCTGTTCTTGCTGTTGTCACCGTTAACTTGGGTTTGAGAGATATCAGTGATTCCTCCAATCAAATCTAACAAATAAAAAATGGATTGGTTAAATTTATTCGACAAAAAAATTATAACACATGAATTTAGGGTGTAGGGAACTTACCAACCAAAACATTTGATTGAAACCTTCCTTCAACTATGGAATTTAAACCAATAATGTTAAGGTAGTTATGAGGGATGTCAGGAAATTCTTCTTTCTTAACATAAATTGACCCACAAAAAACCAATTTGTATGTATGATTTGTCGACTTAAAAGCAAAATCATTCTTCCCAACTTTAAAATTTTGCATGATATAAGAGTTTCCTGTTTCAATTTCAGATTTGAATTTCGAAAGCAAATAAGCAGGGACAACAGCTTGAATCATATCACGCTGCAAGAAATCAACATTTCATCATTAGTGGTTAATCAACAGAAAACATATTATAAGTAATCAGTGGGGAACCATATCTTGCTACAGTACCTTAGAATCAACCAAAACCATCTCCATGTGTTCTTTGTTTGAAGAACTTGTGACAGACCATAGATGCTTGCATCTAACTGCGATCTTCCACAAATCTTTGGAATTATTGATTTCTTTCAATGGCTCAATTGGGCGAGACATGTTTCACCTACAAACACTGCAAGAAGAGTAGAGATATCAGTTAATTATCAAAGATGAATCAAATGGAGATGAATGTAAACAGTGTTAAACAGAAGTTAGAGACGGAGGTGATGGAGACGAAGGTAGTGTCTTGAGATGGAGGAGGAGTGAAAATCACAGCGGAGGTGATGGAGACGAAGGATTTGTCTTGAGATGGAGGAGGAGCGAAAATCGCAGGGTATTGAGATGCAGCAGAATTGAAATGGTTATGCATTTGTTCATGTTTTATGCAGCCTATGGAACACAAAAGGTTTATTGAACAACGAAAGGTTGCAGTAATTGAAGTAGTAGAGTTCTGTATTTGCAATTAATTATGTTAGTAAGCTTTTACAAAAAAAGAATATATTTATTGATGTTGCTATGAAAAAAAAATAAAGGGGAGCATTTCATTTTTTGAGGTGTGGAGAAACAAATTTTTATAAGGCATTAGTTAATGCTAAGGAAATTGTGGTGGGATTGAAAAGACGTATAATTAAAAGAAAAAGACGGTTTGATGAGATTTTGAATACCCCAATATTCTAGCTATCTAAAAAAAGAATATTTCAAAGTTAATTTTTTTCTTTACCTTGTTGATCAAGCATTTGTTTCTCTTAATAAGAAATTTGAGAAATATCAAGAGTATGAAATTATTTTTTGTTTCTTGTTTACTTATCACAAGTTACAAGTATGGGTTGATGCAACTATGATGTCTTGATAAATAATCTTCTCTCACTGCAATAAAGCCTGCACAAAAAGCCTGCAACACATTAGCGACGTGAATTCCACGTCACTGCTGAAATTTTGAAAAAATTTCAACTTGCCCCCAAGTGAATGTCCCGCCTATTTAATTTTTTATATTAATTTTATTGTTGTGACGTGATTCCCACGTCACAACTATTTTTTTAAAAAACAAAAACCTGACACACAATATTAACGTTATGTTTGATATTTTAATATTAAAATTTTTAGTGACGTGTTTATCACAACGCAACATCCTTTTTTTACCCACGTAATAATCACGTCACTAATTCACGTGGCTAGACAACACATTTCTTGTAGTGGATGTAGTAACTTTGGACGTGTACCGAAACATTAATGAGCAATCTCATATTGAGGGGAATGAATTTTCTATGGAGTTAAAGTTACTAAGAGAAATGTTACCTGAAAAAATCATAAGAACTATTGATATATTATTATTTTCAAACGACTTGGATTGTTTTCCTAATATAGTTATTGCATATAAAATTTTATTGACTATTCATGAGATTGTTGCTTATGCAGAAAGAAGTTTTTCAAAATTGAAGTTGTTAAAGACTTACTTGTGGGCTGTGGCTTACCATGTCACAAGAAAAGTTTAATGAATTGACATTGATAGTAATTGAAAATGTCATTTTGAAAACAGTAAAATATGAATATTTAGTTGATGAATTTACTTCAAAAAATGTTTGGATGAAGACTCTTTTTAAGTATTTAGAAACTTTAAGTTGTACGAAATGATATTTATAATTTAAACAATATTGATTTTTTTGGTGCTTCATTTGGTTAATATATAATTATTTTTTTGGTGCACTATTTTTCATTATTAAAATTATACTCCCTTTTTAATTTAGGCCTTTTTTAAAATTAGAACATGATCTTTAGATTGATTAGGCCGACCATATAGACATGCTCCCTAGTTCGAGTCAATGAACCCTGCGAGAGTGAGGTTAGAGTTTTGTATGAAGAAGAGGCCAATGGCAAATGGATTCTTGACATATCGGATTATTTTAATTGTTGTTTGTATATGAGTTGGGGCGGATCTATGTTGTGGGGGTTGAGGCTTTTGACCCCATAAAAATAGTAACCATGAATACTAAATCATATATATTGATTCAATGTTTAATTCTTATTTTTGTCAAATTTCAAAATGAAAACTTCTCTTACTAATTAAAAAAAAAACATGCTACTTATTTGTTTTAATTATACTTTACCACATTCTTCTATAGTCTTATGGTCATTTTAAAAATTTAAAAAAAAAAACTTAATATGAGTTTTCAAACCAATACATTAGATTATTTTTACAAATATAGTTGAAAAATCGGTTAGGTGTTAAATATTTTATTAATTTTATCTTTTTAATTACTCATAAGTTTAAAAATATTTTATTATGAACTTTGTATTAAATGGATGAATTGATTAACATTGTATTAACATTATTGAAAAATATATTATTGAAATTTTATTTAAAAATTTTTCTATTAACATTATAAATAATAATAAAATATCATGCTATCATCATAAAATTAAGAATATCTGAATATTTTATTTGCAAATAATTCTATTATCAATCAAGAGAGTGATATTTTCTTCAATAATAAGTAGAATGAAATTCATATTTTGTTTAATACAAAAGAGTTATGTTTATCTTTTAAAACATTGATAATATAATATAATTCATTCACACACAAAAATATACATAAAAAACAATTGTAATTTGTAATAGTTTAAATTATTTTATGAACATTTAATTTTTATCTATAAAAATTTTCTTGCCCCCGCCTACAAAATGTTTTGGATCTGCCATTGTAGATGAGTGTTGGTTGGTTTTGACAATTGTTTACTTAACCATCACACACAAAAATAATATCAAGCCTATAATGTGTTAGATATGATACTTTACCTATTATGCTTTTGATTTGGGTAGGATCATATAGCAGTGGCACAACATTTGTATCAAGTTTGTGTCTTAGATCCATAGGCTTAACATTTCATTGACATAATGGTATTCCTTTAGAAAACCTAAGAATCTCAAATCCAAGAAAGAACTTTAGGTTGCCTAGATCTTTGATACTAAATTTGGTGTCTATGAGAGAGTTAATATGTTAAATTTATGTAATATTGTTTTCTGCAAGTATTAAATCATTAACATAAACCAGTATGACAATGAAAGAACTAGCATATTTTTTTGGTAAATATGAAGTAATTGGATTTTGAGTGAGAAAACCCTAAGTTAAATAAAGTGGAAGTCAATTTTTGGTTCCATTGATGACTGGATTGTTTCAAGCCATGTATTGATTTGTTAACTTTATAGACCAAGTTTGTAGAGACTTTTATTCCAAGGTGACATTTCATATAGACTTCCTCCTCCAAATCTCCATGGAGAAATGCAATGTTATTGTCTAACAGATGAATATACCAATTGAATGAGGAAGTTATATATAATAGGGTTAATAGTAGTTTACCCCCTGTAATATGACCGTGTTTCGGTTTACCCCCCCCCCCCCCCACCGTTGCCAAAGGCAGGTTTTGGCAACGGTTTTTTAGAAAAAACCGTTGCCAAAAGGTAGGGAGGGGGGAAAAGCAAAATTTGCTAACATTACAGGAAGGTGAACTACTATTAACCCTATATAATATATAATAGCAGTCTAATTATTATCATTTATATGATTAGAGAAAGTAATCTAAGACCTATGATTAGAGAAAGTAATCCAATAGCCAATTTATTAGGGGTGGAAGAGGTGGTTAAATCCTAAATGTGAGTATCAATTATAGATTTAAGTTATTGTTGAATGGCTTGTTGTCAATTAGGGTCAAAAATAGAAAAGGAGTAAAGAGTAGGTTCTTTTAGAGTTGAATTTTTAAGCTAAAAAATTTATGTTGTTTAGACAGATTAGTATAAGAAATGAAGAGAGATAAAGGATAAGGAATAGTACTGGTGTTGGTTGAACGATGGGTGCGAGAAGTACCTTGTAATAGCTCATAATGATAGTCTTTGAAGTAAGTTGGAGGTTCAATTATCCAGGTAGACTTTATAAGTTCGTTGGATGTGGGATATGGAGAATGAATGTGAGGGGAAGTGTTGTGAGAATTAGGGATATTATTAGCATAAATAGGGGGTATGTTGGGTGTGTTGGCAGTTTTTTGGATAGGTGTGGAATGATTAGTCAAAAGAAATATCATGGATAGGGTGATGTATAGGTTGAGGGGTAGTTTAATTATGAAGTTGATTATGTGTGAAGGGGAATATATGTACATAAAATATGGTATTTGATAGAACAACTACTGTTGGGCCTGTTAATAATGAAAGGTTCAATCCTGTTGTTTGGAGAGTGTATGTTCGCAGGGGTAAGAAAGTAATGAATAATTCTATTAGTGACCTGGAAAAGGAAATCCTTGATTCTTGGGAAGGTTGTTAGTAGTGAGAGATATAGGAAGGAGGGGAGTGTTTTTCAGACTCACGCACGATTATTGTTATCATTGTACTAGGAGATTGTATTCTATGGAGGAGCTCTGCTCTGGTTATACACTTACCTATTTTCCTTTCCTTCCATTAATACAAAAACTTCATTTCACCATTCCTTTATATTGTTTCCTTAATTCTTTTTTCTATAAGTTCTATCATTGGTCCGACCTGCCGGATCTTCAAGAGGTACCAGTGAATTCTTGTCTTCTACGTGCCACCTAAGTTGTCAGATCAAATGGAAACAGTAGAAGAAAGGATCTCGGTTGTGGAGAATTTTGTGTGTCAGGGGTTGAGAGACTTTCGTGAGATGATGATGCAAGAGTTTTGTTATACCATGATGAATGAGTTTACGAAGCTGTGGGACCAGAACTCACATTCATTAACACACAAAAAAATCCAGAAAACACACAAAGGATTTCCAATTTGTTCACACACAAAGGGTTTCCAATTTGTTCATCAACTTCTACATCAACTAAAACTGAAATCAACAAAAACTGAAACCAACAATGAACACACAAAGGGTTTTCAATTTGTTCATAACTTTTTCTTTCCAATTTGTTCACAACTTTTTCTTTTCCAATTTGTTCGTTTTCTTTCTCAAATGCTAGATCTGGTTGCAACTAACACACACACTAAGCTTAAGATCAAACGAAAACAAAACCGAAAACGGAACACAATAGTGAACGAAATACTGAATATCGATAGTGTTTGAGAAGCTGCAAGAAGGTCGTGGTGATGTTAGAGTTTGGACGGTGATGGAAACGAGATAGTGGTCATGGTTTGCGGTCATAGAAGGGTTATACGCGAGTGTTTCGGTTTCAACAATTAAATTTTGGATTAACAGTGATGAGGTCTTCCGGTGGTGGTTTAAGCGACGGTGGAATGAACTGTCAAGATTGCGGTAACCAAGCAAAGAAAGACTGTCCTCATCTTAGATGCAGAACTTGTTGTAAGAGCAGAGGGTTTCACTGTCAAACTCATTTTAAAAGTACTTGGGTTCCCGTTTTGAAACGCCCTGAACGGCGGCATCAACTTTCTTCTTTGCAGCAACAAAATCAACACCAACAGCAGCAATTTCATTCTTCACGGAGACACAGAGAAAATCCAATATCAGCACCACATGAACATTGAAACAACAGCAGTTTCATTCTTCAATGAACATTAAATTTTTTGGGTTTTAGTAATTTTTGTTTGATATTTTGAAATAAACATAATATTTTATCCATATCAGCACCACATGTATGCCAACTGGATCCTGATTTTGACTTTGACTAACAGATCTAACATAAAGGACTAACATGCTTTGTTTTAAGACTTAAGGGATTGATTTGAACTTTTTAAAAGTTAAGGGACCATAATAGATCCCGAGCCAAAGTTAAGGGATGAAATTTTTTTTTTTAAATTTAAATCGGTGTGATTTATTGAATTTGTCTCTAATAAAAAGAATCAAATGTAAGTGTTATATTTATATTACTCTCTGTGATCCATTATAATTAAATAGTACTATTTCAAAATAACTAATCATTTCAATTTTTAATATAATTTTAATTATTTTTTTCTAATTATACTTTTATTTAATATTATTGTATTATTCCCAAATCAATATTTCTTCATTTTTACTTATAGTAATAAATATGAATAAACAAATACTCCTTCTATTTTTTAGTTATAAGTCATTTTGAGAAAAAAATTGTACTAATATTTTGTTATTAATTATTTTACAATATCAATATATCATTAATATTATTTTTTACTATATTTTTGAATATTTATTATCTTCTCTTCTTTTAATTATTTAAATTTATTTTCTTCATACAATTTATTTAGAGAAATAAGATATTTCATATATCCACAAAAACAGTTCAATACACAAAGCGACTCCACTACTCCTATCGAGCCCAACTTATAAACTCACTTAAGCCACATGCTCATGTAACTTACTATTCCGCCAATATTTATGCACAATCTTTTATATAATGTCTTTTGCTATATTACTATGGTCAATATTGCTATTATCATTCCTATACACTTTCCTATTTCTATACATCCAACATGCATAAATGGTTTTTGCAAAACGTTGTCCGAAGAACTCTGGTGCACCAACCTTTATGTTTGCTCGTATTAATCATCTAGTCAACCTCACGACGATCCCACTCATGGAGACTATGATTCATATTCACCCAAAGCAGCACCTTCTTCAAATATTGTGCATATCCCTGCAGAGAAAAGATAAATACTAAATACTCTCCTTCTCGATGCAGAACTCACAGCCCTCTTGAGTAATCATACCAAATTTTTAAGGTGGTTTTTATTTTCTTCATACAATTAGTAAAGAATAATTTATAAAAAGATTTCGTAATTTCTTTTTTTATATAATAATTATTAAATTTTTATAATAACTTTAACAAGTCTAAAGAAATATATAATACAAAAAATGGAAAAAATATATATTTTTTAATATGTAAGCAGTTAATTAAACCAGGTATTTAATGACCAGTCGGTTTATAGATTAAATTAAAATTTTAATTTACAGTTTAATTATTTAAAGGGTTATGCTAATGAGTGTTTCTAAAACATTCTTTAAATATATTAAATAATTATAAAATATTTTTTAGAAAAAATCAATACTTCAATGTCCAATGTATTAAATACACACATTTTTTAAAAAAAATTTAGGCTTAAATACCGTTTTAGTCCCCATATTTCAATACTTTTAACGTTTTAGTCCCCCCTTTAAAAAAACTCAGCCTTTTGATCCCTCATTTAAACACTTTTTGGGTTTTTTTGAAGTCCCCCTCCACTTTTGAGGATGTGGCTCATTTGAATGCTGAGTTGGCTCATGAAGTCTTGTGCCACGTCATTTAAAACATTTGGTTGAATTAAAAAATGTTTTTTTAATTTGCAGAATATATAAAATCTTATAAAAAAACATTTTAGAATTTTAATTCAATCATCCCCTTTCTATCCCATTTGTATCCCCTTTCATTTGTGAACCTTAATTTCAAAAATTCACATCTTCCATAATCACTCTCTTCTGCAATTGGCTCGTGAACCCTAACTTCCACAATCCATTTCTTCTGCAATTGCAAAATCTTCTTCATCCGAAAGTTGGAAGCATGTCACAGTATTCCCATGGAAGCAAAAGCTCGACAAAGCAAAGATACCACCAAGGAGAGTGTAAATGTGGCCTTGATGCGTCGTTAATGACTTCATGGACGGATGCTAATCCAGGGAGGCGTTTTTATGGGTGTTGAATGTACAAGGTACTGTTTTTCATCTCAAGCTTACATATTCTGGATGTTAGTGTATTTTTTCATCTGTAAATGTCACCTCATCTTCTTTCATGTTTTGTAGCTGTATGGAAAGAAAGGGTGCAATCACTTTGAATGGTATGATGAAGAGATGAGCTCAAGAGCAAAGGATTTGATATGTTCATTAGAGCAAAGATTAAATGCAGAGAAGTGTAAAGTGATCGAATCCAATGTGAAAGAAGATGAATTGAAGATGAAGCTAAAGTACCTGAAAGTGCAGTTGAAGTTTACAGTTGTGATTTCTTTTGTGCTATTGTTAGGTCTAATTGCATCATGCATAATGAATTAGGAATAGAGTTGTAATGGAGTTTACAGTTGTGAGTTATGTCTAGTTGAATGGTATTATATGTAATGGAAGCGTATTATGTAACATTGATCTCCAATATTAATGAATTAAAATTTTGGTTTAATAATGAGTTTGTGATAACTGATATGTGTAATTATTCAACTGAAATGTGTTAACTGATATTTGTGGCAAACATTTAATTCAAAATGACATATCTTGTTCATTACATAACCAAAATGACACATAACCTTGTTCATTACAGGATGACTTAACAAAAGGCTTAACAAAATAACATAACCTAAATGAGTTTGATACAAACTTGTCCAAAATGACTCATGAAACATAATGACACATAAACCAAATTGACACATAATCTAGCATTCTGATTGCTGAGTTTGTTGAGTTTGTTGTGGTGCTTGTGATGATGTTCCACACTCTTCAGCAATTGTTTGACCAACAGATGTTCTTGGCTGTTTTGTCTTGCTACCACTTGTTGATGCAGTCTTCTTTTCCTTCTTTTGTTTCTGTTTTTCACCACCTGTTGGAGCAGTTTTCTTTGCTTTCTTGTTTCCACCTTTTGGAATTGCAATGTCAGCACCCCTCTTGCCCTTGCATCTTCTTTTGTTGTGTCCCATACCTCCACACTTGTGACAAGTCACTGTAGTTAGTTTTCTGGGAAGAACATGTGGATTCCTAAGCTCATGTCAGGGATATGCCTAAGAATATGTGTAAATTTTTTGGCCAACCATTCTGTCTTTGCCTGCCTATTGTTCGGAGTCTTGTAGCATGTATGTTCATTAATTAGGCTCACAACTTGCCAAAACTGGTTCTCAACCCTCTTGCTAATCCTCGTGTAAAACTTACACTCTTCCATGCAAAGAATTACCATTCTTTTTGCATCATTCTTTTTTATGAATATATTCTTATTCTTCTCCGTTCCATACTCCCTAACTGCTTCCCCCACTATACTTTTGCTGTTAAAAACCATTCCTAATTTTAAAGTTGACTCCTTCACCACTTCTATGAGTTGGATACTTCTCATGTTCAACATCATCTCCACTTTTTGGAGGTGTGTGTAGTTGATCAGAATCACAGACTTCTTCTTGAGCACATGGCTTGTTAGGAGTTTGGCATATTGTGGTCCAATCCAAGTCAATGGACTCTTCATCACATTCATACTCACTACTTTCATGATCACTTTCAACACCTACAAAGTCAGGATCTTCAGATTCATTGTCAGCATCATTTCCTTGATGCATCTCTTCAGAATCAACATCATTTCCTTGTTGCATCTCTTCAACATGAACATCATTTCCTTGTTGTACCTCTTCATCATTCCCAACATTTGATTGTCGTACTTCTTCAGCATTCACAAAATCTACACTAACAACATCATCATCTTCCCCATGAAAATCTTGTCCAAGTTCAGCTTCATCATCCAATTCAGGTTCCTCAACGGAATGCTCTACATATACATCAACCAAATCAAAACCCTTAACATCCTCAACAAACTTAACTACATCAGCACCACAATTAAGGGGTCTTAAACCTCTAGAAAAATTATACTTGGAGTGCCAGTAATGAAGACATTTAATGTTAGCATATCCCTCATTCAAAATTAGTTTTTCCAATGACATATATGACAGGTAGTCTACATCCCAGTTCTATGCCATTTCAGATGTTTCTCCACCAACGTACCACTTAACTGGGTTCTCTACAAACTCTCCCCTATGATGGATACGTAACCTGACTTTTTGAGGCTGAGATGGTCTGTACACAAACTAACCTCATGCAAAATCTCACATCTTCCTTTGATTTCGATGACAACGGTATATCCATGTTGCAAGGATTCACTTAATTTCTTCGTTCACCGCATTTGCTAGCAAAGTTCCAATTAGGGTTCACGATTAAAGGGGGTGACTGATTTTATATAGGTTTCAAATTATTCAATTAAAATTCTGAAATGTTTTTTTAAAAGATTTTATATATTCTGCAAATTAAAAAAACGTTTTTTAATTCAACCAAATGTTTTAAATGACGTGGCACAAGACTCCATGAGCCAACTCAGCATTCAAATGTGCCACATCCCCAAAAGTGGAGGGGGACTTCAAAAAAACCCAAAAAGTGTTTAAATGAGAGATCAAAAGGCTGCGTTTTTTTAAAGGGGGACTAAAACGTTAAAAATATTGAAATAGGGAGACTAAAACTACATTTAAGCCTTTTTTATCACTTTAATCACTTAGAGAGTGTCATAGGAGCACTCATTAACATTACCCTTAAATGAAAACTTGGATTTAGGATCTGTTTGGTAAGATCCAAAAAAGAACTTTTAGCTTTTCAGTTTACATTAATGAAAAAGTTCTATTTGGTAACGCTATTTTAGCTTTTATCTTGTAGTTTTCTTACTAGCTTTTAGTTTTTTTCAAAAGCGGTTTAAAGTAGCTTTTGAACTAATAGCTTTTTGCTTAGTGACCTTTTTTTTCATAACCCTTGTTATTTTAACAAAATATTATTACCCTTAAATGATCTTTTATGATTTTGTATCTATCAGCTAATGAAACAGTTAATTTACCAAACACTCATGTTAGTTTATCGGCTATCAGTCACCAGCTATAAGCTACTAGTTAATTTTATCAAATAGAGCCTTAACCAATCGTTAGTCGGTCCAGTGGTGATTGACGCAAGACTTGGTAGGGAGGACCACAGTTCGATCCCCACAATTGCGATTGGGAGGGGCCACTAGATGTCAGAACTAACCCTGAAACGGACTATACCGATGATGAAAAGAAAAAAAATGGATTTATAGTTACGAGTATGAGTGGCAAAACGAATCTGGCCCATTAGACTTTTTTTTTATGCGGACTTTTGCGAGACGTTCAAGATTTTAAGTCTACACCCTTAACTATGACCGTTCCATCTCGCACCATTTTCTTGTGGGCTTTTAAAGAGTGACCTAAACGGGATGGACATGCCGGTTTGTCACTCCTAGTTACAAGAAACTATACAAGTTAATGCATGCTGAAATTAGACCGTTGTTGTTTGTTTCCCCGAGGTATCGTTACTTTTTGTATTTTCAAGCATAGTGGGACCCACTCTCCCGTTTATTTCCTTTGTTTGTATCTATGTTTTCGAAACAGACCATCCTTATTTTATTGGTCTCTCACAAGTCTTTATCTCGTTAAATTAAATACTAAAAAGAATCAACTACCAGTAAGATACACTCTAATATCAAAGAAAAAAAGAAAACACTCTCTAAGTACTAATTATTATTTCTATCTATCAACAAATTCAATTCGATTTTTTCTAAAAAAACTAGAGCGAAATTATATAAAAGAAGCACATTCGTAGAGCATTCTTTTTCTCTATTGGTTTTCTGCTACTTCTCTTCCTCTGCTTTTTTTGCAGTTTTCATTTTTCTGTCAACTTTTCTATCCACATTTTTTTTACCTCTTCCTCCCTTAAAACTCATTTTGAGTGTTCACCAGATTTTTTTGTGAGATTTGAAGTTGTAAACCATGTTTATGCATTTTCTTCTTCTGCTTCTTTTTGCAGTGCCAGTGTTCAATGTTGCAGCCGATGAAGGTTAGTTAACAGCTTTTAGTTCCATATATATGATTCTTTGTTTCTTAAACTACTGAGTTTTGAATCAGTATTTATTTAGCGCATTGTTACCACATTTTCCCTTTAGTGTGAAAGCTTGTATATGTTTCTTTCTCTGCATGTTGCTTATTTTGACCGAAAGAAATTTTGAGCTAAAAGTACAAAGTAAAGTTGAAATAAAGAAGGTAGATAGGTTTTTATTGATTAATCTTCTTAAATAGAAATGTGGTCCACTAGTAATATTCAGATCTAGTATTAAATATGGTAGGGATGGTTTTAAAAAACGATCGCATAAAGGCTTTTGTGATTTCGGTCGGTCACTACAGATGTAGCAACATCTACCCATACTATTTTGTCGCGATAGTTTTCGTGGTCGCGGTCCCTTTTTTTAAAACCCTGATGAAAACTCTTTACGAGTGTTTTTTTTTTCAAATACTCTCATTTTGAACCCTAGATTTCTGCTTAGAACTCCTTAGTTTCTCTTAAGTTTAATGTGTCATATGTTTGTTCCTTGCAGAACCATTCATTGGAGTCAACATTGGCACAGATCTTTCAGACATGCCTCACCCTACTCAAGTAGTTGCATTGCTCAAAGCTCAACAAATTCGACATGTTCGGCTTTATAACGCCGACCAAGCTATGCTAACCGCGTTATCAAAATCAGGAGTTCAAGTTGTTATCTCTGTTCCAAATGAAGAACTCTTAGCAATTGGTCAATCGAATTCCACAGCTGCGAATTGGGTTTCTCGCAATGTGTTGGCATATTATCCATCCACAAATATCACATCAATTTGTGTTGGTTCTGAGGTTTTAACCACACTCCCAAATGCAGCAAAGCTCTTAGTCAATGCACTTAAGTACATTCATTCAGCCCTTGTCGCGTCGAAACTCGATTCCAAAATCAAAGTTTCTACGCCGCTTCCTTCTACCATCATACTTGATTCATTTCCACCTTCACAGGCCTTTTTCAACACCTCAATGAATCAAGTCTTGATTCCAATGCTTGATTTCTTGCAATCCACTCAATCTTATCTCATGCTTAACGTTGATCCTTACTATGATTACATGGAATCAAATGGCGCAATCCCTTTGGAGAATGCGCTCTTTAAGCCAATTCCACCAAACAAAGAATCTATTGATTCCAACACACTTCTCCACTACACCAACGTGTTTGACGCTGTCGTCGATGCAGCTTATTTCGCGATGTCATATCTGAATTTCACCAACATTCCTGTGGTAGTAACGGAAACCGGTTGGCCTTCGAAAGGTGGTTCTAATGAGCCTGATGCAACACTAGACAATGCTAATGCTTACAACAGCAACTTGATCAGGCATGTTTTAAACAAAACCGGAACACCGAAACGTCCTGGAATTAGCGTCAGCACTTACATCTATGAGCTCTACAATGAGGACACAAAGGCAGGAGCTTTGTCAGAGAAAAACTGGGGACTATTTGATTCAAATGCTGTGCCTGTTTATGTTTTGCAATTGACAGGTTCAGGAGCAGTTTTGGCAAATGATACAAGTAAAGAAACCTATTGCATTGCTAAAGATGGTGCTGATCCAAAGATGTTGCAGGCTGGAATAGATTGGGCTTGTGGACCTGGAAAAGTGGATTGTTCTCCATTGTTGCAGGGAAAACCATGTTATGAACCTGATAGTGTTGTTGCTCATGCTAACTATGTTTTTGATAGTTATTATCATCAAATGGGAAAGTCTAGTGAGTCTTGTGATTTCAAGGGCATGGCTACTATCTCCACTTCTGATCCAAGTATGTAACATTTCCCTTTGAGTCTGTATATGAATAAAATTCTTATAAATATTGGATTGATCGTAATCGCAAGTGTCGGTGTTGGTCGTGTCGATATCCGACACTGGCACAGTCACAACTCACGGACATGGACACACCCTTTTTTAGAGGTGTTGGTATTACATAGATCACTAATTATATTATTCTGAATGAGTGCAGGTCATGGTTCTTGTATATTTTCAAGAAGGCAAAAACATTCTTCTGTTTGGTTTATTTTGTTAATAACTTTGTGTGTTTGTGTTTGTGTTAATATTTTTGGTTACAAGTGTTTGATATGTTGTGGTTATGTGCAGTTTTGGAAGAAATGGTATCTTCTCTAATGCTCCTGCACCATCACCAAATTCCTCAGAATCTTCTGCATGTGAGTTGGGAGCTAGAAGCTTTATAATCATGATTGGACTTGTAATATGGGGAGTGGTTTTGCTATAAGCTTATGTTTGTATGTTAGAACACGCATTGCTCTTTTAGATATTGTGGGGAATGGTTTTTTTTTTGTAACAAATATGAATGATTGGTTGTTATATCTAGTTTAAGTGGTTAATTAGATTTAGATAAAGTTGGATTAATAGAGATTATCTGGGTAATTTTTTGTTGAATTTTATTTACCTTTCAAGAACTTCAAATTTTGAATAGTTTCTTGATTTACTTTTTAAATATTCAAATGTGTTAAAATACAATATCGGACAAACCAACTTTTTAAGGAGTGACTTGAGAATACACAATGCCACTTTTTCTTGAAAATTATGTGTTGTAGTCGTAGCTTAGAGTATAATTTTATTTTGGCACTTTGGTTGCTTTTTTTTTTTATAGCATTTTAGTCCTCCTTCAAACTTGAGAGCATTTTTTAATGATATGGCATGGAATAATGGTGATGTGTCAATCCTAAATTATCTTGAAATTAATCCAACTCATAATGATAAAGGTTATCTAATATATAACATAATTATAAAAATCAGAAATAGGGATGACAGGCATACCCAAATCCGCGGGATCCACCTGCATCCGAACTCGAGTCAACGCGTAAAAACTTGAGTTGATTAGGTTCGGGTGTCACCCGATATTTCAGGTGCGAGTTTGGTTGGTGTGAAACCTGCACCCGAAACCACACCCGCTTAGACCTGAAATTACATAAGTGTCTCTAAATATATATAATTCTACGTTGTATTTTAATGTTGTTGTTGTATTTTATGTCACTAAATATGTTTTAATTCTACGGTGTTTTTCCACCTGTTTGGATTGATGGAAAATTTCAATGTTGGTGTTGTATTTTATGTGTTTTGATGTGCGTTCGAGTTCGGGTGAAAAAACCCGAACCCAATGGATGTGGGCGTAGGTGTTATTTTGCCACCCGAATAGCCTTTGAGTTTGGGTTCGGATTCGGGTGGTGATTTCAGGTGAGGGTTTGGATAATGTGAAACCCACACCTGACCTTACCCGTTGTCATCCCTAAACATAAATAAATATGTTAACCATGGCAAATCCCTTCTACTCCACCAACATTCATCATGTTTGTTTCATGCAGAAGCAATGGCTAGCCTCAACTATTTTCATCTTGGCATTCTTTTTTCTTTCAGCAATAATCAATTAATTTCTTGCGTCAAATTCTTCCAATTATCTACTACATCTTTTCTCTTTTCTCTATATTATCAAGAATCTCATTTGCCTCAACAAAATCAGTCTGATTTAAAAAGAAGAGGAAATAGACGTTAGTGTGAGGTTGAGACTCCATTGATGACATTATAGACCTACGAGAATCTCGGAAAAAGATTTTATGGTTGTGATAATTTTAAGTTGACGAGGAAAAAATGATGTAACTATTTTGAATGGATTGATGAAGACATGAACAACTTTTGTTCACTGCGGTAAAGCGACCAACAAAAGATTGGAAGTATTCCAAATTTTATCGTATCCACAGGAATCGATGCGAGGAAAAGAATGTCATTCAACAGTTTCCGCATTTCTGAGCTTGACTTTTAATGGTTTAAAGCTTAAATTGCGTAAAGTAAATTATGAACAAGAAAATAAATGCATTCTTTAAAGAAGAGAGAACCCATCGGGTAAATTTTATCAACCCTTCAAATACTTAAACTTATTACTCAATTGCACTCAACCTAAATTACTCGTCAATATCATCACGTATCACTCACAACAGAAGTTATATCTAACGCAAAATTGAGATATCAACCATTTTGATCTCGTCGGCGATGTCTCGCGCAACTCAACCAATATGGAGGCATTAAGATCGATACCCACTGAAATTACTAAGCCTAAATCTATCTCTTGAATCTAGAACCTAGCAAATATTCATCCAAGAACAAGATTTGAGGAGTATATTTCTATAGCAACTCAAATCCAAGCATAAATCAAAAACAAGGTTAAACATCATCATTGATTTGTAAACTAGATTTTATATAATGCCATGAGCAACAAATGTACATACAAAATGAGTAGACTTGCATACAAAACACCAACAAATGAGGGTACAAAGAGAAGAAAGAAGAAGATGAACAAGAGCCTCTCTAAGGAGTTAGCATTGACTTTGATTTGCAGCACATACTCAATGACGAAGCGACTGCCTTTTTTCATTGATTTCAACTAAACTCTAATTATCTATCGCTCGCTTTCATTTACGTATTGAAGTATCGATGATTTTTTCCCCAAATTTTAAATGCATGTTTGCACGACAAAACTCTAGGTAACACCAATTCAGATATAATCGATATACCAACCATATAAATAAGGCTTGATCTTGCACAATCTATGACTCATGTTCTTCAGAAATCTTACTTCGAGATGATCATGATTTGCCTTGAACTTTAGCGGAATGTGGGGATTTAAAACCCGTTAATGCATTTTCTGTGTAAAAATCACTCTCTCAACTTGTTGGTTCTAAAGATGATAGTACAGAATATGAACTGAGTTCTTAAATGAAAGAGTGAAAGCCTATTAGTGTTAACGGTTAGTTGTTACGTGTAACAAAATTGACTAAAGTAGCGGAAATAGATCGTTAAGATGATTGATACATGTTAAATTCAATGGAAACTCATCTTCCTTGAATATTTCATTATGATTGATCAAAATATAAATGAGCTAGGGTGCTGTCTTTCGTACTGTATACACACCGATTCAGTCTTGAGTTCCGCATAACAACTTTTGCAGTATGCGTTTTATGTACATCAGCTACACACACTAAATAGCACTCATACATGCATGATCTATACTACAACACTAGCCTAATACATCTCACCGTAAGAACTGCTCTAATGCTCTAATAAAGATCAATATTTGAAAAATATAGTTATAATAAATAACAATTGTTTTTAAGGCATAAGAAAGTTCGCTACGATAATACATCTGTTCCTGAATGAATTATTTCTTATATTGCAAATAACACAAAAAGTAACATTGTAATTAGTAATTACTCGTCTATACAAAAATTTCTGATTAACATAACCTTAATTGCAATGTCAAATACTAAAATCCATTTGAGCACACAGGAAAAAAAGGAAAATAATTAAATAACAATATATATTTTTCTATAAATAACTTTTATTTAAAACTTTGACCAAATAAATATACCTCATATCTTTTTCTGAATTATACATATCTTATTGTATAAGTTTTTCTTTTTCTTAAATAATCAAAAGCAAACTTCAATTCAAAATAAAATAAAGAAAAGCAAGAAGTAAAGCATGAAGAACAATGACAAGTATCCAAGAGTACTCTTAATTTAAAAAAACACCAAAATTCACAATCAGTCATTGCCCCAAACAACGTCATAAATATAATCAATTTGTGTCTCACTCTCACTCTCTCTCTCTCTCTCATCCAGCTAGCTCGAATCTTCCATCTTGAATTTCACGAGCAAGCATAAACTTAAACCCTCCATTAAGCTTTCTCCGTCAAACCAAACCGCACTTCAAACCAAATCCACTACATTACCGCCACAACAACAACCATCAAACCTTAACTAAAAAAAACATGTCCGTCGCATGTGGCGTAGAGTGTGTTTTAGTCTTCGGCTGCGCGCGTTGGCTATGGAAACGCTGCACATACATCGGCTCCTACGACAGCGCCACGTGGCCATCCGCCACCGCCGTCGAATTCGAGCCGGTGCCACGCGTCTGCAGAATCATCCTCGCTATCTACGAACCCGATCTCAAGAACCCCCAGCATTACCAGCCTGCAAACGGGTATCGTTTGAATCCCGACTGGGTTGTAAAGCGCGTGAGTTATCTAGAAACTGAGGGCCACGCGCCGCCGTATATAATCTACGTCGATCATGATAATCGCGAGATTGTGATGGCTGTGCGTGGACTTAATTTAGCTAAGGAGAGTGACTATAAGCTGCTGTTGGATAATAAACTGGGGAGACAGATGTTTGATGGGGGGTATGTTCATCATGGTTTGTTGAAATCTGCGGTTTGGTTGTTGAATAAGGAATCGGAGACGTTGAAGAGGTTGTGGGAGGAGAATGGGAGTGAGTATGGGATGGTTTTTGCGGGGCATTCGTTGGGGTCTGGTGTGGTTTCTTTGCTGAGTATTCTTGTTGTGAATCATAGGGAGCGTTTGGGTGGGATTCCGAAAGAGAAGATTAGGTGTTATGCTATTGCTCCGGCAAGGTGTATGTCGCTTAATTTGGCGGTTAAATATGCTAATGTTATTCATTCCATTGTGTTGCAGGTTAGTTTGTTTCTTCATTGTTCTTACTCTGTGCTACTTCACATTTAGCTCTAGTACTGCTATTGTTGGCTGTATTGTATGCTTTGTTGTATTATATGCTTTATATGTTTTAAGGACAAATTTGTCTGTAATTGCAAATATGCAGAGACTAACTACTGACAAATTAGTCCTTGGAGGATCTAAATTTCATAGGAAGATTAGTGTCTGTAGTATTGACAATGATGTGAGATTGGCATGGAGATCATAATCATTGGTCTAATCCAACAACATCGAGATAACCTTATATTTTCCTGGATTTAGATTGGATCCCCTACAAATGTTCTCGCTCTAGATCTAACAATTCTCATAGCCCCCAAACCAAGTTTTCCGGATCAATATCTGTAAAACTTATGCTTCTGCACTGTGGCGGATGCATAACTTTTTATTTATGGGGAAAGAAAATAACCTATAATATTTACACAAGAAAAACATTACTATAGTAAATGTCCAAGTTGGTTTTTGAGTAAAAAACGAGACTTATATTTGGACCTTGTCAGAATGGTATAAGCTTATACAATAGTGCAAGTCATAAGTATTGAATTCATATACACTGTCAATTTATTATCATCTTCTGGTCATTAGAAACATCTAACTTGTATCATAACCACTTCAAGAGTCATAAGTTTCATTCTAATGTGTTGACATTAGAAACATTTTACTTGCATAATAACCACTTCAAGAGTCATACAAGTTTCGTTCTAATGTGTTGACATTAGAAGCATTTTACTTGTATCATAACCACTTCAAGAGTCATACAAGTTTCATTCTAATGTGTTGACATTAGAAACTGTTGACTTGTATCATACCCACTTCAAGATTCATAAACAAATTTTCGTTCTAATGTGTTGATAGTGTAGAACTTTTTACACTAACAGGGCATGAAAATTAAACTCAAATCAAAATAGTCTATAATTCGCTTTGTTTATTGGTGCAGGATGATTTCTTGCCAAGAACAGCGACTCCATTGGAAGATATATTCAAATCAATATTCTGGTTAGTAACACTCGTTGGATTTCAACTTTCACGTGTGTGATTTATTCTTGTTTTTCTCATGTTTGCTATTGAGCATAGCAAAATGCGATAATGGTCTCTTAAACCAGGTGTTGATGATTTAAACAGCTTGCCTTGCTTATTATTCTTGGTTTGCTTGAGGGATACCTTCATACCCGAGGATCGAAAGCTAAGAGATCCGAGAAGACTTTACGCACCTGGACGAATGTACCATATTGTGGAAAGAAAATTTTGCAGGTATTGACTTGCAAGCAGGTTTTATTTTTTCATTCCAATCTCCTATATAGTAACAATGGCTCGCATAAGATGAAAATATCCCATATTATTGATATAGCCTTAGGAATAGTTCGTTTAGTGCGACATTGATATCATACATATACATTGCTAATAATGAAGTCCTTGTCGGTTGGTGAACACAACAGATGTGGAAGATTTCCTCCTGAAGTGAGGACTGCTATTCCTGTTGATGGAAGATTTGAGCATATTGTCTTGTCCTGCAACACAACTGCCGATCATGCAATTATTTGGATTGAAAGGGAGGCAGAGAAAGCCTTACAAGTAAGAAATACCATCTTGTAAAAATTTATGCAGCACTGACACTTCAAATTGAAGGTTTGTCAGTGTTTGACACCCCTACAATACTGACACAGATGGTTACGTCCAATCACTTCCATTATTGTAATTATTACTAATATCTATGTGTCAGTCAGTGTTCGTGTTCTTGTTGGTGCTTCATATATCAAAATATTGTTCGAATTCTCTTTATTAACCCTTTTCCACATTTAATGAATTGTTGGTTTTTCACGTTCTTCGTGTAGTTAATGAAGGACCAAGACAGCATCAAAACTGTGACAGTCCCACCAACGGTACAAAAGTTCGAGAGATTGAAGACGATAGAAAAAGAGCATAAAGATGCTCTTGAAAGGGCTGTAAGCTTAAATGTACCTCATGCAGTGGACACTGCAGAGAAAGAACCATCTGGAAACAATGAAGGTGAGGCAGCATCCACTAGTAATGGCAACAAAGAAGCCGAAGCCGCCTCAAGTACTGAATCAAAACCTAGTGGTGGAAGATTAAATTGGGAAGAGGTTGTTGAAAAGCTATTGAAGAAGAATAAAACAGGAGACGAACATATTGAAGAGGATACAAATGTCCCACATTGACATCTTCGTGTTTAGGTTAGACATCAACTCAACAACAATTATTATATTTGGTTCTTTTTTGTCTTATAGGCATTCTTGAGTTTGTAAATTAGAATGTAAAAAAAGATAGTTACAAATAATTAAGAGAGGGTGTTATTCCATTTGGTTTTGTTGTGATAGTATTGATATAAAACCTGAGATTTTATTTGTATATATTTGTGAAATTGACATGGATGGATACATTATTTTCATGTTATGGAATGGCCTATTTTCAGTTGTGGATGTTATGCAATACAGTATTCCAATTTTCTTTGGCCCGTCAACGATTATAGTGGTCAAGATAATTAAGAGTATTCTTTTTTCCTAAATATAGCCTTTGTGAATCAGAAAATTGATTTTCTTGTGCCGTTAAAAAATAGTCATTTAATTTTTCAACTTATTAAGAGAATGAGAAGAGAGCCTACCTTTACAAAATAAAGTTGTATTCGATATGATATTAAGAAGTCTACATGAGACAATAGGTTAAGTAGGGGTAATCTTTATCCACAAGTTAGCTAATAGATGGTCTAAACTTACCTTTAAAACAAGGGCAATCTTCATCATACATACCATTTTATAGAGGGTGGATGAGGCCAAGTATAGGAGCAATCTTGAAATGCTTATGATGTAAGATTGCATCCGTTATGTTTGTCATGTTTTCTATGTACGAGTTCGCGTTCGGAGAAGCGGGAATGCGGATGCCTTTTGCAAGCCTGTAATTCAGTGTTATTAATTGGTTGCAGTTGGCCCCCTTGCAGCTTCACCCCAATGCATTGGCCTTCCTTCGGGCTTTCGAGTTTGTTTGTAGCTACCCCGAGATTAGTCTTACTCTATCTTTATTTTTGTTTGTAGCTACCCCAAGATTAGTCCTACTTTACCTTATTTTTTAGGGTTTTCCATCTCCAGCAGCAGGGTGGTGCTGAGGAGAGAAAAAGTTAGGTATCTTTCAAACAGCCGAAGAAGCTGTTCAGGATATATGCGGATTCTGTTAAGCATTTCAAAGACCAGTACTTCATAGTGAAGCCTCTTACCCCTGTCGCGGAGGCGACCCTATTCGAGTCTGTAGAGTACGAGGAGGATGGGGTGATGAAGATTGGTCTTCAATGCAAGTTCCCTTTGGAGTGGCAGTATGAGCATTTTGAAAGGGGGGACTGAAGTGTACATCTTCAAGGATGAGGATCTGAATGACCAAGATCGTGCCGCCTATCAGCGGCTGGTACAGTACATTCAAGGATTTAGGTTGGTGAGGTGTACGACTCCCGATCATAAACAAATATATGACGAACATGGGGCACCCATTTTCGCTCTTCGTTACATTAGTACGAAGGCGCTCCTCGAGTGTCGTTTAGACAATGAGGCCTTTCATTTGTTATGTATCAGATATATTTGATGTGTTGGTATGATTTTCTTGTTTTTGTGTTAATCACGTCTTGTTAGAGTAAAAATAATTTGAAGTCCTAATTGTTAAAGGTTGTGAGATATTGGATCAAACTCTAGTATGGCCGAAGGGTAGCTTCTTGGTTCGACAGGGTTAAGCATGAAGTCGAAGGTTGTTCACATGCTTGTGTCGAAGATGCTAGGGTTGTTAGCATGTTAAATTAGGTTTTAGTGTTTAAACCCTAATTTGTTAAGTTAGCTTGTTTATTAAGTTGGCTTGTGTAATGGGCCTTGTGGAAAAAGCCCATTAGTTAGTATGTTAGGTTTTATTATAAATAGCATACTAGTCTCTCATCATTGCTAAGCTGCAAATCCTAATTTGGGGTGAGAGAGGTTATTTGTTATTCTTGTAAACTTGTAATCTTGTTTTAAGAGAAAGTAAAAGAATAGCAGTTATAACCAATCTTGTGTTCCTCTTCTTCCTTGTCCTTTATTCTTCCCTTGTATTATACTTTGTTCTTGGCATTGAATTCACAACAAATTGGTGCGGTGAGCGTGGAGAAGATGCCTTCAACAAAGTATGAGACTGAAAAGTTCACCGGAGTGAATGATTTCGGTCTGTGGCGCTTGAAGATGAAAGCCCTACTGGTTCAGCAGGGTTGTTTGGAAGCGTTGAAGGGAGAGGCAGCCATGAATGCAGAATTGACGACAGCGGAGAAGACGAATATGATCGAGAAAGCACACAGCGCAATTTTGTTGAGCCTTGGTGATAAGGTTCTCCGGCAGGTATCAAAGGAGACGACGGCATCAGGGTTATGGGCGAAACTTGAAAGTTTGTATATGACCAAATTGCTGGTAAATCGACTCTACCTGAAGCAGGCTTTGTATTCATTCAAGATGGTTGAAGACAAAGTGTTGGCTGAGCAGTTGGATATGTTCAACAAGCTGATTCTTGATCTTGAAAATATTGATGTAAAGATTGATGATGAAGATCAAGCGCTGTTACTATTGTGCGCTTTGCCTCGATCACATGCTCACTTCAAAGAAACTCTCTTGTATGGAAGGGAGTCTCTGACCTTTGAAGAACTTCAATCAGCCCTATATTCAAAGGACCTGAACGAACGAAAGGAGCATAAACCTTCGACTGTTGGTGAAGGTTTGGCCGTTAAAGGAAAATTCTTGCGAAAGAATGGTAAGTTCGACAAGAAGGGCAAAAGCCAGTCGAAGTCTTACAGTGGCAAAGCATCTGGCATTCGATGCTATCATTGTAAGAAGGAGGGTCACACAAGAAAGGTGTGCCCTGAACGCCTGAAAGATCATGGAGGTAAGGATAATGGCAATGCAACCATTATTCAAGATGATTTCGAATCATCTGATGTTCTTGTGGTTTCAAGCAGTGACTCAAGAAGAGAGTGGATTATGGATTCAGGTTGCACTTGGCACATGACTCCAAACAAAGACTTGTTCGAGGAATTATGTGATCAAGATGGTGGATCAGTATTGCTGGGAAACAACAAGGCTTGCAAGATTGCAGGTGTTGGATCTGTGAGATTCAAGCTCCATGATGAGTCAATAAGGTTGTTGACCGAAGTCAGGTATGTTCCTAATTTGAAGAGAAATCTTCTTTCTCTTGGTGAATTCGACAAGAAAGGATATGTTTTCCAAGGAGAGAAAAGTATCCTAAGAGTCATGAAGGGGTCGAAGGAAGTCTTGAGAGGCGTGAAGAAACAAGGCTTGTATACCCTTGAGGTTGAAGTTGTAAGTGGTTCGACAAATGTTGTATCCACGAAACCTTTGTCGAAGACAGAAATCTGGCACATGAGATTGGGCCATGTCAGTGAAAGGGGTCTGGTCGAATTAGGGAAACAAAATCTGCTTGGTGGAGACAAAGTCGAAAAGCTGAAGTTTTGTGAACCTTGTGTACTTGGAAAATCTTGCAGAGTGAAGTTCAACAAAGGCAAACAAAGAACACATGAATCCCTTGATTACATCCATGATGATCTTTGGGGGCCTGCAAGGTGTCCATCACATTCAGGAGCAAGGTATTTTCTATCCATAGTAGATGATTATTCCAGAAAATTATGGGTATTCATCCAGAAGACTAAGGATGAAACTTTTGAGAATTTCAAAAGTTGGAAGACTCTGGTTGAAAATCAGACTGGCAGGAAGGTCAAGAGGTTGAGAACCGACAATGGCCTTGAATTTTGCAATGAGGCATTCGACAGTCTTTGTGTTGCCTCTGGTATTGCAAGGCACAGAACTACTGCAGGTACTCCATATCAAAATGGTTTGGCTGAAAGATTTAATCGAACTATTTTGGAGAGATTCAGATGCATGTTGACTAGTGCGGGGTTAAAGAAGGTGTTCTGGGCTGAGGCTGTTTCGACAGCAACATATCTGATAAACAGATGTCCTTCGACAGCGTTAGATATGAAGACACCTGAAGAAGTTTGGTCGGGACATCCACCAGATCTCGACAAACTGAGAGTATTTGGTTGCATAGCCTATGCTCACATTAGGCAAGACAAGGTCGAACCTAGAGCTCTGAAATGTATGTTCGTGGGATACCCTGAAGGAGTCAAAGCTTATAGGCTATGGTGCCTAGAGCCAGGTCACAGGAGGTGTATCACCAGTCGAGATGTAGTTTTCAATGAAGCTGAAATGGCTTTTAAGAAAACTGATGATGTTGGTCGAAGTACAAAAACATCTGACGAAGAGCTGGAACAGGTAGAGATTCCTATTGAGGTGGAGCATGTTGATGCTAAATTGCATATCCCTGATGAAGTCGAAGAAGAAGCAGAAGATGCTGAGAAAGTTGAGGAAACTGACGATGACTACCTATTGTCGAGAGATAGGTCGAGAAGAGTCATAAAGGCACCTCAGAGGCTTGGGTATGCAGATCTTATAGCTTATGCCTTAATCTCTGCAAGTGAGGTTCTAGACGAAGAACCTAGAGACTACAAGGAAGTTATGAGGAGTCGAAATAAGACTGAATGGCTGAAGGCCATGGATGATGAGATGAAATCTCTTCATGATAATCATACTTGGGAACTGATCAAGAAACCTGTTGGGGCAAGTTTAGTCAGCTGTAAATGGATTTTCAAAGTTAAGGAAGGAATTGAAGGAGTGACGTCGAAAAGATACAAGGCAAGGTTAGTTGCAAGGGGTTTCACTCAGAAAGAAGGTGTCGACTTCAATGATGTGTTTTCTCCTGTTGTGAAGCATAGGTCCATTCGAATGTTACTTGCCATGGTAGCACAGTTCGATCTTGAACTGGAACAGATGGATGTGAAGACTGCGTTCTTGTATGGTGATCTAGATGAAACGATCCTGATGAAGCAACCTGAAGGGTATGTCGAAAAGGGGAAGGAAGATTATGTGTGCAAGTTAAAGAGATCTTTGTATGGGCTAAAACAATCTCCTCGACAGTGGAATAGGAGATTCGATAAGTTCATGGCACGCATAAGTTTCATTAGAAGTCTGTTCGACCACTGCGTTTACTTCAGATTTCGACCTGGTAATTCATTTTTTATTTTGTTGCTTTATGTGGATGATATTCTCATAGCAAGCAACAATGTTGAAGATGTGACGAGGGTGAAGGCTGAACTCAATAAAGAGTTCGATATGAAGGATCTGAGAGCTGCTTCCAGGATTCTTGGAATTGACATTCGAAGAGATAGAAAGAAGTCGAAGTTATGCTTATCTCAAGAGGCATATCTACAGAAGATTCTCGAAAAGTTTGGTATGTCGAATTCGAAGCCAGTTGTGACTCCAACAAACCCTCAATTCAAGATGAGTATTGATCAGTGTCCCAGTACTGATGTCGAAAGAGCCTATATGAATAGCATCCCATATGCTAATATAGTTGGTTCTTTGATGTATGCTATGGTCTGTACTAGACCCGATATAGCATACGCAGTAAGTCTTGTAAGCAGATACATGGCGAACCCTGGAAAGGCTCACTGGCAAGCATTGAAGTGGATTTTAAGGTACATAAATGGGTCTCTGAATAGAGTCCTAATTTATGGTGGAGCCTTGGGTGAAGATAGTAAAGCAGTAATAGAAGGATATGTCGACTCTGATTATGCAGGTTGTATGGATTCCAGAAAATCTATTTCTGGATATGTTTTCACTATGTTTGGTACTGCAATTAGTTGGAAAGCAACACTTCAGAAGGTTGTTTCTCTATCAACCACTGAAGCGGAGTATATTGCCCTAACTGAAGCTGTGAAAGAAGCATTGTGGCTTGAAGGTTTTGCGAAGGAGCTGAAACTTCAAGGTTGAGGTATCACTGTTAAATGTGATAGTCAAAGTGCAATACACCTGTCGAAGAATTCAGCCTATCATGAGCGAACTAAGCACATTGATGTGAGGCTGCATTTCGTCAGAGGAGTAATCGAGCGTGGAGAAGTCCAAGTGCTGAAGGTTTCGACTGAAGATAATGCTGTTGATATGATCACCAAGACATTGCCGAGTTGCAAGTTTTTCCACTGTATGCAGTTGATAAAGCTGCATGAAGAAAGCTAGTTTGTTCCCTTGATGTTGTAGAGGTAGATCCAAGGTGGAGATTTGTGAGATACTGGATCGAACTCTAGTATGGCCAAAGGGTAGCTTCTTGGTTCGACAGGGTTAAGCATGAAGTCGAAGGTTGTTCACATGCTTGTGTCGAAGATGCTAGGGTTGTTAGCATGCTAAATTAGGTTTTAGTGTTTAAACCCTAATTTGTTAAGTTAGCTTGTTTATTAAGTTGGCTTGTGTAATGGGCCTTGTGGAAAAAGCCCATTAGTTAGTATGTTAGGTTTTATTATAAGTAGCATACTAGTCTCTCATCATTGCTAAGCTGCAAATCCTAATTTGGGGTGAGAGAGGTTATTTGTTATTCTTGTAAACTTGTAATCTTGTTTTAAGAGAAAGTAAAAGAATAGCAGTTATAACCAATCTTGTGTTCCTCTTCTTCCTTGTCCTTTATTCTTCCCTTGTATTATACTTTGTTCTTGGCATTGAATTCACAACAGAGGTAATATTAGTTTATTATTTTATTATTTTTCTTTCTCATTATCCGTGTTGAATTTTGATATTATCTTATTAAATTATCAATAATCTCTGAAGGATTACAAAACAACGTGTTATTCATATAGTTCCTGAAGAACTTAACAAATATTCAATAAAGATAGTATTAAGTTTGTTATATAGTTGTTGAAGAACTTATCAAATATCCTTGAAGGATATTATTGAGTTTGATATATAATTCCCGAAGAATTTATCAAGCATTCCTGAATGATTATAAATATTATTATTTTTATTAGTAAAAGATTTGTGATTGAGTTCCTTAAGAACTACAAAATGTGATTGAGTTCCTGAAGAACTATAAAAAAAAAATTGTGATTGTGATTGAGTTCCTGAAGAACTACACACGCAAAAAAATCTCTCTTAAACTAGTGTTAAGATATCTCAGGAGGATTGCTTAAAGAATTATTTTTCTTAATCGATGTGAATATTTGTGATATGACTTTGAAGGGATTTTTTTTAGCTTCCTAGAAGGATTATGCAAATAATTGTTTCTTTTTATCACTACGAAGATCATTTGTGATATATAATTCCCGAAGAGTTAAAATTTTAAAATAAGGATTTCTCACACCTTAAAATGTTGTATCTATAATATTTGAAGAATTTCATCATGATATTAATGAATCCCAGAAGGATTGCATCTATTATAATAACATATCCTAGAAGGATCGCATATGTTATGTTAAAAATTTGAAAAATGATTGCATCACATATATTATCGAATTCTAGATGGATTGGATCAATAATAGTGAAGTATTCCAGAAGGATTTCACAAAGAAAGTTGTGTGTTTCGATGTAGAAAAAATTGTAATATACTCATAAAATGTTTGTCATTCCAGAAGAATGACATGAGTGACTCTAACACATCCCTGAAGGATAACTATATTTTTGGATTATTGTAATTTTCTAGCATTTGGCTATGTTAAAAACTTATTAAATTTGTTAGAGTATAAATTATCTCATAATTAGCATTTGGCTATTTTTCTTTTTACAGGTATAGTGTATGGATGACATTTGTTAGTCCATCTTAAAGGCACACGAAAGTAAGCTCATATTTTGATAGAGTCGAGATTCGAATGAACTTTAATCCTTTATATTTCCTTTTTGTGTGTTCTCTTTATGTCTTGCCAAATATTTTCGTCGTAGATAATTCACATGAATTATACTGGAGGTATTGAATATCTTTGTATTACACAAATGAATTTGGACATAAAATGTATAATAGAAAAGCTATTGGATTTTTCCACGGGCTTGTACTACACTTATATTAGTACAATTTAAGCACATGTCATTGTAAACCAGTAGTTTACAAATTACACTTAAATGTGTCGTTGGTAAAACCGGTTGGGTCATCTCAGATATAATATGATACGAATAATTTGTATTAAAGAATCAGAAGTTTCTTCAATCCAGTAAATTTTTGTGTGTTTCTAAAGGAAAATAAAAATTTGAGAAATTGCGTTTTTATGACATTAACTGTTGCATCGACTAAAATATCATGCATATGTATCTACTCACAATCAGAAGTTTATGAAATTATTTTTCTCAACTAATTAGACTAAGATCTTGTTTTCTGGATTTTTTTAGAAATTCCTGTATAAGTATATCACATATTATTAAAATTGATATTGAATATCATGTAATATATGTTCATAAAAAGAAAATGGACCCAAAGATCCATTCTTTAGACGTCTAAAGTTAATTATATGGTTGATACTTATGAGATAATCAATTCTAAATTATATATTTGAAACACCCAAAGTATGGTATTAAGATATTTATTCGCATTAAGCAAACAAGATACTATATCTTATTCCTCCCTAATTTATTCTAATATTTCTCATCTAAGTGAACATTTGGATGTGTTGTGTATATTCCAATTGCTCCAATATAATACATTAAGATGAGTCATGAAAGAATATTGGAAAAATATAATTAATATGAATCTCAATTTTGAGGATATAATTTGATAAAATAATCAAATACTTGATTGCAGCCCAGTAGACTGATTTTCACTTGATAAATTAATTTTCCCAACATTAGGGGGAGGGAATAAGTAGCTAAAATCATGAATAAGAAGTTCAAATGAGCAGCTGAAATCATGAACAAGAAGTTCAAATGAACAATTTAAAATAAATTGTTGTCTTGATCCTCGTACAAATCAATATGAACCAAATGTTCAAAATATTATTAATTTGCAAAATTTATGAAATAAATTACCAGCTGATAATACTCCACTCAAAGTGGATTCTCCTATTGGATAATATAATATTGCAAATGAAACTAAAGATGACCCAAGTGAGGATATGAATATGCTAAGAGCACTTTGATCTAATTTAATTTTCAGTTCCAGAAGAACAAATCAAGTACTTGAAATATCAAATAAAAAGATCTCGATAAACTATGTCATGGATGAAATGGAATGGAACCGAAATTGAGATAACCAATTAAAGTCAATATTGACAATGTCTTTTGTACAATATAGCGCTAAAAGTGATCAATGATAACGAGGATCATGAGTCAAAGTCTATTAAAGATTGTAGACTAAGTGAGAATTGGCCAAAATAAATATATCCAATTGAAGAAGAATTAAAATCACTTTATAAGTGACTCACTTTTGGACCTGTAGTCCGAACACCTCAAGGTGTGAAACTAATTGGATATAAATGAATTTTTGTGAAAAAGAAAAATAAGAATGATATAAAATTTAATTTATTGCTCAATGATTTTCACAAAGACCTAAGATTGATTTTGATAAAACATATTCACCTGTAGTGGATTCAATCGATTTTTGATAATTAATTAGCCTTGTAACACATGAAGGACTTAATTTGAACATGATGGATGTAATGACATCTTATTTATATGGTTCACTTAATAGTGACATTTACATGAAACTCCCTGAAAGGTTCAATATACCAGAGGCACGTAATTGTGGATCTCGAGAAAACTACTACATCAAATTGGACAAGCCTCTCTATGGGCTGAAAGAATCTGGATGCATGTGGTATAATCGCCTCAGTGAATATTTACTAAATGATGAATATACAAATAACTCAATTTGTACTTGTATTTTCATAAAATGATGTCAAAAAGAATTTGCAATACTTGTTATCTATGTGAATGACATACATATTATTGGAACTCCTGAAGAGCTTCCAAAAGCTATAAATTTCTTAAAGAAAGAGTTTGAGATGAAGGACCTGAAAAAAATAAAATTATGTAGGCTATATAGAAAAAGTGTTGAAACACTTCTATATGGACAAATCTCATTCGTTGTCTACTCCAATGATTGTTATATCATTAGATGTAGAGAAAGATCCTTTCATGCCTCAAGAAAATGATTACAAAAATTACTTGATCCCGAAGTACCATATCTTAGTGCAATTGGAGCACTAATGTACCTTGCTAATTCCACCTGTCATACCCCCATTGACATCCCTAAGTGAAATAATTGTTTTCAATTTTAGCAAAAAAAATAATTTTAAAGCAGTTATATAGTTAACCTCAAAACAGTGAAATCTGGTTGAACGTTGATATTTATCGTCGGACACTCGGAACACAACTTCAATTTCAACCAGATAAAATATTATACAATAATTAGGCAAAAACAACTGTAATATATAATATGGCAACTTCGAAATCACCCAAAAGTATCATTCAGCCTCAAACAAGATTTCAACGTTGTCAATACGATGGCATATTTAACGGCAAAGCGAAGTGCATTCAAGTTCTAGCCAAAGAAAAACAAAGCTTCTGTACAAGGAAGCCAATAGCAAATTATGAGATGTTCATAGCCTCTGCATGATAGGTCTCCAGTTCCTTGTCAAGTTGCTCAGCTGACTTTTCAACTCCATCCTTTCTTCCTCGACCACGACCTCCACCCCTGCCAGGACGGCCACGACCCCGACCACGTCCACTACCACTGCCACCCCTTGAGCCACCTCGACGTCCCCAACTGTAAAGAAAACAATAAGAGGTCATCACTAAGCAACTACATTGTAAAAAAATGGATGCCCGTTCCAAGGATACAACAACAATAGCAAGCTTGATAAAAGTAAAGGCGCCTGCAGAGAAGAACCATTCCTAGGTCGACAGCAGAATCCATATGAAAATGAAGTGAAATGAAAACTAAACCTACATTCAAAAGCAATCTACACAGATACAACTTCAAAACAGAACTAAAAAATCTTGACACATTTAAAAAGTGACGAATTTTAAATGGTTTTTATCCAAAATAACGACTATCTCTACTAACTGTAATGTCTCATAGTAAATTTCAATTATATATATATATATATATATATATATATATATATATATATATATATATATATATATATATATATATATATATATATATGTTTTTATCCAAAATAACGACTATCTCTACTAACTGTAATGTCTCATAGTAAATTTCAATTATATATATATATATATATATATATATATATATATATATATCTTTGTATAGATATGACATGGCACCATTAAACTTAACACATATTTTATACACACACATATGATTTAGTACTATATGTAATATAGGTGAAAGTACTTACCCAGCACCGCGATTTGACACAGCAGAACCTCCACCTCGACCACCTCTAGGCCTGCAACACACCAAACAAAAAAGTGAGTGATTAAAGACTTTATTTAACACAACTTTGAACTATTAGAAGAAAATTTTATTCGACACTTAATACCTATTTTGATCAAGACATGTCTGGATATGGACATCGATTGTCATCATTCACAAATCATTGTTGTTAAATAACCAGTATAGTGGCACTATACCACTATAGCTTAGCCAAACTTGGACTAGGCACTATGTTCCACAATTTGATCTAGTACAAAATGTTTTCAAATGTCTATCTAATGCGCTATAGCACTATGGCTTAACAGAATTGAAACAATCCAAATTTAAAGAATCCACCATTTTCTGCTCTCCGCAATTGACAACATTGTCACAGATAAATATATACAGAGTAAACAGCATATGTATAGACAGTAACAGAATTATATCATACAAAAGCATCCTCTCATAGCTTAAAGTAATCGACTTACGTCATTACAACTGTCCTCTTCCTCTGTCCATTCATCCCAGTTACATTCACCCGTGCAGTGACAGGCAATTCTGATTTTGTTCCCACAATCTCGATTTTCATGGGCTTTCCATCCAAAAGTACATTGTTATATCTTTTAAGAGCAGCAAATGCATCACTTCTTCTATTATAAACCACTTCAGCTGATCCCTGTTACACAGTGAAAAGTTGAAGTTTAAAAAAACCTGACAATTGCCGAAGCATTTGCTCAAAGATTATAAACTAGCAGAACATTACCAAAGCTTTTTCTCAAAAAAACAATTACCAAAGTATTTTCTCAAAGCAATTAATGGAAGGCTTACAATGGAATGGAATTGTTCATGGTCTAGAATCTGATACAAACAGACACTTGGAAGGTAAAAAGCAGCATCCCACCCCCTCCTTAAAAAACTACCCCGTTGGAAATTATAAACTAAAAGGTAAAACAGACTGCTCAACTAAAAGACCTCGTACGGATAGAAATTGGTTTGACCATGAAAAGCAGACAACATAATGACAAGAGTTTCAAATACAAAATCAAATACTTACAGTTGGGTGCCCATTTTTGTCATAATGAACAGCATAGCGCTTCAAGTCTCCAAGCTCAGAGAAAAGCTCCTGAGTAGCAAATCAAGTTTCAAGAAAACGTCCAGAGAGGTTGGATAGAAACAGTGGCTAAGAATGAAGCATATGATGATAGGACATAGTATATACCCTTATGTCTTCATTGGTTACTCCTCTGTCCAAGTTTGAAACATACAACTTTGTCTCAGCTTCTACTCCTTGAATTCCAGCAGCTCTAAGACTATCCTCTAACAAATCACTCTGCCATGGAAAAGGCTTGGTTCTGCGAATAGACTGGGCAAAGCAAAGAGAACAGTATCCAGAATGGCAGAACACGTCAGATTATGACCAAAAAAGTTATTTACTTCTTCAAGATTTATCAGAACAGGAAAATCCCCAGATTAAAACAATAACACAATATTAATGAAGTAGATCCGGTCATGGTGATATATTCAAATGAAAACCCACAGTCAAACATCAGTGTTCTATGCTAAAGATGGCGAATTGGAGTAAGAATTCAATCCACTGCATTCAAGCAGCTGCAATGATAAAGTCAGAGCTCTGGTGCTGATATTAAGCGAAAGCTCCATTGCAAAACACCGTGAAACAGGGAAGTTACTGAATTCTCGCACCATGGAATCATACTTAGCAAGAGGATCCAATAAAACACCAGTCCACACAAACCAGCCAAAGATTTTAAAGTCACCTCATCTTAATGAAACGATTAGAAAGATATAGTGTTTAAAACCCCACTTATAGTTCTAATTTTGTGCTACTTGTAAGAGCTCCATTTTGAAATTCAACTAATGAAGCTCCTTCAGAAAATATAAGAATCACCAATGAAATCCTGCACATATCAGAGATCTGTAGCAAAGCCCCCTAAACAAAAGCAAACAACTCATAGATGCATATTAATTGACACTACGGAACTATGCAAAATGGTTGAGCATGAGCTTCTCCACGGAACAAATAATAAAAGGAGTTCCTCTTGCTTTTGAATTTCTATTTTACTGAATCATCTCATAATTGGGTATATTGGGTATTTATAGTATATCAGAATCTCAAGAACATGTATAAGCAAGCATCCATGTTTTTTGAGCTTGCCTTGGCAATAGCATAAGATGATGGGCGAGTGTTGACCATGAGTGGGCCTCTACGAACAGCACCAGTTGCTCTTCCACCATTACCAGGACCAGTCATTCTTCTACCATTAACAGCACCGGTCCTTCTTCCACCTCCTAGAGCCCCACTTCCACGGCCTGAAAGGGCTTTGCCACGTCCTCTGCCTCTGCCTCTGTTAGTCCTGTTCTTAATTCTATCATCAAGTGACATATCCAAGGAAGAAGCCATTGCACTTGAAATTCAATAAATCTTTCAAGAAATTTCAATAGTATCCCTGCAAAAGTAACAATTTAATCAGCTATTTGTACATGTAAGTGGGGTAGGGTAGGGTAGAATGACAGGTTAACGATGTACTCATACAATAATTAGATCCACTTCAGATATCCTAGAACCAAATAGGTATTAAAATACAGTCCACGCCAAAATCTAAATAACCGGCCCTAGCAAACCTATTTTAGTGACGATATCAGTGACGCAAACACTAATACCATTAATACTAATGAACATATTATTGTTAAAAACTAAAACAAATTAATTATAATTTATTAAGTATTCCATCACAAATCTTCAGCAAAACATACTACCTTTGAAAATTGAATAAAATAACCATGTTCAAGGGTAGTATCACAAACACTAATACCATTAATACTAATGAACATATTATTGTTAAAAACTAAAACAAACTAATTAAAATTTATGAAGTATTCCATCACAAGTCTTTAGCAAAACATACTACCATTGAAAATTGAATAAAATAATCATATTCAAGGGTAATATCATATACAGCTGACACGGCCGTTCACAATTGAAACGGCCACGTCAAAGAGCCGTTGTTCCAAATCCAATTCCATTATTGGAATCTTTCCAGATAAGTCACACATCTGTGACGTAACAGCGCGGTCTAACACAGTTTTCACGGGTTTGCTACTAGTTTAATAGCATAATAGATAACATCCAAATAAAATTTTAAAATAACACAACTTCAGAAACGGCAACACCACCAGATTCAAACCAAAATCAAGTTTAAAAATTAACAACATCGATAGAGAGACAATATTGAAACGCATAAACTTCCATATAAATAATCCAACATACGATTCTCAACAATCAACAAACAGATAATAATTTCAAACGTTGGTATGAACAGATCAAAGCATTTTCGCAACCATCGACCAATCAGATCCATGATTCAACAAATTTCTCATATCACAGAAAAACCTAATCTACTCGCATCCCAATTCACGATCTCCTACCCCCAATAACACCCACAAACAAATCGACATCACAATTTGAACCAAAAAAAAAAGAGATAAACAGATAAAAATCCAATACCTGGATACGACAGAAAACCAGCGTCTGGAGAACACGAATCGAAAATTAGGGTTTCGATGCGTAGAGAAAGGGGTTTTAGGGTTTCGGCCAGAGAGCTTTTTGGGTTTAGATTGGATTCACGGAAAGAAAAGCATCGTTGAAGTCGTTTTATAGGCACGTAGGGGCTTTCATGTCTTTCTGCTTTTTTGCTTAACCGCGTACAGCAAGAAATTATTCTATGCCACTGTTGTGTTGCGTCATGAATGGATGAGATTAGATATTCTCGTTATCATCATATTTCATGTCCCTTTATTTTATGTTAAAAATTTTTTTATTATAATGTATGATTTGGATTGATTTTTATTTATGATTTGATATTTTAGGCTAAATTATTACTCAATTGTTTTTTATTCAATGTTTTTTTTTAATCATGATTTTGGTATTTTTGAAACAAGCATTAAGATTTTACGTTGGGGACGATATGCAGGTTTTATTGGCAAGTTTTTATGAAAATCAATGGCGTCGATATTAGATATTATACTTGATTAATAATGAGATGTATAACTCTCTAAATATTTATTTGCTTGTGCGGTAGACAACTCGTATTGTGAATTTTGAGTTTTCAAACATTGATTTTATGAGGTTTGTTGTATATTTTCTTATTCGTCGTCCTTTTTTAATCGTGATTTTGGTATTTCTGGACATAGGTTAAGTTTGGAGATTGGGGGCGAAATGTAATCTAACCAAGCAAGTTTTTAAAAAAAATCAATAAATCGATATCAAATGGTATACCTAATGAGTACTTGGCGCACAACAATGTATTTGCTATTCAGGAAATTAAATGATCGATAAATCAGAATTGTTATTCATAAAGTTATGTAAAGTTTAAAAGTTATCTACTAAAAAGCCTTACAAAAGAGCTAATAATATTATCTCTAAGTTGTCTATTATCATAGAGACAATATCAAACTTTAATTTTTAAAGTTTAATGGCAATAATGAAAGTTATGGGAGCGGCGAAACATTCTCTAGTATATAGGTTTGTTTGAATTTATAATTAGGCTCATGAATTGAGAATAAATTGTTTCTTGTCACCACTTTTAAATAATTAAAATTATATCAAAATTGATCTTTTGCAATCATGAATTTAGATTATGATGTATGATTGAATTGATTTTACTTATTATTTGATATTTTAGGTTAAATCATTAATCAATTTGACTCATTGTATTTTTTATCATTATTTTGGTATTTTTCAAACATGCTTTAAATTTCGAGGTTGGGGACAAAATGTAAGTCTTATTTGGCAAGTTTTTATGAAACTCAATGGTGTCGATGTTAGATATTATAGCTGCTTAATAATGAGACATATAACTCAATAAATGCTTGTTTGCTTGTACGACAGACAAATCGTAATATGAATTTAGAGTTTTCAAACATTGTGATTTTTAGATGGTTTGTTGTATTTTTTTATTCATTGTGTTTTTATCGTGATTTTGGTATTTTCCAAGCACGCCTTAAGTTTGGAGGTTGGGGATAAAATGTAACCCTAATTGGCAAGTTTTTTGGAAATCAATGGAGTCGATATCAAATATTATACCTAAGAAGTACTCGGCGCACAATTGAGATTGAGAGAACTAAAGGGTCAATAAACTGATTTGTTATTCATAGAGTTGTGTATAGTGTAAAAAGCTTGCTTTTAAAAAGTCTTACAAGAGAATTAGCAATAATATCTCAAATTGATTATTATAATAAAGACAACATCGATCTTTTATATTTAAAGTTTGGAGGAAACAATGAAAGTTTGGGGAGTGAGAGAACATCCTTTTGTATATAAGCTTGTTTGAGTTTAGAATTAGGATCACAAATCGAGAATAAAGTGCTTGTCCTCTTCACTTTTAAATAATTAAAACTATGTCAAAATTGATCTCTTCTAAACATGGATTTATATTATAAATAAGTACCACATTGTCAAAATTTTATGAAATTGTGTTTCTTTACTCTCCATTAGAACGCTTTATTTTTCTTACCAGATAAAATTTGGATTATATAGTAATACGTTGTTGATTATTGTATTTAAGTGTATTATTATTAATATAAGAAATGAGAGAATGATTTATCCAAACCAGGTTTACAAAATTAAACAAGGATTCAACATCCATATGTTAGCATTGCAAAAAGAAAATGACTACATAGACATTTTCATCTGGAGATTTATACAAAATCATATCAAATAAAGTTTTCTTGCATTCACGAAGTTGGCATTAAGATTGTTTAGTGCTCTTTCACAACATTCAGATAGGTATACCAAGAAATAATATAATCATAAACAAGTGTATCTTCTATGAATAAATGGACAAAGAAATGTTGCACAAGATTCTTCAAGGTATATATATTGTCGACATATTATTGGCCACGAGAGTTATTTTTCTCCTGGTGATTCTTTTTTATTTATGGTAATTGATGTTTTTATCTTCATCTATAATCAACTTATTATACGACTTTTGAAATAAAAGACACTCTTCTTAGTAAAGGGTTATGGCAAGTTGATACCCAATCTCCTTCTCAAGATCTTTAGGGAAATTACTAATATTATACTTGTAGTTATGACTTTTTAAATTCAGTTTCTCATAAGCTACATATTGTATGATTTGACTACAATTTCCAAAATCAAGGATCGTTGCATCAACGTGTGGGTGTAGTGAAAAGTAAACAAGGGTTCCTAAATTTTTGTCAACGAGTGTTGGTAAAGAAGTTAGTTTGTGAGATTATGATTCGTTTTGGATCATAGAATATAGGCACACTTACTAGAAAATATATGGAAATAATGGATAATATGGTTAGAAGGAAGACCAATTTCATGTGCCTACACGAAACTAAGTGGATAAGTGAAAAAGCAGAAGAATAAGATAACTTAAAACTTAAGCTTTGGTGTAATATAAAATTTAGATCAAGAAATGGGATGGCGATTGTTATGGGCAAGGGGTGGAAGAAAGGTATTATGGATATGAAAAGAGTATGGGATCGAATCATAACCTTGAAATTTGTAGTGGAACCATGTACTTTTAAAGTTTTTAATGTTACTGTTGAAGGTGTGAAAAACACTAGAAAGGGGGGGTTGGAATAGGGTTTTTAACAAACAAATATTTTAATAAAAAACAACTCCCCTTTTTAAATGACAAACTCTTTACTCTTGATAATAACTATAGACTGCAATAAGGAAAGAACAAGGTATGTTTATACTAGTTCACTTGAGAAATTCCCAAGCTAATCTAGTCCACCCGCCAAGGTGATTTCGCCTCTCTCAATCGAGGTCTTAATCCACTAGAACCAAACTGATTACAAATTGCACGGGCAATCGCCGTCTGCCGGTGACTAACGATGCACAAGCAACTGTAAGTGACTAACTACAATGCACAAGCTACCCGCTAGTGACTAGGTACATGCAAGTGGTTAACCCTGCACAAGCAACCACCTTGACTGACCCTGCTGTTACCCTAGGATTTCGACTTGCTAATAATGGTAAGTGGTCTCTGAGATATATGAGATTATTAAATAGTCTAAGGCAAAGTAGTCTGATTAAAAGTTCTTTTAGTCAAGACTACCGTTCGACTACAAAAGACTATCACTGCCAGGGTTCGACTAAAGTTAGCAAGTCTGCCATGCATGTTCGACTAAATTAAGCAAAAACTTAGGTGTTTTTCCCAAGTATAGCTTTAAAGTCGGAAGGCATTAGAAGTCAAAAGAAGCAGTTTCAGACAGTTTTTTAGCAGTTTTACAGGACGCGTGGAAGCCTCACAGACAAAGATGCTGCATGTCGAAGACACGTGTTGGCTAGTAATCAGTCGACTGTTAGTAGTAGATATTTTATTTTCACTATTTAAGCAAGTTCCAGAGGAACAGTTTAGGGTCCGCATTTTCTACAAAAACACAAGTAAACTCAAATCTCTGTGCAATAATGAGTGACGAGTGCAACTTTGGAATGTATGTATGCGTACCAGTTTAATTTATGCAACATTTTATGTTATGCATTACTTTCAGTGCACATTTACTGCTTTTTATTGCTTTCATTTACTTTAAAGTCTTGAATTTCAGTGTTTACTTTTACTTTAAAGTTATTACTGCATTTAATACAAACCAGATACACATAATAGACAAATAAAAGCAATTAGTCCTGGAATATTCTAGTTGATTCCGCAAAAGTAACCTTTAAATAGGAAACTAGCGCTTGTTTACCATATTTCTGGGTAAACAAATTGGCACGCCCAGTGGGACACATCAATTGTTGTTTGTTTAATATTTGTTAGTGTAAAAGTTATGTATGATACTAAGAAGTGGTCGAAAATTAACTAACATGTCTGAAGTTAATACAAATGATTCTGGCCTCTCTGGAAATCAAGGAGTTGTTCTAACCGGAACAACATCACAAAATGCCGCAAATTCGTCCCCAGTTAGAACAACAAATACTGGTGGATCGACGGCAGCAACATTGGTATCGTCACCAATGAATATACGGTCACCATTTAACCCATTACGACCGCCGTTTCAAGGAATGATACCTCCACCAGGTTTTAACCCTCAGTTTGGAATGCCCACTTCTATGATGCAAGGTTTACACACGAATCCTTCATCATATTCTGACAATATGATGGCAACAAGCACATCAAACTTAGGGGGTCGACCTATGGGCATAGGTTATATTAACCAGACATTGCCATCTCTGAGTACTACGTCAATATTGTCAATCCGACAACAAATAGACGAAAGCAACCATGAAATGGTAAATGCCCTTACTCAACAAATGGGAACAGTTTTTACTCCCATGATAAACAATACGAACCAAAGTTATGAAATATTGGCTGGGCAAATGGCCAGAATAGCAGATTTCTTTGGAGCGCCCCCACAACCAAACCTTTTGACTCCACATGGGTCGAATGTAAGAGTAGTTGAAACTACGAGAAATGGGGACCAAGTTGAGCAAGAGATCCCTAGAGTAGTACAAAGACATCAAGATGCTGATCAGGTTCTTAGAAATATCCAGCAAGATGTCAATGTTGGACATAATAATATCTCTAATGTAGTCGAACAAATTTTAGTTCAGAATGGAATAAATGTAGGTTTGCACAGACCTAATTTTGTTTCCCCATTGTCAGAGTATGTAAGGCAAACATAATTGCCTAGGGGTTGGAAAATCCCAAAATTTACCAAATTTGCTGGTGAGACTGGCGAATCGACAGTCAAACATATTGCTAGGTTCCAGACAGAGGCTGGAGAATTAGCAAACAATGAGAATTTAAAGGTGAAATATTTCCCAAGTTCTTTAACAAAAAATGCTTTTACTTGGTTCACGACCTTACCTCCACAATCTGTATTTTCATGGAATCAGTTAGAACGATTGTTCCATGATCAGTTTTATATGGGACAGTCGAAGATTAGTTTGAAGGAATTAGCTAGAGTTAGGCGAAAGGGTACAGAAACGGTCGATGACTACCTAAACCGTTTCAGGTTATTGAAAGCTAGATGTTTCACACAAATTCCTGAACATGAGTTAGTCGAAATGGCTGCAGGTGGGTTAGATTATTCCATAAGGAAGAAATTAGATACCCAACATTTAAGGGATATGGCACAACTGGCAGACAGGGTACGTCAAGTCGAAAGGCTAAAAGCTGAAAAAGCCAGAGTTAGTAAATATCATAAGAAAGAAAAGATAGCTTATGTTATTGCAAATGAGTTCGACTCTGATAGTGATAGTGAATACGAGGAGGGATAGGTTAATGTGGCTGAATTAAAGCCAGGACCACCATATATCTGTAAATTACTCAAGCCCTCAAAAGATAAAAATCCGATCGAAAGTAAAAATGAAAAATTTTCTAGTAAAACGTATTCGTTTGATATAACAAAATGTGATGAGATATTTGATTTGTTGGTAACTGACGGGCAAATTATAGTACCCCCAGGACTTAAAAATCCTCCTCTTAAACAAAAGAAAAAAAGAGGATTTTGTAAATTTCATTATTTCTTGGGTCATAAGACTTCTCAATGTGTCCTTTTCAGGGATTTGGTGCAGAAAGCTTTGAATGAAGGAAGGCTACAGTTTGGAGAAAAACCAAAGTCATCAATGCAAATTGATACTAACCCCTTGCAGGTCGAAGAGGCTCACTATACTGAGCTTGCTGATGTGATGATGGTCGAGACTACTGATGGTTTCGGCGAAAAGAAAGACGGTGCTACTGATGGCAAAGTCTTGAGCATGGTGTCTCCTGAACCAAGAGAAAGCCTCCTGAAATTTCTTGAGAGGTGTCACAACAACAACTCTCAAGTTGGATTATGTCCAAGGTGCGATGCTGTTTTCAACGTTGATGCTGCAAACAAAGTGAGGTTCGACCCTCGTCGAGGCAAGAATCGCCAGTTCATGTATACAGGAGAAAACAGTGGTCGAAGGGCTGGAGAATACAGGAAGCTATTCGAAAAGCCAAAGACTTTTCACCCCAAGACGGACGTCCCTGAGAATAAGTGGGTAAAACCCATTAACTTTAGAGGAGGCAAACGTCCAGAATGGCAGATCCAAGGTGTTGGAGCAAATGCTGAAAGCTCTTGGACTGATAGTAGATCTAAGAGGAAAGATTACATATCTCCAAACTACAAAGGAAAGAATCCTATGACTCGAACGCATTGGAGGCGTTATCAGAGAAGCCATAAGAATGGGCAGGAAAGTTCAAAGATGATGCAAGCAGGTTTTTCTCATTATCAGCCAAAACCTTTTCAGAGGAAGTTGACTGAAGAACAAGCCAAAGTGGCAAATGAGAGACTAGCTGCAGGAATGATCCTGGGAAAGAAGCTCATCAAAGAACTAGTCGACGATGATACTCCGACTCTCAATACAGGAAAAGAGCCTGAGTATTCCCCACTGTTAGACGAAGAGGTCGACGACAACTTTGACATAGAATCAGATGAGTTGTTAATTGACTATGGAATTGTATCTGTACTTCCAGCAAAGTTCGACAGAATATCTGAGGTGTCTGAAAATGAAGATGATTTTCTTCCAGACGAAAATGTGGAAGAAACACCCGTTTGTTACTATGTAATGGGAAAAGGAGTAATGGAAGAACAAAAGGCTGTGTTTAAGAGGCCAGGTCGAGGAATGATGTATCATTTGAAGCCTTTATTCATAAGGGCAAAGGTAGATGGTGTTCCAATAAACAAAGTGTTTGTCGATTGTGGGGCTGCTGTGAACTTAATGCCCTATTCTTCACTTCAGAAAGTGGGTAAGTATGACAAAGATTTAACGCCCCATAATATGGTGCTGTCTAATTATGAGGGCAAGACAAGTGGAATACTGGGAGTGATTCAGGTAAAATTGGCTGTTGGTTCGACTGTCAGGTCAACCATCTTCATGGTGATTGCATCCCAAGCAAACTTTAAATTACTCCTGGGTCGAGAATGGATCCATGGCATAGGGGCAGTTCCTTCTACTTTGCATCAGCGTGTGGCTATTTGGAGGCCAGATGGTATAGTTGAAAATGTTGAGGCTGACCAAAGCTATTAAAAAACTGAGAGTGGTCGCAGGCATTTCGACCAGCATCTAGCAAATGTAGCCCCTTGCTACAAAGCAGAAGAGGTGTATTCTTCTGATGAAAGTGTGTCTAAGTATCTGAACTTGGACCCAAATTATGGTTTCATTTGGAATAAGGAAGATCCTAATGAACCATTGAATCATGAAGGTCCTCCAGAGCAGAGGACAACAGTCAAAGATGATGACCACTGAGTCAGAATATCTGGCTCGAATAACGGCCTATTTGGCCGAAAACAAGAGAAAAACGGCTTTAGAAGCCGAACTGGAGAAAAACATGGCTATTGAGGCCATGATGGTAAAAAGTGAAAACAATCAAGAAGTTGATCACCAAGTCAAAATATTTGATGGGATATACGATGACGAACCTCTAGGCTTCGAGATGGATCCGTTAGGATCAGTAAAAAGAATGCAGGCTCAAGATCCTCTTGAAGAATGTGACTTGGGTGATGGAGTCACTAAAAGACCTACTTATGTAAGTACAAAACTTACAAGTGATCTAAAGACCAAGTTGATTCGACTTTTGAAAGAATATAAAGATTGTTTTGCATGGGATTACAATGAAATGCCTGGTTTAAGTCGAAGTGTGGTAGAACATCAATTACCGTTAAACCCAGGAAAGAAACCTATTAAGCAACTTCCTAGAAGATTTGCGCCAAAGGTTATGGAAAAAATCAAAGTAGAAATTGAAAGATTGCTGAGAAGCAAATTTATTCGAACTGCGAGGTATGTCGAATGGTTAGCTAATATAGTGCCTGTGATAAAGAAAAATGGTAGCCTTCGTATATGCATAGATTTCAGAGATTTAAATAAGGCTACCCCTAAAGATGAATATCCCATGCCTGTTGCTGAGATGTTAGTCGATTCTGCAGCAGGGTTTGAATATCTCAGCTTATTAGATGGATATTCAGGATATAACCAAATTTTTATAGCTGACGAAGATGTACCTAAGACGGCGTGTCGATGCCTAGGTGCTTTAGGTACATATGAATGGTTAGTAATGCCTTTTGGTTTAAAAAATGCTGGAGCTACATACCAACGAGCTATGAATTCCATGTTTCATGATTTTATTGACAAATTTATGCAGGTTTATATTGATGATATTGTAATAAAATCTAATTCTGAGAATGGTCATTTAGACCATCTTCGACTGTCTTTTGAAAGAATGAGGAAATATGGACTAAAAATGAATCCTTTAAAATGTGCTTTTGGTGTACATGCAGGGGATTTCCTGGGTTTCGTGGTTCACAAGAAAGGTATTGAGATAAACCAGAACAAGACAAAAGCAATCTTGGAGCTCCAGGCGCCAGAAACAAAGAAACAACTCCAGTCACTGTTGGGGAAGATTAATTTCTTGAGGAGATTTATCTCAAATCTAAGTGGCAAAACGAAGATCTTTTCACCACTTGTGAAGCTCAAGAATCAAGATCAATTCAGATGGGAACAAGAACATCAACAGGCATTCGACCAAATAAAAGCCTATTTAACTAAGCCTCCTATTTTGTTGCCCCCCAATAGGACAAAAAGTATGAAGTTGTACATAGCTGCATCAGGTTCGACAATTGGGAGTATGTTAGCCCAAGAGGATGATAATGGCGTCGAAAGAGCTATATATTATCTAAGTCGAACCTTAGTGGATGCTGAAACTAGGTATAATGATATTGAAAAATTATGTTTATGCTTGTACTTCTCATGTAATAAACTTAAGCAATATATAAAGCCTGTTGATGTGTATGTGTCCTCTCATTTTGATGTTATTAAACATATGTTGTCTAAACCAATTTTGCATAGTCGAATTGGTAATGGGCCTTGGCGCTAACTGAATTCTCCTTAACATATGTTCCTTTAAAATCTATGAAAGGACGAATCGTGGCTGATTTTATAGTCGAACATTGGTTAGTTGAACTATCAGCAAATCTGGTCGATCAAACTAACGGGAAGTTGTTTTTTGACGGTTCTAGTCATAAAAATGGCTCAGGCATTGGAGTCCTGGTTATTTCTCCTCAAGGACTTCCAACCAAGTTCCACTATAAAATGAAGGATGTATGTTCTAATAATGAAGTCGAATACGAAGCTTTGATAACTGGTTTGAAAGCCCTAATAGACTTGGGGGAAAAGCAAGTTGAAATTCGGGGCGATTCTGAGCTTGTGATTCGACAAATCAAGAAAGAATATAAATGCATTAAATAAAATCTAATAGTGTACTATGCAATAGTGGTACGCTTGTTAGAGAAATTTGAACATGTTGAGATCTTGCATGTACCAGTCATACCCCAAAATTTGTCCGTCTTATTTCATCTTCAAGGGTTCAAGGCTCAATGGTTAAACTCAAGTCACTCTCAACTACTCAAAGGTTCAGATCAGGGTTTTCTAACTAAAAAGTCAATTCAACTTTGACAGGTCATAACTCTCACATGGTTTGTCAGAAATTGTCCAACCAAAGCCTATTCTCAAGGAAATTTCATTCTCTACAACTTTGATGTTGGGCCCATGTCATATCCCAAAATTTCCCCATACTATTTCTCTTATACAAATTCAGATCAATGCACAAAGCTCTTAGACATACTCTCCTATGCAAAGCTCTGAGACTAGGGTTTGGTTTATTCAAAGGAAAATCAATAAATCAATGGCTCCAAGGCATCTCCTATGGCTCAATATATCCCACATCATCTCCATGACAAGTATCAAGTCTCATCTCAAAAGATTGGGCACTCAACTGTTGAGAAAGTCAACAGTCGACTGGTTGACCTAAAAAGTCAACTGTGGTTAAAGCAAAGTCAAAACTCCTGATTTTTTGTCAAGATCCTCATATGGAAGTATCATTCACCATTTGATCAAGAATTGATCATGGTTCATCAAGGAAAGATCGAAAATCAACAATTCAAAAAGTTTCTAAATTAGCGTTTTGTGTAGGAAAAGTCAACTGAACTTTGACCAGCCATAACTCTCACATGGAACATCAGAAATTTCCCATTCAAAGCTCATTTTGAAGGAAATTTGATTCTCTACAAATTTGTCTCTCTCATGCCAAGTCCAAAAATGCCTCATTTGAGAGATATGAACTAAAACATTATAGGTCCTTTTCAAAAATCAACAAAAAGACACTTTTTTCAAAAGGACATAAAATGAGCATGGAAAACAATTTTGATATGAGACCAAAGACACTGGTTAGAGGACTCTCTAAGGTTTCTAAAAAGTCTTAGAACACTTCCATACCTTAAAAATTGAGGGAGATAGGCCTTGCTAAAGTTGGACTATTTTGAAGGGAAAAATATGAAAGAATTTGAATATTTTTGCAAATGGGCCCAAGTTCTTTTTATCCAATCTTGATTCTCAAGTCTTCTAGAGCCCATAAACAATTTGCCACGAAATTATAATGATTATTTGATTTTTTATTGAATTTTTAATAATTAAAATAGGATTTAAATCAAGTAAATCAAAGAAATTTGAAAAGATTTGATTTAGTCATATTTTTAACCAAATTCAATTATCAATTAACATAAATAATTGATTCAAATTTGTGGAAAAGAAATTGGCAAGAGATTGGGTTATATTGGCAAATGTTGACAAATTTAGAAATACATTTCAATCAAATTTTCCTCAACTTGCAAATCAAGATTCAACAAGATTCTTTTCAGTTTTGTTAACCTAAAATCCCTCTCTATAAGTACCCAAGCAAGACAAGTCACAAGGGTTCAGAAATTTTGCCTCAAAAGCTCCAAGTCCGAGTGCAAAAGTTGAAGAAAAATTCAAATTTGTTCTTGGCGATTGAAGCGAATCCAAGGAGTTTTAAGGATCCCTACACGTTCCAGGAACACCAGTGGACGATTCTTGATCGTTTGCCAAGGCTGAAACGCTCAGAGACTCACACAATTCACCACGGTTTGTAACTCTTTAAAGTTCTTCGATTACTCTAATTCACGATGCATAAACATATTTCAATGGCATAATCTTGTTTATAATGATGCATACAATATTTATGGATGTTTAATTGCGTTTTCGTGTACGTTTGCTATGGTTCCCGATTCTAGGGTTCGTAACCTTTGATTTAGGGCTCCTTGATTTAGGAGGAATTAGGTTCTTAAACAGGTACCATTGAATTCGTGATGAAAAAATAAGCGGAATACTGGTCTCTTTTTTTGCTTTTCGTGCGTGTACGAGATTTTGGTAATTAGCAGGTATAAAAGGTTGGAGCTTTTACAACGCTTGGGTAAGATGCGCTGTAAAAGATGAAGTGCAGAAAACTTGTGGGGAAGATGACTGCGTGGCGCAGTCTGATTGGCCCGTTCAAATGAATTAGCGCGCGAAAGCTGAAGGAAGTGCTCTCGGATCCCATGCGTCATGATGCACCAACTTGCCATGCACCCTCCACCTGCCAGCCATCAGATCACCATCCCATTCAATCCAACGCATCTGAAGGGCGAAGATCCACCATAGGCCACGCGCGCGTCCACACTGAATCAAAGTTAAGTATTTTGCAATTTTTTATTTATTTATTTTTAGTTATACAGCCTATTTTCTCTAATTTATAATATATATGTATATATATTATTTTTATGCCTTTCTTTTCTATTATATATAAAAATTATTATATGTTTTTTTTTATTTTCAAACTTTTTATAATTAGTATTAATAATTCATTTATTTAATATTTATCTTATTTATTTATTCATAATTACATTATATTTTATTTTCTTTTAATTACTTATTTATTTATAATATGTAATATATATTTTATTTAAATTATTTTATCTATAATTAATACATTTATTTATTATCCTTTATTCATTTTAATTATATTTGTTTATTCATATTATTTCAAAAAATTCATATATGCTTTATTTTAATTCCAAAATTTCATAAAAATTATTTTTACTCTTGCTATCCACGACATTTTTCGATAATAAAGTCAGTTCACCGTATTACAGAACTGGCGACTCTACTGGGGATTAAATTCGATAAAAGAGGGGTTACCTTAAAAGTTTAGGATTCACTTTAAATGTTTTCTATTGTTTGCTTTGTTTGTTTTATTTTTCAAGGCTGTATTGGGTATTCTGCTGTGTGAAAGATCCTACACCCGGATCTAGTGTACCTTAAGTATGTGGCCGTAGACCAGAAATGATGTACGACATGTATCGTTATGGTTGAACTGGTGGCCACCGTTAGTGCGACGCTTTGGTTTGTCCTGATGGCCCTTGAAACTGATCGAGGAGACGTTTGGCTACCGCATGGTGTCATAAGCACTAATTCGCCCTTAGAACCTTAGTTGAACTTGACTTTGGCCTATAGGAAGTAGCGAGATGGCTGACTTTGGATTCCTGACTGAAGCTGGTTGATACTCGATGCTACACTCATTGAGATTGGACTCAAGGGATGCTTTTGGCTGGCCGATTGTGCGCTATGTTGAGACAATGCCCACGAGAAAGATCAGGGATATGAGCACCATAGAACCCGGTTACTATTCTAGGACAGGTTGAACCAACTAAACGTCAGTGGGGAGGGTACTTACCTACGAACTTCAAGCAAGCCTCTAATCCTAAGGGCACTTGTGTGACTCGTTTGTGTTTGCTACTAACCTCTGTTTCCTTGCAGGTTTTTGTTAAAGTACTTGTTTGCCCTCACTATTCTATGCTGTGTCTAATGAGCTGCATTCGCATAACATACTAACTTATGTTTCCTTGCAGGTTTTGTTAAAAGGACGTGTTTGCCCTTATTATCTCACACTATGCTTAATGAATTGCATTCGCATAACATTCATGACATCATGACATCATAAGCATAACATGATTTAACTAACCCTTTCAAGGATCTTAGGAATTTTGGGCGCGCAATTTCAGTTGCTCTTATCAAGGACTAAATTCCTATCTAGGGGCAAGAGGATTTATTTTCTTCTAGCCACATGCCTTCCAATTCAAAGACTCAGTACTTAGCAAGGGGCAAGAGGATTTATTTTCCTTTAGCCACGTACCTTCAAATTTAGAAGTATCCCGAATCAGAGGCGATGACCCACTCGATATGGTGAGCTTGATTCTCAAAGAAAGACGTTCAAAGACAAAATTTCAGATTTCTTCAAGACAAAGACGCGACCAAACCGTTTTCTAATGTTGCTAACTAAATTCCTATAGATCCTTGAAAACATTGCATTCGCATCCATAACATCGCATAACAGGTTTATTACAATGGGTCTCTCATCCTCCCTCGCTGTTTATTTCAGCATCATGGATCTCGAACAATCTGTCAAAAATCTTCAGGCTCAGAATAACCAGTTCCAAAAAGTAATCTTTCACTTGGCCAAGGGGCAGGAAGAATTGAAGGCACTTCTGATCGAGAAGGAGAAGAATCGACATAAGCATCAAGGTGGTCAAGATAATCAGAGATCCAAGCCTAAGCGGTCATTTACTCCATTACATATACCATTGTGTCAAGTTCTCCAACAACTGCTCAATCAGAACTTGATAACTCTACTGCCTCCATATTCATTTCCTACCAACCCCACTCCTGGGTATAAGTACCATGCGAGATGTGCTTATCATTCAAATAGCCCTGGGCATGACATAGAAAATTGTTGGCAGTTAAAGCACAAAATTCAAGACTTAATCGATGACAAGATCATTGATTTCCACTCACCTGAGAGACCTCATGCTGCGTACAACTGGAAAGGTCGCGATGAACATAACCAATCTATGGGGACAATTCTGATCACTACAATGGTTCCACAACAAAGACGCAAGTCAGATACACCTAAGCGTCAATTCACAAAGATCAATATGACTCTGGCCGAAGCGTTGCAACAATTGCTGAAGAAAGGGCTAATCACTTCGAAGGACCCTCCGAGGAATCCTAGTACTTCCTCTTCTCGTTATAATCCTAATGCAAGTTGTGCATATCACTCTAATAGTCCTGGACATGACACTAATAACTGTTGGACACTGAAGAATAAGATCCAAGACATGATCGATGCTGGCGAAGTTGAGTTCAATCTTCCTAAGACTCCTGTGGCGATCACCGTTTCCACGCCTAGTCATGACAAAACTGATTAATGTCAGAGTGGATGAACTTTAGATCCTTAGATTTACTTTCATTTGCAATTTCCATTCTGTTTGTTTAAACATTCAAATTATGATAGACATTATCTGTTTTAATAATCATCATCAGTGCATTGCATATGTTTGTCTTGAATAAATTATTTCGTTATCACTCATTTTTAATTATGTCTTTATTCTGCATATGTTTTTTGTGATATTCAACTCCTGCTAAGCTGTAAGCCTTTTGAGGGAGGATGACGAAAACGATACCGCAACCTCATACAGTATACTGTTGAGTGGACTATGCTGACGATGTACATGCTTTGTTGCAATTCCTAAACAGTGGAGATATAAGGACGTTAATCCCTTGTCAACCCCTTTGAGCCTAAGAAGTAGAAGTTTCTTTCTTGTACTAATTAAAACCCTTGATCATAACCTGGGGCAGGGTAGTTCTCAGTTAATTTGACTGTGCATTCTATTTTAAGAGAATCATTCAGTACACCTTTCAACAAAGGTTTCAATCACAAGCGTTCATCCGCACACATCAAAGAAGTGTTGGAGATGTCAATCAAAAGACAATGATGGTTCATCAATCATCAAACAAAGCAGTCAATATCTTTCAAAAAAAAAAACGAAAAAAACATACATACAAAGAAAAGCCTGCTAAGTCAAAAATCAAAAGACGACTTAGGCAAAAATCAAGGCATCCCGCTGACTGTAAGCTCAAAATAGACAGTTCAGGCAAAAGTAGGGATATCAAAAGGATGAAAAAAGAGAAGTCAATAAATTCCTGAACAACATAATGTTGCGACTACCAAAATAAAGAAGTGACTGCCATCTCAAAAGTTCTCTTTGCTGGTGAACCATCGTCATTATCAAAGGTGCAAATCCAAAAGTCTCTTGGAACCTGAAGGCATAAGTTGAATTAACTGAGCTTAGGACCGAAGATCATCACGAAGAGGGGTGGGTACAAATAAACTTTGAGCCTTTATCCTTTGTTTCTTAAACCGTGAACCAAGCCACGTTACAACCCTTGAAAGTCCTAAATGAAGCATGGTTAGTTCGAAAGTATACTGTCACTAAAAAGGTATCCTGACTCCTTAAGGTTTACCAAAAAATGATGAGTTGATATTTCATTTTTACAAACATCACGCTGTTACAAATATCATGTTTTTATAAATATTACGCTTTTCACATCTCCTGTTTTAAATGTTTTTCAAAAACTCAAGATAAACGTATGCATTGCATCTCATGAATTCATTATTAAACATATTTTGCTACATAATTTCAAATGTTAGCATCAGAAAGAACTTGCACAGGGTACAACTAATGACTGAAAGTTATCCTGACAGACAAGATTACTCCGAGAAGCAATGTCTCCTACATATACAAGGGGCATGACACGCTTTGCCCAATCAATCTGGGACAATCAGGTCAAGATTCAAAGAATCTCTCAAATACCAAACAATCGAAAGGCATACATCCCAAGTAGGTTTCAAACTATTTCCCAATCAATCTGGGGCAATCAAGTCAAGATTCCGAGAATCTCTCAAAAGCAAAAATATTCAGGAGCACCGCCCTAAGTTTATAGGGGCATGTCGCCTGTTATACCCCAAAATTTGCCCACATCTTTTTTTAAGAAAACTTCAATCTGAAAATTAAGAGTTTCATATAAACATGGATTTTTATTTCAAATATCCTAAAACATATGAAGTGCTTAAATTTCAGAATTTTTCTTACACAGTAACTTGGCTTACAGTGGAATTTATTCTTACGCAAACGCCAAATACTGTTCTTTACCTCACAAATACTATTTATTTATTTTACAGATAAATAGTACTAACACAGTTCATGCAGGGTTAAATCTTTTTGCAGGCGCAAAAGCAGGAAACTCACACTGTACTGGTAACAATTGTTTTTGGTTTCCCACTAACTTTTGTACTATATTCCATTATTTTCAAAATCTTTTCAAATCTCTTTTTCAAAAATCAAATCTTAACTTGTGTGTTTTCTGCCAGTCAAATATTTCTATTTCTGTGCAGTAAACAATTTTCAGGTTATTATCGGTAATTTTGCCCGCATACCGTAAATACCAGTTATTTATTATGTTTCTGTTTCTAACAAGTCATGTAAATAAATTTTCATGCTTCACATATAACAAAAAAACAAAAATAACAACAAAAAAAAGAAAATTAACTTTGACAGTTGATTTTTTCACTTTAACTGCTGCTTCAGTACACGAACAGTCGGTTGACAGACAAACTGCAGACAGTACAATTCACAGTGATTTGTACAATCAATCAAATCAATCATTCACAATTCAAATTTCCAAGATTTTTGTGTTAAAAGTCTTCTGAATATCACGCGATTAGCAGAAACTCAGCACTGCACAAAAATCAGGTACGCTTAACTGCCTCCTATACAGACAGTCCCTAATCAGGGTTTTTCTTGTTTTAACAGGAGCAACAAGTTTTTGAGAGCTCAAATGGATTTCATATACATCCATACATCTCAAAGTACCATCATACAAATTTTCAAACTTCAATTCACTCAGACGCACCGTCAGCAGCTCAAACAGTCAACAGACGACCCGTTTGACCAAAAAAGTCAACTGACAGTCAAAAATGAAATTTTTTGTCAAAGTCCATATTTTGTCAAAGGATTCAACATTTGATCATTGGATGATCACAATTCATCAAGGAAAGATCAAAAATCAACAAAACCCTAAGATTCAAAATTAGGGTTTTTGCCTGAAAAGTCAACTCAACTTTGACTGATCATAACTCTCTCATCCTTCATCCAAAAAATTCAAACCAAAGCTTGTTTTGAAGGAAATTCAATTATCTTTCAAATGCCATTGATCCCATGGTCATTGGATTCACCATTTGAAAAATATGATCAAAGACATTACAGGTCATTTTCAAAGTCAACAAAAAGACACTTTTTTCAAAAGGACACACAAGGAGCTTCAAAAATCATTTTGACATGAGACCAAAGACATTGGTTAGAGGACTCTTTGAGGTTTCTAAAAAGTGCAAGATCTCCTTCATATGACAAAAATTGAAGGATTTACACCTTGTTGAAGTTGGCTAAATTTTGGGAAAATGCATGAAACCAACATTGTTCAAAATTGCATTTTTTCCAAATGGGGCCAAGTTTTCAGCATTCAAACATCATTTCCATGTTACTATGGGCCTCCCACGACCAAGACTAAGCCCATATCATTTTTATCCATTTTTGGCATGATTTTATCTTACTTTAAGATTAAAATTAAAAGGAAAATGCATGGATAATGGTAGCTTAACTTCCAAGCATGACTCACCACAAAGAATCTCTGATTTTTGCAGAAGATTGGAGAGCAAGGCAAGTGCATTGAAGGCAAGTCAAGACTTGGTCAAAAATTCAAGGTTTTTAATATTTAAAAACCAAACTTTCAACAAAGGCAACAAGGCAACTTAGCTTCAATTATAAGCATTCAAATGCTTATATATAGCTTAGCATACTTCAGTAACAAAGGGAGACAAGTTCAGAACAAAAGAATAGTGTATAACATACTTGTACTCACTTGTTCTTTTTCAAGGAAATTTAAAATTCGAATTTTAATTTCCAGCTGGTTTCAGTTCAAACTAAACACTTAAACATCATCTCTAAGATTCACTGAAACTATTCAAATCATTTCCAAGTCTTAAAACCCACTGAATCGAGCTATACAAGCCACGGTTGGTGCAAACTAAGATTGACTCATATCTGATCATACACGTAAATCTAGCACGATGTAATTGCATATTTATGTTTGGTTTGAAGCTCTGGTCGTTTCTGGAGCTTCAATTGGATTTCCATGACTGTTTGATGCATCTGCCATTTTAGGGTTTCATAGCTCAAAATTAGGGTTTCCTGAAATAGGCCAAATTATAGGTTCAAATAGGTTCCATTGAATTCGTATGAACCAGACGAACTTAACCATGGTATCGCGCCAGATTAATGCTTCGTTTTACTTGCATTCGCTATTTTTTGCAGGTGTAATAGATGGAAGCTTTTACACCACCTGCAAACGCAAGGTGTAAAAGACTGGGTCTGGTGAAGAAGATGATGCGTGGCTCCTTCCTATTGGCCAGGGCGCGCGCGTGTTTTTATTTTAAAAAATTTCTGATCCAATGCTTTGCAGCTCACGCTTGTGCCATGTGTCTCAATTTGAACACCATCTGATCTCATTGATCCACCATCCAACGCTCCAGACACGCAGTTCCATGCTATGGCCCCTCAGTCAAACCACACAGGATTAGTATCCTTTTATTTCTATTTTATTTTCTATTTTATTTTAATTTCTTTGTTAAATTAATTAAAAATCTTTTTTAAAAATTCAAAAAATCCCACAAAAAAATATTTTAGACTTCTAAAAATATATATTATTTTCTGAAATAAAAATATTTTATTTTCTTCAAAATTTCAATATTTTGTATAATTAATTAGTATATATTTATATATTTGCTTTTTAATTATTCTAACCAATCAAAAAATCATAAAAAAAATTGTTCTTAATGTTAAAAATTATTTATATATTATAAACTAATTTTGTACATATTTTGAATAATTTTATCTTTAAGTTTTAATTATTTGTATAATTATTTATATAATTATGTTCTAATTAACTTAAAAAATCCAAAAACAATTTCAAAAATTCCAAAAAAAATTAATTTTGTTCTAAAATCAATTAACAAACATTTTGTACATATTTTTAAACTTATTTGCTAGGTTTAATCATATTTCCATCTTTTCTTTATTTTAAATTAATTAATAATGCATTAATTATATTTAAAATAAATCACAAAAATACAAAAATATGCCTTTTATTTCTTGCAATTTAAAATTCCTAGATAAATGTATAGGATGTCAAATTCATGTAAATAGGCTAGTTTACATTTCCCGCACAATCGATGTAATAGCGTAGATTTACTTTCTGCACTTTACATTTCCGCACTTTAATTTCCAGCACCCATATAAACTGCGTGTATGTCAAAGATAAAACTGAACCGTTAGATCACTAACTTCAAAGATAAATATCTGAATTCAGTCACAATCACATTTGCACCTCCTAGGGTAACCCCTTTTCAATCTTTTCAAAATCAAAGTTACATCTCTATTGTTTCGAGTACAAAATCGAACCTTTTGTTTATATCCGACGAATGGATAGATTTTTAAAGGGAACAAGGATAAAGACCTCCTAACTCAGGGTAGACCTCCTAGTTTGCTTGCTCAAAATCAAAACAAACAAAATTCTCATACACTGTTGTTTTTCAAAACAAATTTTCCGAAAGACAATATTTTGTATACATCCAAACACGGATCATTACAAAATTAACGATCTTTTCAAAACATCTTTCGAAAGATAAACAAGCATTTGTATATATCCGCACAAGGATCATTACAAATTCTATTTGCAAAGGTATTTCAAAAACACAGGTAAAGCATTCCGAATCAATTGAAAAGTAAAGCAAATGAGCTAAGCAAACTAAAGAGCCCATGGATAACCATGGATACAAAGGGTGCTAACACCTTCCCTTTGTATAACCTACCCCCTTACCCAGAATCTCTCAAAGGTCTTTTTTCTGTTTCTTTTATAAACCTTTCCTTCATTGGATAAAATAAAAGGTCGGTGGCGACTCTGTAAACTTTTTCAAAAGCGACGCGAAAGCGTCCGATCGACAAAAAGGAGTCAGTTCACGTATCCCACACCACGGAGGGGTATGGCCCGAAAGGACGGCCCACAGAACTGGCGACTCTGCTGGGGATTACAAATTCAAAATGTTTTCAAAAGGGGTTACCTTTAGAGTATAGATCATTTCGATGTTTTCAATTGTTTGATCTGATTGCTTTACTTTTCACAGGTTTGCTTGGGTACTTTGCTTGTGTGAAAGATTCTAACCCGAATCTCGAGATACCTTAAGTATATGACAATAGACCAAGGAAACTGTACGGCATGTACCGATACGGTTGATCTGGTAGTCATCGTTAGTGTGATACTTTGGTTTATACTGATGTCCCTTGAAAGCGATCAAGGAGTATATTAGGCTTCCGAAGTGTCATTAACACTAATTTGTCTTAGAACCTTTTAGTTGAACTTGACTTGTGGCCTATTAAGTGGCTAGCTTTGAAATTGATCGAAGCTAGTTATCCTCGAGGAATATTCTTGATCGGCCGTCCGAGCGCCGTATTGAGATGTTGTCTCCAAGGATCATAGAACCCGAATACTATTCTAGGACAGGTTTTCAACCAACTCAACTTCAGAGGGGAGGGTATCACCTATCAACCTCATGCAAGCCTTTGAACCTAAGGCTATTGTTTGATTTGTTTTTGTGTGCCACATGTTTGCATCATAAACACATCATTTTTCACTACACATTTCAAGGATCAAAGAGTTTACTTTTGTTTTTGCAGGTAATGGCTCCCGCCACCAGAGATTACATCCGAATCAACATCTCAACGATACCGTCTGAGCTAAAAGACTTGGTGTCAGAATTCCCCAGGAATGTTCAATTCACTGAAAAGCATGGTCACCTACTCCATTTGGTTACCTCAAAGTTTGAAGAAGACATGATACGGGTCCTGTTCCAGTTCTTCGACCCTGAACATCATTGCTTCACATTTCCTGATTACCAGTTGGTACCCACTTTGGAAGAATTCTCTGAATTAATTGGATTACCAATCCGAGATCAATTACCTTTCACTGGTTTAGAAAGAAAACCAAAACCTGAAGTCATTGCTGCTGCTTTACATCTGCAAAAGTCAGAAATCAAATCCAATTGGGAAACAAAGAGTGGAGTTGAGGGTTTGCTTGCCAAATTCTTACTGGAAAAGGCTCGACTACTGCTAGAAAACAAAAGTTATCCAGCTTTTGAAGAAGTTATGGCACTTTTAATCTATGGGTTGGTTTTATTCCCAAATCCCGACCAGTTCATAAGTGTACACATCATCAACCTTTTCCTAATCCGTAACCCGGTACCAACATTGCTGGGAGACATCCTACACTCTCTACACACTCGTACCACGAAGAAGCGAGGAACTCTCATGTGCTGTATACCACTACTGGCTAGGTGGTTTACATGTCATCTTCCCCGATCAGTACTGAGAAATGAACAAAGAGCACAATGGTCTTACAGAATCATGTCTTTATCTCATTCCGATATCCGATGGAACAACTTCTTTCAAAGAGACATTACTATCATTGATCATTGTGGAGAATACCCTAATGTGCCACTCCTTGGCATTAAAGGAGGTATCACTTACAATCCCTCTCTAGCTCTACGCCAATTCGGATATGCAAGAAGCAACGGTCCTCATGACATGATTATCCGTGGCATCGTGTTTGATTACGAGAATGATTCTCACAGACACCGACGAAGATTCATACAGGCTTGGGACAGTGTCTATAGAATAGAAAGCAAAACTCTGGGGCAATGGAATTCTATTCCTATGGAACTTTACCTCAGATGGGTGCGTACTCATGCTCAAAAACTCATGATGCCCTATCCCGCTGTTCTACCTGTGACTATCAAATCAGAAGTCGAAGGTTACGAACCTCAAGTTATTCTACACCCGGATATGCCAACTGACTTGGAAGAGTTGCAAAAATCCTGGGTTCAACTCAAAGAGGAAAGAGACACCTTCAAAGAACACTGTCAGGACTATGAGAGAAGGCTATTCGAGCTCACCAGACAGCTTCAAGAAGAACAAAGAATCAACGCATTCCTGGGGACAAAGAGAAAGCGTCCACGGGAGACCTGAAGGATCATTCCATTTTATTTCTGTCTTGTAAGCCCAAATGAGGCAAATAAAAAAGAATAAAAAAAAGAAGCAGAAAAAGAAAAAAGAAATAAATTGATTAACTAACGTTTGTTTCTTCTTTAACAAATCTAAACTCTAAGATCCTTGAAAAATTGCACACACATTTCACTTCATGCATTGCATATACATTTCATACATTGCATTCATATACATTGCATTTGCATTTCATACATTGCATACACATGGCATCCAGTCATACACATTTCATAACAGGTTCACATGACGGGTTTCTCATCTCTTCGCTGTTTATTTCAGTCAGAAGAGATGGAATCTGAGGCAAGCATCAAGAATCTCGAAGTACAGAATGCCCAAGTTCAAGTGGCAATTCTGGAACTGGCAAAGGGGCAACAAGAGCTGAAAGCCCTGATACTCAAGAAGAAGAAGAAGCCCAAAGAATCTGCAGGCTTGAGTTACCTGAGAAGGAAGATCAAGATCCCTGTCAAAAAGATCAAAAAGCCACCAATCCCTGAAATAGTCGGTGATGGTGAACAAGAAGATAATCAAAGCAACCAGGGTTCTGCTAAACCCTCTCTCTCTTCAAATGAAGAAGAAGATCATTCTGGAGACGAACAGGATGATGACAAATACCAACAGTTGGAGGATCGTATGAAAGCTATGGAAATACAAAAAATACCTGGCTTAGATTTCAATGATCTGGGACTCGTGTCGGATGTTGTCATCCCTCCAAAATTCAAAGTTCCAACTTTTGCAAAGTATGATGGAGTTTCTTGTCCAAAACTACATTTGAGATCTTATGTGAGGAAGATACAACCTCATACAACAGATAACAAATTGTGGATTCACTTTTTCCAAGAAAGTCTGTCAGGTACACAACTCGAATGGTACTACCAGCTAGAAAATACCAAGGTTCATACTTGGGAAGAATTAGCTGCTGCTTTTTACAAACAGTACCAATACAATGCTGATCTTACACCCACTCGTACTCAATTGCGAGGCATGTCCATAGGACCAAAAGAAAGTTTCAAAGAGTATGCACAAAAATGGAGAGATATGGCTGGAAGGGTTCAACCACCCTTATCTGATCGCGAACTAGTCGACATGTTCATGGGCACTTTAACTGGCCCATTCTATAGCCATTTGCTGGGAAGTTCATCATCAGGTTTCACTGACCTAATACTGACCGGAGAACGTGTCGAAAGTGGCATTCGAAATGGAAAAATTCAAGTAGGATCCTCCTCTGGTACTACAAAAAGGCCCATCAGAAATGAGGTCAATACAGCGCAAATTCAGACAAGTCACAAAAGTGATCAGCATCAATCTGTAGGGGCAGTTATGATCTCCGCATCTGCACCTCAAAAAGATCAACAGCCAAAATATACGCATCGACCAGATGCACCAAGAAGAACTTTCACCAAAATCAACATGCCAATCTCTCAGGCATTGCAGCACTTGCTTAAAGCGGATCTGATCACATTAAGGGGTCCTCCGAAGAATGTCAATACTTCTTCTCTGAATTATCGCCCTGATGCAACATGTGCCTATCATTCAAACTGTCCAGGACATGACGCAGATCACTGCTGGGCCCTGAAAAACAAAATCCAAGACATGATAGATGCTGGAGAAATTGAGTTCGATCCTCCAGAAACTCCAAATGTCATCACAGCACCTATGCCAAAGCATGACAAAACTGTTAATGCTATCATAGACACAGTTTACATTTATGATGTGAACGAAGTATCAATTCCACTCCTCGAAGTCAAAAGAAAGTTCATCCAAGCTGGTTACTTTCCAGGTTGTGATCCCGACTGCTTTTATTGCTCACGCCAACCCAATGGTTGTGAAAATCTAAAGATGGGAATTCAAAAATACATGGATCGCCGTATCATTATGTTTGAGAGGCTCCCTTCTATGGACATGTTGGGCAAAGTCTTTGCCAACGGGATAAGAATAGAGGATGCCTCAGTGATATCCAGCTTACCATTCAAAATCTCTGCCAAGGCTCCATTCAAACTTTCTGCTACACTCAAAGTGGCATCAGTAGTCATTGCTAGACCAACTCCATTTCCATACTCCTCAGACAAAGCTGTCCCATGGGGATATGACACTAATGTTTACATTCATGGAGTTAAGCAGGATCCCTCGACTAAAGAGGACGCAACACTAATTACTTCAGCTGTAAGTAACATTGCGGGTACCAGCAAGATCACGAGAAGTGGAAGAATCTTTTCACCAGAAATTTCTCCAAATATTGCTGCTAGTCCAATCCAGGTTCCAATTCCTATTCCAGATATCAACACTCGAGGCAAAGAGCCACTGATCGAACCAGTTCAAAATCCGGTAGAGATCACTGCTGAGGATCCATCAAAGCAAGAGATGGACGAAATATTGAAAATCATCTGCAAAAGTGATTACAATATCGTCGAACAACTGGGGCATACTGCTTCAAAAATCTCAATGTTATCTCTGCTAAAATATTCAGAAGCTCATGCTAAAGCTCTAATGAAGTTCCTTCAAGCTGCGCATGTGCCTCAAGAAATCCCAATCGACCAATTTGAGAATTGTGTCGCCAGTCTTACAGTGCCCAATGGTCTTGGTTTCTCTGATGTGGATCTAACTCCTGCTGGAAGAAATCACAACAAGGCCCTGCACATCTCTATCGAATGCAACGGCACCACTCTGTCTCATGTGCTAATAGACAATGGTTCCTCTCTAAACGTGTTACCAAAGGTAATACTGGAAAAACTTGACTTCAAAGGAGTTGTGCTACAACCAAGTAATGTGGTTGTAAGAGCCTTCGATGGGTCAACAAGAACGGTGTACGGAGAAGTTAAGCTCCCAATCAGAGTGGGCTCTCAAACTTTCGATGTTATCTTTTCCGTAATAGACGTTCTTCCAACATACTCCTGTTTACTAGGACGCCCTTGGATACATGGGGCAAACGCTGTAACTTCTACCCTGCATCAGAAGTTAAAATACCCAGTAAAAGGAAAGGTTGTCACAGTCTATGGCGAAGAAGAATATATGGTCAGTCACTTGAGCAACGACAAGTATGTTGAGATGGAGGGCGAATCCATCGAAACTCCGTATCAAGCTTTTGAGGTTGTATCTCCAGATATCTCTACCACCAAGCATATTCCTGCTACTCCAGCTACAACTATGGCTTCTCTCAAAGATGCCAAAGCCATGATTGAACAGGGTGATCGCACAGTATGGGGACAACTCCCTGATATACCCTACAAGTCCGACAAGCTAGGTCTGGGCTATAATGGTGAAAATCAAAAGAATGATCAGAATCCTCGCTCTGAAGGGTTAATATCACACTTCGCCAGCCAAGAAGTAAACGC